>NC_057388.1:83665405-83990356 GCF_019320065.1 Cervus canadensis
TCTGAAGACTTCCCTAGCAGGCAGGTTATGGTTCCACCCTTAAAATGGATACTTGTATATGTACGGCTGAGTCGCTTTGCTATGCACCTATTCACCTGAAATGATTATAACACTGCTTGTTAATCAGCTATACCCTAATACAAAATTAAAAGTAAAAAAAACCCAAAACTTCACGCTCCCAGTGCAGGGGCAACAGGGTGGTATGATCCTTACCCAGGAAACCAAGATGTTACATGAAAAAAAAAAAAAAAAGAACAAAATCTAGTCTACGTGGTATCCTCCATGTCTGCTCTTGGCATGTAATATCCTCCATGTCTGCTCTTGGCATGCACCATTTAAAATAGTTCAATCAATAAATCAAGTAGTCAACACTTATGGTGTGGTTTGAGATGCCCTAGTCACTCCTTGATAGCCCTCTTCAAGGTCTGAAATTCTTCCTTAGGCAATAAACGAAGACCCTGAGGGAGCCTATTAAACTATTATTTCATGAAAATCTAAACAGAAGTAAATTAGCTAAGGAAACAGAGCAAGAGAGGAGTAAATAATTAAAACTGAGGGTGTGAACCAGGTAAGGTCAGAATCACGCAGTATATTTTAACTGATGGCAAACAAGTAGATGTAGACATTGGAGGGAAGCTGGGGAGCCTCGCTTGGGTTGTAGAGATTACAGAACCCAAATAAGACAAGAGACATCTCAAGACAGTTCAGAGGAGAAACCAGAGTCTAAACCTAAGCAGGCAGAGGACCACAGTGCCCATCAGAACACTCAAAACAGAGAAGTAAAACCGAGGGCACAGAGGCAAATTGAAGGTATGAGGACAGTTCAAGCAGAAAGAAGTAGCGGGTTAGAGCAAGAGTCTAGAGAGACCAGCAAAGCTGAGAGTAGAATATATGGCAGTGTTTCCGGATGAAGTGGGAGACTTTTAAAGTATCAGTCATTTTGGCAAAAATACGTGAAATAAATGATAGAAACTCCTCAATTTTGCCACTTGTAGGACTATGGAAGAGTTTAAGGTGTGGTGTGTCCCTCCTTGTAGGACCCTCTGTCATGGTCCAGCTGCTGCCAGGGCTGCACTTGACTGCAGACCAACGCTCCAGGAGACAAGAGGGCTCCGGACACAGCCTGGGTTCAGCCAAACCTCTGTTTGGGGACTTTGCTTCCAGTCACACTTCCCTGGGCACTTTCTTGAGTTTTCTTCCTCGGATTTAAAAATTTTATTCTAAATCTTTGAAGATAGCCAGAAACATCTCAGACATCAGTCAAGTCAGACTTTTGATGAAATAGATCTCTTAAACTGAAGAATCCACTGGGCCTCCTTGAAACTGGCTTATTTTCTTCTTCTGACCTGCTGCATTAAGGCTCTCCAGGACTTTGCCAATGAAATAGAAGCAGTTCTGAAATCTGAATCCCAGGGATTCAATGGAAATTTGCTGAGGTGTAAAGAAGTTGAGTGACATCTGTAAAATAGGGACAATTCTTGTGCCTCCTTCATAGGGTTGATATTAGTATTAAATGTGTTGACACATGTAGAGTGTCTGAGAGAGAGGGAAGGAAGAGAGGTGGGGAAGAAAAAGAAAAGCTAAAATATTAGCACTCGTCAACTTGTCTCAGGATTGGGGCTGCGGTTAGGCTCAAACTAGTTCACTTTGTCCAGTTACTGTATCATGCTTTAAACCCCAAAGGTGTTTAGGCTTGAACTTGCCCATTCTCTAAGGCGTTTTTCTGAGAAAGTTATATAACAAGCTTCAATAACTAACTTTAATCACTGTTGGCAAAGTTAGAAGATCACATACATTAACCAGGAGTTGAAAGACCTCCACAAATAATTCAACTTACTTCTACTTTAGGTAAAGTGTTGGTCTCTTAGTTTAAAGGACGTATTCTAACTTTCAGGTTGCAGTATGTGGAAAGTTAGTAAATAATACAATATTTCCATTTTCCTGATCAAGACTGAGTAAACTAAGTTAAAACATAAGGCGCAACTGCTATGCTAACACTTTTAATCATTTGAAGCTAAAGCACACGCACAAAAATAGTTGAGTGAAAAAAATTAATAGAAGAAGTACCCATTCTGCAAATGTTATCTAAACCAAAACCAAGGGATCGTTTAGGGGCAGGAGAACAGCACTGGAGTCTATCTAAATGCATACCTTTGAAGATATTTAGACTGAATTTTAATTCCTTTCTTTTAAGTGGGGCTAATTCTAATATCCATATGCTGGTTAATTATACAAACAGAAAGATGTCCATCATCTACATACAGTACTAGATAACTAAAATATTTGGGCCTACTCTCAAGAATATGTCCTGTGTTTGTCTCATATTTTCATCTCTATGATAGTGGCTCATATAATAGACAGGCTTGGGCACAACTTGAGCATCAGAATTAGCTAGAACTGAGTTTTCTAGCTTTGGGATGGTGGTCATCTTTGAATCGTTTTCTAATGCTTATTTAGTCACTTGTAAGATGAGGATTATTCTTACTCCAGGGCGTTACTGAGTGATATAAATTCCATAATTAATTTTCACAGAAAACCCTTAGGTGATTTCAGAATCAGTTGTTGATTGTCTGATTTTAAGGATTTGGTTGAAATTGTTTTCCTGTAAACACTGTCTCTTAATGACATTTTAATGAAAGTCTTGCTGTACTCATGTTAGCATTTAAAATATAATAAATATCACACTAGTTAAGGCAATTTAGGCCATCCGTAAATATTACTCATTGTCTTGGATTTTTTCAATTCTAAGAATTGTGTGTTAAAAATTAAAAGCAGATAAGCCATACACAACTGAATAAAAGATATTTTTTGTTCAGACCATAAACATTCATTAAGTAGCTGAAGTATTAATTAAATACCACCTTGGGAGATTCATTACCTCATAATTATGTTGACAAGTGAGCACGTGCCTTTGAAATTTTAACCTTTTGACATTGTCTTGTAATCTGTCTAATCTGGCTTTTTTTTTTTAAGCAAAAAAAATTATTCTTTTAAAGATCTTGTCCTCATCCCTCTAACTCATACTTGGTTTATCCCCCGATCTTATACTAGGTTCAGACTCTTCAAAAATTCTGAAGTGGAACAGCCTACAATTTTCTTCACGTTTGTTCTTGGATATTTCCATAACTGACTTCTCCAGCCTCTCAGAGGTCCTTCTCTTCTGTGCCTTCTCCCAGTTGGTGAATTTCAAGGACACTCCCATCCTGCCATAAACTGGCCAGATTCTTAGTCTCCTGTCACACTTGCTCTGAGTTCCTGTTCCTCTGGTCTCAGGTGAAAATTATAGGGCACTCCTGTTCACCTCTGTTCTTGGTGGAGACAGACAGCAGTTCCTACTGTGCTCATCTACAAGGGTAAATGTGGTCAGGTTTTTACGGAATAGCAGAGAGGGGCAGAGATGACAAGGATTGTTCATATACCTTTATAATGGCACTAGAAGGTCAATGTTTTAGTTAATTTTTCTTTTTGATAGCATTAGTCGCCTATTTTGATACATATATGTGATGTGCTAGGCATATTGTTTAATTTGATAACAGCAATAATAATGGTTACTAATGATGGCTCTTATTGTGTAGATGTAATAAACCTGCCAATAGCCAAAGTAAGTTAGATGCCAAGAAATACTCTTCTTAACTACTGCTTCTTTGATTTTTGGTAACTGCTCTTTCTCCTCTCTGGTGAAATAGAAACAGAACCAGCCTGTTTAGCCAAACTAAGATATAATGACTTAAGGTTGTAAAACTATCTGGTTTCTATATTAATAATTTGTTTTGCTAATATTTGTTTTAAATGTCACTTATATGCCGCTTGCTTATTTCACTAATCCAATTGGAAAAACTGAATAGAAATCACATTTGACAGTTCAGAAAAATGTTTCAGTCAGGCTGAGAGAAGACAGTTTTAAGTCTGAGCTAGAATATGTTGTTTTCTAAGTGGACTTTTCTGCAGGACACAAAGAGGCAGCTAAGTTAAGGCAACATACAACACATACTAAGGCTTTAGTCAGTCTGATCTGCAAGAGTCATGACCCATGTAGATCTCATGTTGTTTAGTCACTAAGTCATGTCCAACTCCTTGTGACCTCGGGAACTGTAGCCCACCAGGCTCCTCTATTCCTGGAATTCTCCAGGCAAGAATACTGGAGTGGGTTGCCATTTCCCTTCCACGGGATCTTCCTGACCCAGGGGTTGAGCTCAGATCTCCTACTTGGCAGCTGGGTTCTTTAGCACTGGGCGAACTCAGGGAGAATATTGTAGTGATAAACGCCATCCCTCAGGCACAGCACCACCATCAGATCTGGCTACACTGCAATATGACTACTGAGTATTTCATTTCTACCAGAACAATTTCTTAATGGCTCATATATTTAGATTTTTTAAAAAGTCTTATTTTGGTGTTTCCTAGGAAGCTTTAATGCCAGCAGGTCTATGAATCATTATATGGTCTTGGATTTCTATCCTTTCTTTGTGCTTGTCTTTCATACAGAGGAAGGTGAAGGGTAATAAAAGGGATAGTTTTATTAATTATTATTCTTAATTTCTTGTTAATTTATTAACAATAAGAACATTACATTTATTTTGTATTTACAGTGTGTCTGGTGTAATGGCAGAAAAAGAACTTTCTTTTATCCTCTTAAGTTCTATAGCTGGAGCCTGTGAATTCAACTGGCCAAAGACAGATTAACAGGAGAAAAACACACAAACTTTATTGAATATTTTTACCCACACATGTAAGTTTTTATAGGAAAAAGGGTGACCCAAAGGACCAGTTAGGATCAAGAGTTTACAGATCTTTTAAACAGAGAATGATACATTGTGAAAAAGTGACAAGACAAAAGGAAAGGGGGTTAAGATTTGAGGGACAGTAAATTGTGACTAGGAAATATCTGAGGGAAACTACCGGGGGATAAGGGTCATTTTTGTGAGTTTATGCAGATTAATTTTAGCATCAGCTACCCGTCTCTGGTGATGTTTCCCTCTTCCTGGTACAGAGTACACCTTTCACAAGGGAAATCTTCAGGCAGCAAGGGAGAGGTCAAAATATTGTCTGCATTTGCTGTTGCTCAAGGTAGAGGTCAGAAAGATTGCCTGCATTTGCTGTTGCTCAATCACCTTCATCTCAAAATAGTCACAATAATATGGGAAAGGGGCACATTTAGGGTGGCATGTTTGGAACCTCTTCACAGGCTTTGTGCTAAGCAATCTGTGTGTTTTATCTCATTAAAATTTCACAACAGACCTGTGAGAGTGTTGCCATTAATAGTCATATTTTTTAATTGAAAAAGGAAAAAGGAAAACTAAAGTGCAGTGAAGTTAAATAGTTTGGGCAAGGCCATATTGCTCCCAAGGTGAGAAGCCAGGTTTCAGCTCTGCTTGTCCTCACATAGAAAACAAATTTGCCTAGTCCAGTAGTTCAGTCATTTATAGACATGAAAGAGCCCTGAGACAGCTCAGAATTCTGTTGTGGTTGCTGAAGAGATTAAAGAGAATTCATAACTTACCCAAGACCACATAATTAGAAAACAGCTGCAGTGAGGATGCAATATCCAGGTGTGTCAGGCTGAAAACTTTGAAGAATCAAAGTGATTTGATCCATTCCACAGTAAAAAAATACATTTTACACTGTGACCCAGTGCATGCATGTATAATATATATTGAAAAGGTTTGTAAATTCATACTCATGCTTAGCTTACTATATGGGAGTATAGTGCCTTCTGTGTTTCCTGTTCTTTCCCATTCTATTCTATCTTTTTCTATTTCACTCTACTCTTGTCTATTTCACTTATTTTCTTTAAAAAGCTTATTCCAACCAATTAAATCAATCCTGTGGTCCACTAATAGTTTGTGATCTACAATTTGGGGGAAAATGCTAGAGATAAGTCTACTCAACATCACTTTCTTAGATATTCATGTTCACAGTTACCCTGCTTTTGTGCCTAAAATGCACAGACTTCTTAGGTGATTTAGTTTCTGCTCTAAAATGTTAGTTTCTGTGTGTGGATTTTGACCAGTGACGATCTCAGTGCAGAGATTAGCTGTGCTTTCTTGTGGAAGCGCTGACTGAACTCTCCTATTTCCTTCAACCGGTGCCCTGTGATCTTTGTTGAGGCAAAGATCAGTCTTACAGTCATCAGGCAATGCAGTCTCATAATCTATAGATGGAGAGAAAGAGGAAATTGTTAATGCAGCTTGTACCAAATTTCCACATTTGAAGTGAATTTTGCTAGGTATGACTCTTCCCTTTTCACTGACTATATTCTTTAAATGAGGCTTAGATTACTGTTATTACCCCCCCCCCCCCAAATTCTCTGTATTGTCTAGCTATGTCAGTAGCCATGATAAACATTTCTTTATTGTTCTTGGACTATGCTTACTGCTGTGCTTGGTCGTTCACTCTTTGCAACCCCATGGACTGTTGCCCTCCAGGCTCCTTGTCCATGGGGATTCTCCAGACAAGAATACTGGAGTGGGTTGCCATGCTCTCCTCCAAGGGATCTTTCCAACCCAGGGATTGAACTCAGGTCCCCTGCATTGCAGGCAGATTCTTTACTGTCTCAGCCACCTGGGAAGCCCCTAGTTCTTGAACTAGGAATTCACAATTCCTAATTTTTTCTAGAGATATCCCTAGTCTAACTACACATATTGGCTTTTATGGGCTCCTATAAGTCAAAAACAATTCTCTCTACACTTGTTACTGCTATCTTTCTTATAGTTTGGGGCCAAATACAATGAACCACAATAAGCAAGATTTAATAATACAGGTAAGAGAGGGGAAATAACGCTACACTTCAGATATACAGAGCTTCTTGGGAAGAATACTTCACAGGTATCTTCATTGTCGCATCTCTGGGAGTTAGGCTAATCTAGGTGTTACCAATATATTTTTATTTAAAGAATTGAGTAATACCTAAAGGTTGAATCATTTGAGCTATCCAATCACTGGATAATAAAGCTAAGTGAAAGTGTGAAAGTGTGAAAGTGTTAGTTGTGTCCAACACTTTTGGGACCCCATGGACTGTAGCCCACCAGGTTCCTCCATCCATGGGATTTCTTAGGCAAGAATACTGGAGTGGGTTGCCATATCCTTCTCCAGGGGATCTTCCCAACCCAGGGATCAAACCTGGGTCCCCTGCACTGCAGGCAGAATCTTTACCATCTGAGCCTGGAAATAAATGCTCAACCCTTTTTTGAATATAGATTCTTTAATCCCCAAAGTCACCAGCCTTCAGGTCCCACTGGCGAATGGAAGACTCAGTTAAGACAGAAAGAAAAAAGTTAAAAGTAAATGTAAAAAAAAAAAAAAAGTAAATGTAAGTAGAGAGAAAAAATGTCTCCTTGTAAAGGAAAACACCAGTAAATGTTTCCACTGCTGCTGTGTGTGCTGTATTCTAATCTTGGATTATATCATATCATTAGGTAGAATGGTGGCAATTCAAGAAAATTCTAAGGGAATGAGATTAGTTAAAGTCCCTGCTAGGGAATTTCCTGACAGTCCAGTAGTTAGAACTTGGCCTTTTCATTGCTCAGCATTGGGGTTTGATCCCTGGTGGGGGAACTAGTTCCTGCAACCTCTGGGATGTGGCCAAAAGAAAAAGAAAATAATCTCTGCTAATTATAACCTCTAAGATACATTTTACTTTCCAGATAACAAGGTAAGGTAAAACATAGCTATTGTTACTGAAGAATGATAATTATCACATCCTCAACTCTTTATCTGGTTAACATTTAAGATATGATAACTTGAGTTTTATGCAATAGATATGCAAGAATGATAGAAGATTAAAAGTAATTTAGTGACACTTAGGATAAGCAAAAAGTAATTAGTTGAAAGGATTAGCAGATAGATTCACTCACTCACACACCCAGTTAAAAACTTAGAGGCCAAGCACAGTACTGGGAATTGGAACAGTCTAGAAAAGGAGGCAGTCCTGAATATTCATTGGAAGGACTGATGCTGAAGCTGAAATTTCAATACTTTGGCCACCTAATTTGAAGAATTGACTTCTTGGAAAAGACCCTGATGCTGGGAAAGATTGAAGGCAGGAGGAGAAGGGGACGACAGAGGATGAGATGGTTGGATGGCATCACCGATTTGATGGACATGAGTTTGAGCAAGCTCTGGGAGCCCGTGATGGACAGGGAAGCCTGGCTTGCTGCAGTCTATGGAGTCGCAAAGAGTCAGGCACGACTGAATGACTGAACTGACTGAGGGAGGCAGACATTTCAAATTTGAACACAAAGTGTGGCTGGTACTAAGAAAAAAGTACAATTTTTCTGACCGTGTTGATAGACTTAAAATAACCTTGGTGGCAATCAGAGATTAACACTTCAATCGTCATGCGTGCTAAGTCGCTTCAGTCATGTCCGACTGTCTGCTACCTCATGAGCTATAGCCCACCAGGCTCCTCTGTCCATAGGATTCTGCAGGCAAGAATACTGGAGGGGGTTGCTATGCCTTTCTCCAAGGGATCTTCCTGACCCAGGGATCCAGTCTGTGTCTCCTGTAGCTCCTGCATTGCAGGCAGATTCTTGACTGCTGAACCACCAGGGAAGCCCTAGTAATCATATCTATTGGTATTTGGAAAGGCTGCACAGTAGGAACAGACATGGAGAGATATATTTTTAGGCTCGGAATAGAGATTTTTAAAATCTAAGAAAAAGAGATTAACATGAGAGGTGCACAACAGGATCCCACTGGAATAAGATATATAGAATTCCCATATGTAATTAATTCTGTCCATGAGAACCTGTAACTCCCCAAACTTCTCCTTCAAAGGAATAGGAACTTTCATGGGTAATGAAAATTTTGACTTTTATTTTTGTTTACATCCTGGCTGAAAAGCTGGCCTAGACTGGATTGCCACACATTCCTGCTGGGAAGACTTGATTGCTTGAGACTTTAACCATACTTTTGCTTTCACAAAATAGGCATTAAAAAAAATTATTCATTTATATGGTGGTGCTGTTGTAGTTGCTGCATGTGGGATCTAGCTCCTTGACTAGGAATTGAACCTGGGACCCCTGCATTGGGAGTGTGGAGTCTTAGCCACTGGATCAACAAAGTCCCCCAAATATGTGTTCTTAAGGCAGACTGCAGAACATGGCTTTCTAGGATGATAAATGCTAAGTCACTTAAAACTCTTGACAACATGTTTGAACCAGTCCTCTATCCTAAGAAAAAAATAAGTCTGCACCCTGAGTGCTCCATGTAGAAGTTATCTCTACAGGCTCCAGATATCTTAAACAGATAAGAAGAAAACATCTGTTTGTCGCATTGTCTTTTGAAGTTGAGCCCATCTGTTCTTTAATGGTACTTATCTTCACCCTTAGTAAATGTGTTCAGGTACATTTAATGCCATTGGGTCCTTGTTGTCTTTGGACAAAGGAAATTTATGAATACGCAGGTGTTTTCTGTTTGTGTTAGACTACAGTGATCATTTGGACCTTTGATATAATCTCATATGTAGAAGACATAGTAACCAGGACTTTGACGATTCAGAGAAATAATGTCATCTGACTGGTCCAGGGAAGACAACTCTTATGGCTAATAGGAGATCAAGTGCAAACTCATATCTCATGTTATAGCTATTTTACTGATGTGAATTACACTGTGCAAAGCACTGGTAATGATGGAGGTATTCATTATTTTTCTTAAACTTGAACTTGACTGGTACTGTCCAGGAAGTGGAACTATTCCTTGCTACCCTTCTGAGTTCTTGTGCCTGTACTGGTAATAAAATTTACACAAGACACATTAACAGAAGAAAATTTCATGTGCACAAGAGATCATAAAATGATGCTCAGAGAGTGATATGAAGTAGAAAGCTTTTGTGTCTTTTTATGTAAGGAAACAATACATTTGTGAGCATTTGCCAAGACAAAGAGGCTTAGGTTTGAGGCCTTAATAAATAAGGAAATAAAGCAAAAATTAGGCTTGGATAGTAAAGTATTAAAGAAGGAACAGGGTTTGTGTATATGGGCTTCTCAGCCCTGAAATGAATTATCTCTGGTGATACGGATGTCTCTATTAGGATCCTGTTACTGGGAGGGTACTCTTCACAAGGGAGATTTATCTCCTGTATTCAGGGAGACAAAGAAGGATCAAAGGGTTCATATATGTGCTGCTTTCCAAGTAACTTTAACTAGAAATAATCAATATGCAGCTTTGGCATCTTTGGGGGCAGGCTATGTGCCCTTAACTCCAACCTGCTAAGCCCCCTTTGTCCATCAGTACCAGGCAGCTGAGGCACTGGAACCACAGAAGAACCAGCCCTGGTCCCAGATTTACGTGATGGAATGTTGGTGTGATGACTGCAAGTCAGGAGTCATGGCGCTCAGCCTGGGGTCTGACAGGAGCACCCCCGGGGAAGCTACTGTGCTTCTAATTAGCCTCTAGGATTTAGGGGCTCTTCATGGCTCTATTCCACTGTTCAATTACTTCATTTCAGTCATATCTGGGGGTGTCAGGAAGTCATGCTTGGCTATAGGAAATATTACTTGTCTTCTGAGTAATGTTTGAATTCTGGCTTATGGATGCTATACATTTTTTTTTTTTATGTTTGAACATCTTCATTTTAAAGTGTCACCACAAGCCATGATTTTGAGTTTACTGAAATTCCAGGTACATCAAAGTCATTTATTTCATTAACTAGCTAACTCACTTAGCATCCACAAACAGGGGGCTGACAAAGATTCTCCACTGGACCCTACGTGTCAGGCTCGCTGAAGTATCTTTTTGCCATGGCCTCAAACACTGGGCTTCTGTGGCCTTCCTCATAGAGTCCAATTAAAGCAGGAACCCTGGGAAGGCAGCTTACCACGAATCCCCCCTCCTCCTCCTCTGATCCACGGGACGTGTAGCAGCTTCCTCATGTGCCACCCCCCACCACGTGACCTCTGACCACCTGGCCTGCATTCAGCAAGAATCCTGTCGGGTGACTTTAGCCAGACTCTCCTCTCACCCCTGATGTTTCCTTTAGTAATTTTGTACCCACTGACCACCCTCAGCCCTCTGTTCTTCAGTTATAAATTCTCAGAGTCCTTGCTGTATTCAAAAATTGAGCCCAGTTGTATGCTGAGGTCTTTTTTCCCCTATTGCAGTAGTTTTTCTTCACAAAATTTGTTTTTACTGCTTTAATTGCTGTCTCGTTCTGGTTTCTGTTTGATAGTTCTGAGGCTCCTGGATGATACATTTCAGTTCTTGTTTGAAAATCTTCATTTTAAAGTGTCATCATAAGCCATGGTTTTGAGTTTACTGGGATTCAAAGTATGTTGAGTCCATTCCTTTAATAACTAACTCCTGTGTGTATCTATTGAGTATCAAATAAGTGACTTAGAAAGTTGACAATAACCTAATCCTACAGTTAAAGGTATATTATGTACATCTTTTATAATACCTCTAGGGTGTACAAAGATATTTTGGACACAGAAAATCCTTAGTAGGCACATTCACATACTTTTCAAAGGAACTGTTGTCCAAGAATAAGAGGAATTGCTTTCTTATTTTCAATTAAACACTGTTGGTATTAACCCTGTCATGCATTTTCAATAGGTTGATATTTATACCTTTTACAATATGTCAACATAGCTTGTTTACAGTTTCAATATTTAGAATTCATGTTTAATTTTACTATGGTTTTCTAGCTTCTTAACTATATTACTTTCTGATTATGCCATGGCTCAACAGGGCAAGCTTTTATTGCATAAAATGAGCTTGTATAAATTACATCTCTTTGTTCCACTACAGCAATTGAATAAAATTAGATTTTGGGGACTTCTCTTGAGGAACTATGTTATTTATTTGACTCTTCTTTTTCTCTTCTTCCCTCTCCAGTCCCACCTTATGGAATGAAGCAGAACTCAGAAAATTATTTTCCTATGACTAACAAATATCAAACATAGCTTTCTTCATCATTTTGAAAATATTCAGTCTAATTCATTTTTTAAAATTTTGTAGTAAAATATTAATTTTACACTGAATGCTACATTTCCTTGAAACCAGTGTCTTAAAGTTGATTCTTCATCTATATTACACTGCAGAAATCTGTCATTATATCACAAAATGTTTAACCATCAAAACAACTGCCATAAGAGTTTGTTCTATCATTGGGTTCTTAAACTTACTTCAAATGCCAATGAAACATTTATAGCATTCTTATATTAACTTATCATCCTGGCTAATTCTTTCTATTAGGAAGGCACTTGAATTTGCTGGAATTCAAACACACATATTGAAATACATATACCCACCCACACATACAAAATTCCCCTTTCCCCCATCACACAATAACATCTCAAAAAATTAAGTCTTTCTTTGACTGGGCAAAGAGCTGTCTTTTCTCATCCAGCAGGTTAAATACTGAAGAACTATTAGATTATCTGGAACTGTTTCTGACCTAAAGACTTTTTAGAAGAAAACTTAAATTTCACTTCAAAAGTAAGTAGTCTTTTCAAATTTCTGCTGCATAGCCTGATAGGGAACACGAGATATGGCTTTCTGTGAAAAAAAATAATTAAAAGTTGTATAATGTGCTGTGTTTTTAAAGCTATGTATTTGACTTTAGGAGGAAAATTTTTCTGCATTTACTTGTGCCTTGTAGGGAATACACAGATTAAGGATTAGCAATATGTTTTAGCCTTGAGGATCTCCAACCTGTGCAAAATTTATCTGGGGGAGAAACTGACAAAGTTGAGACAAAGTGGAAGGAACCAATAATAAGGAATACTGATGATGATAGTAATAATAATGATAGGAATGGGGAAGGAAAAGGAGTTGATGGAACGCCACCAAAAATGCTACTAACTTCTCTTATCGAACTAAGTTTATCACCTTATCTATTTCTGGCCAAGTTACATTATAAAATATCATAGCTTAATGTGAAATTTTCTAGGAAAAATGTCTTGCTTGAAAGCACCTTTCTTTCCCGAAAACATAAATTTCTGCTTTAAAAGAAGAAACTGCTTTGGGGATTTTTCTGCTTTGAGGATATTACACTGGTCTCTTATTTCAGAAGTTTACTCAGAATTCAGTTTGGATTCACTGTAACTTGTTATTGGAGGTAGAAGGCAGCCTTTGGGTTGAAATAATAAACTAAACAGTTCAGAAAGGGCACATGCTTTTCTGATATGATTAGTGTATAAGTGCTATCAGGGCAATACATCTGGGAACTGCTGCTTCACTTGGAATTATGCTTTTTATTTTTCATGTTAAAGAATGGTTCCCAAAGTTTTTATGAATATAATTTATATTCATATTATATATATCCATATATATATTCATACTATATATATATATAATCCCTTTCAGTATCATGAGGCTAGAGGCTGTTTGCTGGGTATTGTAACAGTGTGTTTATCATGCTTGGTTGACCTGGGGACTGTGAGGTAATGGAGACTGAGGAGGTGCTTAGGAAAGAAGACATAAAAGGAAGCTCATAGACGATTAAGATTTTATCTTGGCACTGTTTCCCCATTGCCAGTGATAAGAATGTTATCTTTCTGGTACCAAAGAGGGCATCTTTCTTATGGAAAATTTTGTTTCCTGCTTTTATGTAGAAATAGGGAGATCAGAAAGTCTTTCCTATACTTGCTGTTTCTCAAGTGTCTTCAGCTCAAAATCATCAACATGCTGAAGGGGCATATTTGAAGATGGCACATCCTCATCCCCTTCAATTTAAACATACACAGAAGTAGAAAAAATTGACCTCCATATCCTCATCACCAGTGTCTGTAAGGTATAGTTCGGGCCGAGGCAGTAAAGGAAAGACGATCTCAACAGAAGTAGGTTACCTTTATTCAGGCAAGGAGGGGCAACAGTCAGCCCAATGACCAGGCTGAAAGGGCTCAGGGAGGCTTCATATTTATAGGGAGGTTTGTGGAAGCGATAAGGGAAATGTTAATCAGGCAGGATGTTTTGGGTATTCTTTAGTTGAGATGGCATTTGTAGTTGGGCAGGGGGTGATAAGTCTTCTGGGCGGGTGTAGGGGGTGGTAGGTTTCTGGACAGGGGGTGATAAGTCCCAGAGAGATGCAACTGGCCTGGGGCATCAGGGCGGGACCTAAAGTTCTGTTTTGTTTTCTCCGAAGTTAGATGATTCCGCAAGGGCCTCTGAGTTTTCTTTTCTAGGCCCAAAAGACTCCTTCATTCCAGACCCTGAAATCATAAAAAATGGGAAAAAGGGTGCCGTATCTCTCGGGCTACTTCCTGCTGGATGGGGGCGATGGTTTTGGGTCTGGAATGGAGGATTGTCCTAGGGCCCAGGGTCTCTTTTTTCTGAGCTTGGGGTGAGGCTCTTGAGAAGAAGAATGGTCTTGACCTGATCTCGAGAGATGGCCCGAATCCGTTCTTGGAGAAACCTTTGAAAGAGATTGAAGAGACAGGGTCCAAATAAGAGGAATAGAATGATAAGTACCAATGGCCCCAGGAAAGGGAGCAACCAAGGGAGTATCTGTTGGAACAGGTTTTGGGGACTGTAAAGGTTTTGTAACTCTTTTCTGCGGTGTTCAATTCTGTCTCTAAGTTCTTTGACTCAGCCCTGGACTATGCCCGTTTCATAAACAAAATAGCAGCAGTCCTCTCCTAGGAAAAGGCAGGTCCCTCCCATTTTGTGGTGAGAAGGTCCAGGGCTCGCCTATTTTGTAGGGCCACAGAAGCTAATGAGTTAATTTGTCTTTGGATTGAAATGAAGGACTCCACTACTTGCTCCATGTCTTCATTAAGTTCTTGGGACAGCTTGTAGTAGAAATGGGCAGAGGTCGAGATGCCTCCAATCCCGGTGCCTAGGGCTGCTGCTTTGCCAGTCCCAATCAGGAGGGGGGCTATGACAGCTCGTCTTTTTCTGTGGGAAAGTTCCCCTTGGGGGTAGACTATTTGTTCTACCTCTTCTTTGAGGAATGTTAGGCCCGGGTCAGGAAGACCAAGATGCAGGGTCCAGGGGGGGTCCAAGGGGAGACATGAATATGCATAAGTCCCACAGAGAATGAAGATTCCCGGATTGGTGCAATTATTTGTGCTGTTCCAGAGAACCCAAGTGGAACAGAAGGAGAGAGCGGAGTTTGTAAGACCAATGTAGTTGGGACTAGAGTAGTTAATACAGGTTAGGTTTGAAGACCCTGAGAGTAGGACATTGTCAGAGACTGGCCCAATGAATTGTGTAGTTTTTTGTTGGGAAGGGGAGGTACAGTTGCCCTGTGACAGCCAGGTTGAAGGTAAAGAATTGCTATGTGCAGTGAGGGAGACAGTGACGTGCATATCCAGCACTGGGATGTGTGTTGTGTGTACTGGAAGAATTAGAAGGAAGAGTTGAAAAGGCGAGTAAGGTGTTGGTTGCCAGAGGGAGGTTTTAGGAGAGGCCGTAATTGGGAAAGGAGGTCTAGGCATTTATAAGTCTCAGGGGTCGCCTGTAATGGGGAAATTATGTTCTTTATGACTTGTTCTTGTTTCTTTTCCTGATTTTGATCTAGTACCCCATCCCCATCTGAGTACCCCCAGTAGGTAATGGGATAGAAACATATGTTTCCTCCATTTGGCTTATGGCAGGTACTCATGAAACTCCCTCTCTTTTGTACTTTGACAGTGAGTAGGGATTTGGACTTCCCACCCCCGAGGTTCATGGTGCATGGTTTTGGAGCTGTATTATAACATGAGGAATGTACGTAGGAATAAATGCCTGAGCAGGGGCAGGGAGTGGCCAGAAGGCTGGGGAGTGCAGCAAGGATAAGGAGCAGAGGAGTCATGGGGCTGTTAGCTAGGCAGTGCGGAGGAAATAGCGCCCTAGGAGCAGAACACAGCCAGCAACGTAGGCGATACCCACGGAAAGACGAAGGATAGGCGGCCAGTCTTGAGGGGAGACAGTTACTAGGCCTATAGCAAGGATTAAGATTAGGAGTGCAGTTATGGTTAGAGAGACAGGGAGAGGCCAGTCAGGGCGAGGGGCAGAAGGCCCCAAGTTGGTGGTTGTTTGAATCTGAGGAGGAACAGTGTTCATTAGGATGTAGAATGATGCAGAGAATGAGAGTAAAGAAATCAATTTCGTCTGGAGTCAGGTTGTAGAGGGTTCCCTGGAGTCACAGTTGAGACACCAGTGTAGTGAGGTCTTTGAGGGAGGTTCCTGATGGGGCGCTGGTCCAGAGGTCTTGTAGTAGTTGGGTCAGGAACTGTTGTAGGTTGAAGAGAGTCCAGGTCATTCAGTGTCTTCTTGGATGGTTGACAGAGGTTGTCGCCGGGTAAATTTTAAGGAGGTAGGCCCTGAGAGGGAGACCTGATAGGTGTCATTTAAGGAGGGCAGCGCAGGATCGGAAGTGACCCGTTTTAGGCGAGAGAGGTGTACCCAGGAGGTGACCTTCTCGAGTTTAGCTGCAGTTGGGGTAAGGAGGATGACTTTGAATGGTCCCTGACACTTTGGGGTTAGGTTACCCTGGGGGTTATCAGATAGATAGACCATGTCCCCAATTTGTAAAGGGGGCAGGGAAGCTTGGGGGTCAGGGGCAGGCAAGTTGTGGTTGACATATTTCCAGAGGCATTGCGGAGTTCCACCAGCGGAGGGGAGTGTAGAAAGCTTGGTGTGGGAGGAGGTTCAGGGGGGAGTCCAGGAGGGAGCGTGGGCCTTCCAAACATCACCTCAAAGGGGCTCAGCCCCAGGGGCTTTCTGGGCAAAGCCTGTATTCTGAGGAGAACAATCGGCAAAAGTTTAGTCCAATCCAGATGTACTTCGAGGGTTAGTTTGGTAAGGGTTCCTTTGATTATCCTATTCATCTTTTCTACCTTTCCTGAGGACTCGGGACAGTATGGAATGTGAAATTTCCAGGGTATTTGTAAGAATTGGACAAGTTGTTGGGTGACCTTGGACGTAAATTCTGGGCCATTATCAGACTGTAGGGATGAAGGCAGGCCAAACCTGGGGATAATTTCTGTGAGGAGGATTTGGGCCACTGTGTGCGCTCTTTTGTTTGTAGTGGGAAATGCTTCTAGCCATCCCGAAAAGGTGTCCACAAGGACCAGGAGGTATCTGACTCTCCGGACCAGGGGCATATGAGTAAATTCTATGTGAGTAAATATGAGTTATATGAGTAACTATGTGAGTTATATGAGTAAAGTCCTGTGCTGGGAGGTTGCCTCGCACTTGATGGGTTGGAAAGGATATCAGTTTAAGGTTGGAATTGGGGTTAGTACATTGACATGTTCGACAGGAGAAGGTAAGGTTATCTAAATATTGTTGGTCAGCATTGGATATGGGGAAGTGGCTATGGAGGAACTGTTGGAGTGTCTTGGACGAGGAATGAAAAAGTGAGTGTAGAGGAGAGAGGATTTCTCTGGTGGTGGGGGGGTCGGGTGGAGTCAGAGCTAAGATGACAGGGGACTGGAGGGAAGGGTGGGACAGTGCTATCTCCTTTGCCTTCTGGTCGGCAGCATTGTTGTAGGCTGATATGAGACTTCCCTTTTGATGTCCACTACAATGGAGGGTGGCGGCTTTGTTTGGTAAGAGTGCTGCCTCTAGAAGTTTGTGGATCAGGCCTGAATTAATAATGCGGGATCCCTTTTGGGTTAGGAAACCTCTTTCTCTCCACATTAGGATGTTTGAGTGATGTATGTTATAGGCATATTTGGAGTCTGTGTGGATGTTAACCCTTAGATTTTTAGCCAGAGTTAAAGCTCTGGTGAGAGCTATCGGTTCTGCCTGTTGGGAGGTGGTGTGAGGTGGCAGAGGTGAAGCTTCAATTGTCTGGGTTCCATGATTGTGTCAAAGGTCCCCCTGGATGATGGCATATCCTGCTGCAAAAGGTGGGGATTTTTGAGAGCTGCCATCAACGAACCAGTGTGGGGTGTCTGGGTCTAGGATGGGCTGATCTGTTAAATGTTGGAAGGGCTTTTGGGTAAGATCTACTGTTAGGCTGCAGCTATATAGGAGGGAGTCTGTTGTAGAGGACATGGGTAATAAGCTGGCGGGGTGAAGGGGAGAGCAGGGGGAGAATGAGACCTGAGGGTCGAGGAGAAAGGCATGTAGAACCTGTACCCTGGAAGGGGGAAGGGAGAGGAAAGCCCGATGTGATGGTAAGTCTCAGAAGGTGTGTGGAGAACAGACTGTTAAAGGGGCATGTATAGAGAGTTTATTTGCTTCGGGTACGAGGCTGCGATAGCAGCCATGGCCTGTATGCAGGGAGGTCACCCCTTGGTCACCATGTCCAGCTGTTTTGATAGATAGGCTATGGGAGCCCAGGTGTCTCCAGCCCGCTGACATAGAAGCCCCAGGGCCTGTCCTTGGTTGGAATGTGCAAAGAGAAAGAATGGTCTGGTGTGATCTGGCAGGTGGAGAGTTGGCACTCAGAGGAGACTCTGGGTGAGTTGGTGAAGAGGATTGGCCAGCGAGGAACGATTAAAGAGGGGCTCATCTAGACATCCTTTAGTTGCCTCATAGAGCAGCTTTGCAATGAGGGAGAAGTTAAGGATCCAGATACAGAAAAAATTTAGGAGGCCGAGGATAGACAGGAGTTCCCTTTTCATTTTTGGAAATGGACAGCTAATTAAGGCCTGGATTCTATCTGGGGGAATAGTTCTTTGTTGATGGGCTATGGAGAGCCCCAGGTAGGTGACGTTTGTCTGGGCTATTTGGGCCTTAGATTGGGATACCTGATAACCCTAGGATCCCATGGCCCCAAGGAGTTTGGCAGTATGTTGGAGGCAGAGTTTTTGGGTTGGGCTACAAAGGAGGAGGTCATCTACGTATTGGAGATGACTCGGGGCTAGGTCTGTAGGTAGATGTCTACCTACAGATGTCTGTAGGTCCTTTTGTAAAGCCTGTCCAAAAAAGTGGGGACTGTCTCTGAACCCCTGGGGGAGAACTGTCCATGTTAGTTGTTGGGAAACCTGAGTCTCAGGGTCTTGCCAGGTGAAGGCGAAAAGGGGTTGGGAGAGGGGGTGGAGGGGGATGGTGGAAAAGGCGTCTTTGAGATCTAATACCATGAAGTGGGTTGCAGTCTGGGATATGGCAGACAGAAGGGTGTAAGGGTTAGAGACTACTGGGAATGTCGGCATGATGGCCTCATTGATTTTTCGCAGATCCTGGACCAGTGTCCAAGAGTTTGGTCCCTTCCTTACTGCTAGAATAGGGGTGTTGTGTGGTGAATGGGTAGGAATTAGGATAGAGGCTTGAAGAAGATGGTCTATGATAGGCTTAAGTCCCTTGTGGGCCTCTGGGGTGAGAGAGTACTGTTGTTGGGTGATTATAGTCGAGGGGTCTTTTAGGGTAATGTGGACTGGGGGATGATGTTTGGCTATGGATGGGTGATCAGTGTCCCAGACTTGGGGGTCTAAGGTGGGTAGATCCAAGGGAAGGTCAGGGGTGAGGGATAGTGACCGTCCAGGTGCCATCTGCATGGAGAATATAGAGACTATATCGATGGGGGTATAGTAATAAAGACCCCCAATTTAGATAACAAATCTCTCCCTAGGAGTGCCATCGGGCACTGAGGCATTATGAGGAATGAGTGTATAAGGGTCGATTTTCCAAATTGACAGAGTAATGGAGGGCTGATTTTTGGCCTTAGGGGAACTCCAGAGACCCCCTTGATTGTGAGTTCTGAGTCTTGAGTTGGGCCAGAGTAAGGGGTTAAGAGAGAGAAAATGGCTCCATTGTCTACTATAAAAGAGGTCTTTTTTTCGGCCACTACCCCGTCGGCCCTAAGTTCCAAATTCGTGTTCGGGATACGGGCCAGGGGCTGGAACCCAGGCCCCATCATTGGAACAACTCTCGTAGGGTTGGGCTGGGGTTCTGGGGAGAAGTGGGGATCTCCCCAGAGGCACCAGGGTGTCCCTGTGGACATTCCACTCTCCAGGTCTGGGAGGTGGGGACCTCCCCAGGGGTGCCAGGGTGTCCCTGGCACAGGTTGGGCATGCTTTTGCGGGGGCCCTGGGTTTGGGCATGCCTTTGCCCAGTGTCCTGACTTGTTGCATCGGAAGCAGGGTCCGGGGCTGGGGGCTCTTAAGCCCCGTTCTGGGATGACTTGGGCCAGGCTGATCTCTTCCCTTAATTGCTGCTGCCAAAAAGGCATATTTAGCTTTTCTCTCACATTCTTTTTCTCTCTTAGCCTCCTCCTCTCTTTTATTGAACACCTTGAAGGCTACTTCTAGAAGGTATCTTTCGGGGGGAGGGGGTGTCTCAGGGCCCTTTTCTAGTTGTCAAAGCTTGCATCTGATGTTAGGGGCGGACTGGCTAATGAATTGAACGTAAAGTAGAGTTGAATTAGAATTGAACGTAGAATTGAAGGTAGAGTAACCCAGCAGGGGTGGTGCTATGTAGGTTGGTATACTTCTGGACTGCCTCTGCGAGGCGTGCCAAGATTATTCTTGGCTGGATATTCGGCTGGCCCTTGGGTGATTTCTCTGACTTTGTCATAATTGACATGGATATGAGTATTTTTTCTGCATTCCTTCTAGAATGCAGATAATCATATGATTGAGTCTCCTGATACCTGGGTCACCAGGCTGGTAAGTCCAGTAGGGATCTAACTGAGGCACCGCCTCATCAGCAACTGGGCTATCCTGGTCTTGGTTATGTAAATGATCAGCATGGGCTTTTGCCACTTGCCAGATACGGTCTTTTTCATCTGGGGTGAGAGTGGCATTTAGGATATAATAGATGTCACTCCATGTGAGGTTATAGGCCTGGGAGAGTCTCAGGAATTCTTTTCTGTATCTGGTAGGATTTTCAGAAAATGATCCTAACTTTTCTTCTATCTGGCTCATATCTGACAATGAAAATGGCACATGGACTTGGGTGGGCCCTCTGGTCCTGCCACCTCTCTCAGGGGAAACATGTGTTGGGTACATGACCGTGTGGCAGGGGCGGGGGAGGGAGTCGGGGAGATGGGGTAGCGGGGTCAAGGGGGAGTCAAGAGAGGTTTGGGGCGAGTTGGATGAAGGGGAAGGAGAGGGGCGGCGGGGTGGCGGGTAGGGAGGGGGCTCGTCCGCGGGGTCGAACTCTGGGGGTGCAGAAGGTTGCGGTCTGTGGTTAGTTGAGGAAGAAGAGCCCTTTTGCTTGGGAGGCAAGGTGCGTAGAAGGATCTCGTGGGTGGAGCAGGCCTGGCATAGGGAGGGTCTGCTCCGAAGGGCCCAAAAGGCTTGGGCATATGGGATATTCGACCACTTGCCATTCCATTTAAGGAAGTTGGTGAGATTTTGAAGAATGTTAAAGTCAAATGTGCCAACTTCAGGCCAGCGGTCTTGATTGTCTAATTGATATTGAGGCCAAATCTGTGTACAGAGTTGCTTTAAGTGGTTAGCTTTGAGTTCAGTGAGTGAGAGTGGTTTGATATTTTTGAGAACACAGGTCAGAGGGGAATCTTTTGGGACAGATTGGCCAGACCCCATAATTGAAAGGCTAGCAGAGGTTCCTATTGGGAGGTCGAGTCATCGCCCAAAGTTGCAACAGGAGTTATGAGAAGAGAGCTCTGTGTCGAGGTGGAGAGTCCCACGCTGTCGCCTACAGAGTGGCCCTGGGCCAGGGGTCCCCGGAACCTGGAGAGGACTGAGTTCTAGGGTGCCTCTAGAACACCGTCTGGATCTTACCTTAATCTAGGGGCCGGCTTGAGTGGAGTGTTGCATGTAGAGCAGTCGAATGGCAAGAGTTCCCTGTTCCGGAAGTCTTCAGAGAGAGAGAGAGAGAGGGGAAGGGGGTAGAGCCGAGGCCTGGGGGTATGCAAAGCACCAATAAAACCTTAGCACAAGGCTTGCACCGCTCATGAAGGCACTAGGCATCCCCAAGGGGAACTTAAGAGCCCTGGCAGAAAAGTGAGCTCCATGGATGTTCGTGCTTCCAGACTCCGGGAAAAGGGAAAACAATGAGAGGGAGGGAGAGTGACAGAGTGAGAGTGAGATGAGTGCCTCACCCCCTCCCGGGTTTCGGGCCAAGAATGTAAGGTATAGTTAGGGCCGAGGCAGAAAAGGAAAGACGACCTCAACAGAAGTAGGTTACCTTTATTCAGGCAAGGAGGGGCGACAGTCAGCCTAACGACCAGGCTGAGCACCAAGAGGGATCAGGGAGGCTCCATATTTATAGGAAGGTTTGTGGAAGTGATAAAGGAAACATTAATCAGGCAGGATGTTTTGGGTATTCTTTAGTTGAGATGGCATTTGTAGTTGGGCAGGGGGTGATAAGTCTTCCAGGCAGGTGTAGGGGGTGGAAGGTTTCTGGACAGGGGTTGATAAGTCCCAGATAGATGCAACTGGCCTGGAGCATCAGGGCGGGACCTAAAGTTCTGTTTTGTTTTCTCCAAAGTTAGATGATTCAGCAAGGGCCTTTGAGACTGTTGTTTTCTTTTCTAGGCCCAAAAGACTCCTTCAGTTTCTACAATTATTAATCCATGGCCGATCTTTTTCACCTAAACTCAAATCTTCTCCTTCCCACCTAGTTACCCTTCCCCAACCCAAATTATTTTGTAGTAGATCTGAACAGGGCATAAAATGACATCTAAAAAGAGCTTAAAAATATTTCAGATATCTAAGATATTTTATTTTTATAGGAAATTTTACTACCATTATCTTTGTCAAGTTTGTTACTATTTTTCGAACAGATGGAGAATTATGGGGATAAAGAGACTGAGTGACTGTCTTTTTGATTCAGTCTGAGGCCTTCTAACTGTTCAAGCCAGAAACCAAAGAGTCTCAAGTTACCAGCTTCCTTAATCTTCCAAATGCAATTGGTGATCAATGGCTGTTAAGTCTTGTTCTTTTCCCATCCTTATCACTCTTCTTATTTTTAATGTAAAATTTAAAAGATTTTTTTGATGTGGGCCTTTTTAAAAGTGTTTATTGAATTTGTTACCATGTTGCTTCTGTTTTTTGTTTTGGCCATGAGGTATGTGGGATTTTAGCTCCCTGACTAGGGACTGAATCCTCACCTCCTGCATTTGAAGTGTGGCATCTTAACCACTGGGCCACCAGGGAAATCCCCCTATCACTCTTCTACTCTCTAACTCATTTCTACTCCTTTTATCATGCCTCTCTCTAGTTGGGTATAGCATGGTTATAATAATTGTTATGAAACAAATTTGATCATCTCACTACCCTAACAAAACACTATTTTGGAGCAAAGATCCCTGAGAGACAACCCAAAGCTCTGTTAGCTGATATATTTCACACCGCCCCCGCCACAATGTTTGAACACTACCAACATTTATACATAAGACATTTGTCCTTATGTAAAATTATTTCCACATTAAAAATTTTTTCATATTAAAACTTGAAGGATTTGGCACCATTCCAAACAACTCAAGCCAAATAGCAGATGTTCATTTAGAACAGGATATGACCTTTGACCTTGGCCATAGTTCCACACATCTTGCGTTTTCACTTATTCTGTCACTTGCCTAAGGGCTACAATCAGAAATCCTTGGTATGATATCTGAGCCTCCTCATTGCCAACATTATCTTTCTTTCTCCCTACTGGATTATTGAATATATTGCTCCAAACGCTACTCCTCTGTGTCTAATCCCTGCTTCCATTCCCAGCCCCCACTCCTACTTCGGTTTGTCCAGCTTGAGCATTCTTCTCTGTGAGAAGCCATAGCTCAACTACCCAGAGGTCTTTGGTATTTGACTCTCATGGAGCTTTGGACACATCCTAAAGCACCACTGTGCCCTTTACATCTGGCCATCAATTTCTGCATTTCGAATACCTGTCAGCAAGTGTGTGCTATCATCTTTCTCTTCATCTCATCTTCCTTCTTTTTCTTTTCCTCTTCCCTCTCCTTCCCCTCAACCCTCTTCTTCTTTGTTACTACTGCTTGCCACAGTACCTGGCATACTATGGGGGTTCAGTGAATGTTGCATGCATGATTGGCTGATTTTATTATTATCTTTAGGTAATAAGGCCCCAAGTATATTGAGAGGTATTTGGGACAATTAAAACCTCAGCCAGCCCAAATGTACCTTTCCTACTCATATTGCTCTGGAATTATGCAGGTTCTTCTAACTGGGCCTCAGAAATGAGTGTTAAGAATCCCTAAGATTCTGCTAACAGTTTAGGTGGGATTCATTTAAGTCTTTGACTACAAATCTATGGTCTGTGATTTTGGGATATTGCCTTTGTACTTCAGACCTAAAACTGTTCTCTCTGCCTCCTTTCTTTTCTCTCACTTATATATTAACACCCTAGTCTCTCAACTATCTGTCTATTTGCCCAGAGATATTAAATTTCTCTAGAACTCTTCTCACCTCTGGGACTCAACCCTGCATTCAAGTTCAAGTGAGTCTTCCTGGCCTCATGTGCTTTGGATTCTGATCATTACCTTGGCTCACACAGATACCAGTTGTCTTGCTTTGTGTGAAACAGTGACATTTGAGGAGGTTATGTTGACAATCATCAGGTGGCCCAAAGGATGAAGGAATTCTCCTTTTCCCCTTAAACTCTGAAGACTTCAAGAAGGTTTTATTCCATAGAATGAGTCTGAAAGATGCAGGTTCTGGCTCTGTCACTGGTTTGTTGTTTTTAGGTCAGTTTGGGTAAATGAGTTAATTCATGATACATATATGTATACTAATCTTTCTCTTGAAACCAGTTTGAGAAAACAGACTTGTAGAAACTACAATCCGTTCTTCACGTTTGGTGATTAGAATGAGATTCTCAGGGCTACTGTAATGAATTGCCAAGGGCTTGGTGGCTTACAGCAATAGAAATTTATTATCTCACTGTGCTGAAGGATAGCAATTCTAAATCAAGGTGTCAGAAGGGCCATTTTCCCTCTCAAAACTCCAGAAAATAGCCTTTCCTTGGTTTTTCTTAGCTTCTGTTGGCTCCTGGAAATCCTTGGCATTCCTTGGTCCACACTGCATTACTTCAGTCTCCATAGTCACACAGCCTTCTTCCCTGTATCTCTCTATCTTTGTGTCCTCTCTTCTTCTTATTTAAGTACCAGTCACTGGATTTAGGTCCAACTCTAAATCCAAGATGATATCATCTTAATATCCTTAACTATTTTTATCTGCAAAGACTCTATTTCCTAGTAAGGTCACATTCTGAGGTTTGAGGTGGAAGTGTATTTGGGTTGGGGGGCATGTTAAACCCAGTAGAGTACCCAGCCTTCTTTAAATGTCAACAACTTGATTACTTTTTAAATTTTAGATTCACAATTTTCAAGGATAGAAGTGTCTATTCTTTTTTTTTTTTTTTAAACAATCTGCTCTATTTGATTATTTCTTCATAAGGAAGACACAAATGCCCATTCTTTTTTGACGATTTCTGTGGGTAGAATTCTTCCTAACAGGCTCATTCTGTCCCATGTTTTCCTTATATAAAATGACCATGTGGAAATTAGGTTTGAATGTTAATTATATAAATAAGCTTAACTTACTCCTTCACTGAGATATAGGGACATCCAATCCTTTCTTTATTCCATGTATTTGTTTCATTAGCTACCATTCAGGCACTTGTGTTGGTAATCAGTAGTTGAAAGGAATTAGTTTTTCTTCCACCATTATTTTAGGCGAAGATTTTCTAGGTCCTAAATAAGGAAGTTTAGAAGGGCTTAAACTGTAAAAATCTTTAGGTCCTTTACATGTTCTAAACATTAAGGTGAAAAAATCCATTATCTTCAAAGAATGAGACTATAACAATTCCTAGGATTTTATTTATTCTGTTTGTGATGTCCTCTTTAGAGTAATTCCTTTTATAGCAATGGGGATAATTTGCTATGGTAAGGTCACATGTTTGGGGGAAAAAATGGTACAATTCTCATTGTACCTTTATATAGCAGTATGCTACTAATCAGCTTCCCAGGTGGCTCAGAGGTTAAAGCGTCTGCCTCCAATGTGGGAGACCTGGGTTCGATCCCTGGGTGGGAAGATCCCCTGGAGAGGGAAATGGCAACCCACTCCAGTATTCTTGCCTGGAGAATCCCATGGTCGGAGGAGCCTAGTAGGCTACAGTCCACAGGGTCGCAAAGAGTCGGACATGACTGAATGACTTCACTTTCACTTTTCATGCTACTAATCTAGTTAAAATAGACATTCTATAGTTTCCTCCTAGAAATGATGTAGCATATTTAAATATGCCTTCTTATAGGTAATTTTTGCAGATACCAAGTGTTAAATAACACATAGCTTAATTTCTTATCCTTGACTATTTTCTTTTACCACAAAATATACCCTAACATTTCATACTGTGACAATAAGAATGACACTACAATCTCAATTATCAAAGGCTATAAAAGAATAAAGTTCACATATTGCTTTTATTAAGCAAAACCAGAACCAATCCTTCCAGTGGATGATATAATCTCATAAGATATTTTATCAACTGTAAACGTGATTGGACATTACTTTGACATATAGTAGAGTGAGCTTTCCTGGTGGCTTAGATGGTAAAGCATCTGCCTGCAACGCAGGAGACCTGGGTTTGATCCCTTTGTCAGGAAGATCCCCTGGAGAAGGAAATGGCAACTCACCCCATTACTCTTGCCTGGAAAATCCCATGGATGGAAGAGCATGGTAGGCTGCAGTCCAAGGGGTCGCAAAGAGTTGGACACAACTGAGGGACTTCACTTTCACTTTCTTTGACATATGATGGAGCGTCGTTCTAAATAGCACTTCAACTTACCCCTCAGTGGGAGGTTTTGTTTGATTTAATAGTTTCAATCAAATTTTAGAGTTATTACCTCTGGCAAAAGTGATTTTTGCCTCCTCCTCCCTTAAAAAGCATATATATATATATATATAAAACCTCAAAATTCTCTGAGGATGTTTTCACTTTTTTTGGCAGACCACTATAAAGTGGTCTTTTAGGAAATAACAAACAAGCTTAAGAGATTCAACTTGGAATTTATTTTTACTTAACAGTCTTTTGCTAAGGAATTGCTTGATACAGCATTCTTCACAACTAGGAAAGCACAAGGAAAAATAGCTTCATTCACTTCTCTGTAGATTCAATAATGATTGGAAAGACAAGAAAATTGTTAGCTATTATAGGTTTTGTATCATGCATAAGAGAAAATAATTTTATGGATTCAAACACAGAAGTCCTCCATTTTCAAACATTGACTTAAACTTCCTGCACTTGAAGTTGAGAACTTGGTAAAGCTTACAATCTCTTATGCAGAAATGAGTATAACAATCTATTCTACATTTCTTTTTTTCTTTTTTCAGTTACAGATGAAGCAACTTGCAAAACATTGCTAAAACAAGAAGCAAGAAGAATAATATTTACATACATATCATCATTATACATTTTTATCTGTCAAAGTGGCTTCATTCCACACTTTCTCTTCTGTGTTTATATCCTACATCAAATATTAGATAAACCAAAGTGTGTAGGAGAAAAAAAGTGCTTTTCAAATCATTACTCTTTGTGGTAGGAATGCTAAGGCACCAGTATATCTCTTTTAGGAACTTTGTTGGGTCCAATGGAGCACCCCAGGCAGTGTTCACCTTCCTTCTTGTTCCATGTTGTTTGGCTTTGGACTTTACAGCACCCCCTCTTATTCCAAATATTCCTTTCCTGTGGGCCTGGAATGCCCCAACTGACCGTTGTGGTAAAGTATTTGACATGCCTCCAGATCTGAGCCTCTTCTCCTTAGTAGGAAATCCCCAAAAAGATGTTACAGGACAACTTATTACATTATTTTATGCTGATAGGCTTGGCTACTATCCTCACATAGATGAAAGAACAGGTGCCTGTAAGAATGGTGGAATCCCTCAGATGGGTTCCTTAAAAAATCATTTGGACAAAGCTGCAAAAGACATTGCCTATTACATGCCAACCAACAACGTGGGCTTGGCGGTCATTGACTGGGAAAACTGGAGGCCTACCTGGGTAAGAAACTGGAAACCTAAAGATGTTTACCGGGATGAGTCTATTGAGTTGGTTCTGCAGCAAAATCTACAACTTACTTTCAAAGAGGCTACCAAGATAGCGAAAGCGGATTTTGAAAAGGCAGCAAAGAGCTTCATGCAAGAGACTTTAAAACTGGGAAAGTTACTTCGGCCAAACCGCTTATGGGGTTATTATCTTTTTCCTGATTGTTACAATCATCAATATAACCAATCTAATTACAATGGAAGTTGCTTTGATGTAGAGAAAAGAAGAAATGATGCACTCGACTGGTTGTGGAAGGAAAGCACTGCCCTTTACCCCTCTATTTATTTGAATACCAAGCTAAAATCTTCTCCACAAGCTGTCCTTTTTGTTCGTAATCGTGTTCAGGAAGCCATTCGGATGTCTAAAATTGCCAGTGTTAAAAGTCCACTTCCAGTTTTTGTATACGCCCGTCCAGTTTTTACCGATATGCTTTCAAAATTTCTTTCTCAGGTAAGAAAAGCAAGGAGAGAAGGCTTTGGAATATTGTCCGCATTTAGTGGCATTTAATGCAATTGAACATCATTTTTGAAAGGAGTGAAATTTAGGTTTAATAACCTTTAAGCTCCCCTGGTGGCTCAGACAGTAAAGAGTCTGCCTGCAATGCAGGAGACCCAGGTTTGATCCCTGAGTCGGGAAGGTCCCCTGGAGAAGGGAATGGCAATCTGCCTAAGTATTCTTGCCTGGAGAATCCCATGGACTGTAGCCTGCCAGGCTCCTCTGTCCATGAGGTTTCAAAGAGTCAGACACAACTAAGCCATTAACATTTTCACTTTCACTTTTCAACCTTTAGGAATATGCACTCAGTTAGTTCTGCCTCATTATATGGATGTAAAATAAATAAGACTCTATTTCATTTTAATGTAATCATATAATGTCTTAGCAACCATGGAGGATTTCATAATATAGATAATGTATTAATTCAGTTCTTCTTTTCTTTTACAGACCCGCTCTCTTGTCAATAGAAGTAATTAAAATAATAGCAGAAAATCTGAATTTTTGTTATAGTAGGGCAGTGGTGGCTTAAAAGATAGAAATGAATAGTGGAGAAATATTTACATAATTTTTGTAGGGTCAGGATTCTTGGCTTTGGTGTTACTGCCCAATGTATAACACTTCATTTTATTCCTCCCTGTTAACTCTTCACCTTTGCCAGGACGACCTTGTGAATACAATTGGTGAGAGCGTTGCTCTAGGTGCTTCTGGAATCATAATGTGGGGAAGCATCAACTTAAGCCGAACTAGGGTAAGTTGAAATGGTAGGAAATAGATGAAAATATTTTTGCTTTTAATGTTTTTTAAGGTTTCTGTGGGATTGAATAATAAAATAAACATGATCTTTGGCACAAAGTAGTAGTTGCTCAGTTAATAGTGGCTAAATCAAACTGTCATTTGTGTGGTTGTTTTGTAAGGCTGTTTTCCAGTGAGGAAACAGAAGTTTGATGAGATTAATTGAAATTGCCTAGGCTACATGACTAAGAAGTAGCAAAAACAGGACTACCCTTCTTAGTTTCCTTATGTGGTCTTTGGTGTTTTTTCTACTATATCATGTTGTGTTGTTTCTCAGAAGAGCTCAACTAGCCCATATGCATTCCTTCATTCTTTCATTCATTCAGTTACTGTTTATTGAGCACTTATTTATTTATTTAGTCATTAAATGTCAGTTTATTTCATGGACCAGCAACTAGTGGGGGGCAGCTAGGAGTTAGTTTCTGAAAATTTTACTAAATTGTTCAAAGCTTCCCTAAGGGGGAGAAAAAGGAACCCTTCTTTATTTTCCACAGATTATATGTAATAGAGTCTATTTTAAGTGATATTTTCAGTAAAAAATGTTTTATTAGGAAAAATGTTTATTTTGTTCTATATAGTATGAATTGTATTACTTTTCTCCTAATGCATTTTCTTCAAAAAGCTTTTAACTATGATGTCCTGAGCTCTGTGCTTAGTCCTTTTACATACATTGCATCCTTTCAGCTTCACAATAACTCTATTGTGCTATAATTATCTGTATTTTGCAGTGATGAAGCTGAATCATAGCCAGCTTAATTACTTTCTACAAGGTCACCCAGAAAGGAATCTAAGAAAGCTTAAGGAATTCCCAAGCTCACACAGCTAGCTATTCATGGATCTGTGACTCCAAACTGGGCAGAAAGATTCCAGACCCCATGCTCTGTTCCCTCCACCCACACTGTATATTCTGCCCCTTCCACCCCTGTTAGTGTAGGAATTACTGAGGAAGCCCAAGGCTGGGTATATTAAACTTCAACTGGTTAATTATTTCATGACATGAAATAGCATGTGAAACTTACAAATGTTACGAAGAACAGTTAGAATTGTCTTGCTTATAAAGGCAAGAAAGATAAAAACATTCCCTACTCTTACTGAGTCTGGTTTAATGTGTGTGCTTCTTTAGAAATTGTTTGGCCTCCCCTGGTGGCTCAGATGTTAGAGAATTTGCCTGTAATGCAGGAGACCTGGGTTTAGTTTCGGGTTGGGAAGATCCCCTGGAGGAGGAAATGGCAACCCACCCCAATATTCTTGCCTGGAGAATTCCATGAAAGATATTGCTTAACATAGTGAATTAATTCACATATGAACTCACTTGGATCTTAATAATCTGATCTTCTTGCGATTTTACAGCAATCTTGCATGAACCTAGGCAATTACTTGAACACCATACTGAATCCTTATATTATCAACGTCACTCTAGCAGCCAAAATGTGTAGCCAAGTGTTGTGCCAGGAGAAAGGAGTGTGTACAAGGAAAGACCGGAATTCACCCGACTATCTTCACCTGAACCCAATGAATTTTGCTATTCAAAGAGGGAAATGTGGAAAATACACCGTACATGGGAAACCCACACTTGAAGACCTGCTACAGTTTTCTAAAAAATTTTATTGCAGTTGTTATGCCAACATCCGCTGTAAGAAAAGAAATATAAAAAACATTCATACTATTAATGTATGTATTGCTGAAGATATTTGTATTGAAGCTTCTCTAAACTCAGACCACAGTGAGCACTCTTCTGGCCAGAAAAAGATATCTTCTACCACTGTTAACAGTGTCTCATCCTCCACACCAACTGCCAAAGTGTCTGCACGTGTTCCTGGGAAAGATCATGTGTCCCTCAAAATCAGGCTTTCGGGGGAAGCCCTCTCCAACACCATCCAAAGGGGCCATAAGAGTGTTGACTGGAAAAATACATTCCGTCAGTTATACATTCAAAACATTAAAAATGAGACAAACTATTAAAATATAAATTCAGTGATTATTAGATTTCCTGCCTGCATGTTTTATGTTTTGATTTTTTTACATTATAATAGTTTATAACTTCAATGACTTTTTAGGCAAATGATGTTACCTATTTATTTGAAGTTTTACATTTGAAATGTAAATCAAAATTCATGGTCAAGATAGTGTTTTAATTTTTTGAGCAAAGATTGCATTTTCATGATCAAATTTAACTTGATGTTAGTATTGATTGATAAACAAAGAATTGTGATCAGCACCTTTAATATTCAAAATCATAGGGCAGTGTTATTACTAAATCCACTGATGCTACATTTTACCTTTGAAAATCAAAGTAGACTCTTGATAATTAAGATAGCATAGAATTTACTTTGTAAGATGATACCCACTTTTTTTTTAAATTGCCGTGAGTGTATGGCAAATATTTCACATAGTGTGATGAATACATACTGAGAGATGCCTGTTATAGTCTTGGTTCTATCAGAGACTGATTATAAGGCCTATGATACTTAGAGATACTATGTTCTTCTGCAAAAAGTGAAAGTTTAAATAATATCAATGTACTGCAAATGAATGTCTTTATAAGTAGTTGGTAATTTGCAATAAAAATATCAAAAATTAAAAAATATATCAAAAATATTAAAGTGCAGCATCATATTTTTTTTAAGTAATATCTTAAGTGTACTAGTCTGTGTCAGCACAGAGCCATGTTTTTTAGCTATTTCATCTTGATAATTTGTTCAAGTTGTGTTTTATAAAAAGATAAACTTTACAAATAATCCTGTTAACTTTTGTACATAGTTTACAATGTCTTCAAAGTTCACATATACCTTATTCTAATTTTAATTCTTGATGTCAAAATTGACAATCTTGTGTACCTAAAATGCCTTGTTTCATCTAAGCATCTATTCACATCTTTCATATAGCATTTGTTGAATGTTTCTTCTCTGTTAGGCTAAATATTAAGCAGGTTCAAGGTGAAGCAGCATGCTTCTTGCTATCTGTGAGTTTGTTGTATATTTGAAAAAGACAGACATTGAAAGTGGAAACTTACAACAAAACATGTGAGAAGTGCTATAGTTTAGCATGCTCTTGTATACAAACAGGAGCCTGAGGGTGTCAGAGAAGGATTTCAGACACCATGAGAGATATGAGGTGTCCATTACCTTGAAGGCTGAATGGCAATTAATGCATCTGCTGGTATGAGATAGAAGAAACCTTATTAGAACAGAATGCTGATTGTGATGATTGGAGTGGTATTCAATAGACGATGGCCACATGATGAAGGCTGCTGTCAACCACATCAAGAAGTTTGGGCCTTATAAGCAAGATGCTGCCAAACTTCTTGACCTGCCCTGATTTAAACCATACCATGAAGTTTGGACTTTACAAGGAAGATGCTGCCAGACTTCTTGACCTGCCCCATTTTCCCCATGCACAATTATCACACAAAAATTTCTCTATTTTTACTTCCCATCACCTTTCTATAAGGTAAACATCATACGGACAGGTGTTTGTTTTTTTTGCTGCTGTATCCACAGGGTAATGGATAGCCTCTGAGACTTAGTAGGTGCCCACTGAATATTTTATGAACAAATAAAAGACAATGGGGAGAAATTTTAGGTGTGGGAGCTGTCATGACAAATTGGATCCTCTTGAACTAATGCTGCCCTTTTCCTTAGTTCTGTACTTCAGTCTTTGTTCCAATTATGCTTCTACTGACAAAGCCACAAAAAGAGACAATTTGATAGTGATCTGAAAAGGATGCTACAGTTGGACTATTTTCCTTAGAATGCATAAATGGCCATCAAGTGATAGAATGGAGATAGTAAGGTGAATTGGAAAAGGTATAGATTTTGGAGTTGGACAGTTACAAGGGCAAATCCCAACTTCCAACATTTACTAGCTTATGAGCCTGAGAAACTTAACCTGGCTCAGCTTCTATTCTAATAAAACAGCACCAATACATAACTTTTAAGGGTTCTTGAGAGGATTGGCTCATATAACACACGAAAAGAAATTTAGCCTTAGAAATAACACAATAGGGATTTCCCTGGTGATCTGGTGTCTAAGAAGCAGCTTTCCAATTCAGGGGATGTGGTTTGACCACTGGTCCCAGAGCTAAGATCTCTCAAGCCACAGGGCAACTAAGCCTGTGTGTCACAACTCCTGAGTCTGAGCGCTCTGGAGCTCACAAGCCACTACTAGAGAAGCCCATGCATCACAACCAAGGTGCAACACAGTCAAATAAACAAATAAATAAGAAAAAACACACTAAAAGTCTTTGGGAAAGGGATGGACATATTTTTAATGATTATCAAAGATGCCTGTATTACTGTTGTTGGATGGAGTATCAAAACAATAGACTTCAATCAAGGCAGACTTTGCCATGAACCCCGTGGAAAAAGAGGCTACTAAATAGAAAAAGACACTTGGCAGGAATATTTTGTATAATGCACAACTTTGTGTATGGTTAGGTTCATAGAAGCAAAGTTGTTTCCATTTAGATCCAGAATTTTTTGCCAGGGATCATGTTTGTGCCTGAGACACAAAGAGAATAAAACAAGTATCCTTGCTCTTTATGAACTTGCACACCGATGGGGATGCTGGCATGTAAACAGAACTTGTCCGTAGAATGTGTGATATACATAAAGTGTAAAAATTGAAGGGCTATAAGAACACAGGTTCATCTAATTACAGTTCAGTTCAGTTCAGTTGCTCAATCATGTCTAACACTTTGTGACCCCATGGACTGCAGCACGCCAGGCTTCCCTGTCCATCACCAGTTCTACTCAAATTCATGTCCATCGTGTCAGTGATGCCTCCAACCATCTCATTCTCTGTGGTCCATTTCTGCTCCTACCCTCAATCTTTCCCAGCATCTGGGTCTTTTCCAATGTGTCAGTTCTTTGAATCAGGCGGTCAAAGTATTGGAGTTTCACCTTCAGCATCAGTCCTTCCAATGAATATTCAGGAATGATTTCTTTTGGGATGGACTGGTTGGATCTCCTTGCAGTCCAAGGAACTCTCAAGAGTCTTCTCCAACATCACAGTTCAAAAACATCAGTTCTTCAGCGCTCAGCTTTCTTTATAGTCCAACTCTCACGTCCATACATGACTCCTGGAAAAACCATAGCCTTGACTAGAAGGACATTTGTTGGCAAAGTAATATCTTTGCTTTTAATATGCTGTCTAGGTTGCTCATAGATTTTCTTCCAAGCAGCAAGCGTCTTTTATTTCATGGCTACAGTCATCATCTGCAGTGATTTTGGACCCCCAAAAAATAAAGTCTCTGACTATTTCCATTATTTCCCCATCTATTTGCCATGAAGTGAAGGGACCAGATGCCATGATCTTAGTTTTCTGAAAGTTGATTATAAGCCAACATTTTCACTCTCCTCTTTCACTTTCATCAAGAGGCTCTTTAGTTCTTCTTCACTTTCTGCCATAAGGGTGGTGTCATCTGCATATCTGAGGTTATTGATAATTCTCCTAGCAATCTTGATTCCAGCTTGTGCTTCTTCCAGCCCAGTGTTTCTCATGGTGTACTCTGCATATAAGTTAAATAAGCAGGGTGATAATATGCAGCCTTGATGTACTCCTTTTCCTATTTGGAACCAGTCTGTTCTTCCATGTTCAGTTCTAATTGTTGCTTCCTGACCGGCATACAGACTTCTCAAGAGGCAGGTCAGATAGTCTGGTATTGCCATTTCTTTCAGAATTTTCCACAGTTTATTGTGGTTCACACAGTCAAAGCCTTTGGCATAGTCAATAAGCAGAAATAGATGCTTTTCTGGAACTCCTTGCTTTTTTGATGATCCAGCGGATGTTGGCAATTTGATCTCTGGTTCCTCTGCCTTTTCTATATGCAGCTTGAATATCTGGAAGCTCACGGTTCACGTACTGTTGAAGCCTGGCTTGGAGAATTTCGAGTATTACTTTGCTAGCATGTGAGATGAGTGCAGTTGTGTGGTAGTAGTGAACATTCTTTGGCATTGCCTTTCTTTGGGACTGGAAGGAAAACTGACCTTTTCCAGTCCCGTGGCCACTGCTGAGTTTTCCAAATTTGCTGACATTTTGAGTATAGCACTTTCACAGCATCATCTTTTAGGATTTGAAATAGCTCAACTGGAATTCCATCACCTCCACTAGCTTTGTTTGTAGAGATGCTTCCTAAGGCCCACTTGACTTCACATTCCAGGATGTATGGCTCTAGGTGAGTGATCACATCATCATGGTTATCTGGGTCATGAAGATCTTTTTTGTATAGTTCTTCTGTGTATTCTTGCCACCTCTTCTTAATATCTTCTGCTTCTGCTAGGCCCATAGCATTTCTGTCCTTTATTGTGCCCATCTTTGCTTGAAATGTTCCCTTGGTATCTCTAATTTTCTTGAAGAGATCTCTAGTCTTTCCCATTCTGTTGATTTCCTCTATTTCTTTCCATTGATCACCGAGGAAGACTTTCTTATCTCTCCTTGCTATTCTTTGGAGCTCTGCATTCAAACGGGTATGTCTTTCTTTTTCTCCTTTGCCTTAACTTCTCTTATTTTCTCAGCTATTTGTAAGGCCTCATCAGACAACCATTTTGCCTTTTTGCATTTCTTTTTCTTCGGGATGGTCTTGATCCCTGTCTCCCGTACAATGTCAAAAACCTCTGTCCATAGTTCTTCAGGCACTCTATCAGATATAATCCCTTGAATCTACTTTTCACTTCCACTGTAGAATCATAAGGGATTTTATTTAGATCATCCCTGAATGGTCTAGTGGTTTCCCCTACTTTCTTCAATTTAAGTCTGAATTAACAGAGATGGAACTGGGGCTTCCCAGGTGGTGCTAGTGGTAAATAATTCATCTGCCAGTGCAGGAAACATAAGAGATGTAGATTCAATCCCTGGGCTGGGAAGATCCCCTGGAGAAGGACAGAGTATTCTTGCCTGGAGAGTCCCAAGGACAGGGGAGCCTGGTGGGCTATGGTTTATAGGGTTGCAAAGATTTAGACACAATTGAAGCAACTTGGCACACACACATGCACTCACTAAAGGACCTGAGTAATTTAGTTTTAAAAGATAGGGAATTAATTTGTAAGATGCAGATAACATTTCTAAACTTTCAGTATCATACAAAACCTGTCTCTTTACCAGCAGAGGGCTCAGTCCCAAAGTTATTAGAGAAAACATATACCTTTATTTCTGTAAGTGAATCTGAAAGGAGAATAACATATAGTAGACCACTGGATTTATTGCATTCAGTTCAATTCAGTCTCAGTCGTGTCTGACTCTTTGCCACCACATGTACTGCAGCATGCCAGGCTTCCCTGTCTATCACCAACTCCCAGAACATGCTCAAACTCATGTCCATTGAGTCAGTGATGCCATCCAAACATCTCATCCTCTGTTGCCCCTTCTCCTCCTGCCTTCAATGTTTCCCAGTATCAGAATCTCTGCCAATGAGTCAGTTCTTCACATATATTCAATATTATTAAAAAAACTGTGGAAAATTCTCAAAGAGATGGGAGTACCAGACCACCTGACCTGCCTCTTGAGAAACCTGTGTGCAGGTCAGGAAGCAACAGTTAGAACTGGACATGGAACAACAGACTGGTTCCAAACAGGGAAAGGAGTACATCAAGTCTGTATATTGTCACCCTGCTTATTTAACTCATATGCAGAGTATATCATGAGAAACGCTGGGCTGGAAGAAGCACAAGCTGGAATCAAGATTGCCAGGAGAAATATCAATAACCTCAGATATGCAGATGACACCACCCTTATGGCAGAAAGTGAAGAGGAACTAAAAAGCCTCTTGTTGAAAGTGAAAGAGGAGAGTGAAAAAGTTGGCTTAAAGCTCAACATTCAGAAAACTAAGATCATGGCATCTGGTCCCATCACTTCATGGGAAATAGATGGGGAAACAGTGGAAACAGTGGCTGACTTTATTTTTTGGGGCTCCAAAATCACCACAGATGGTGATTGCAGCCATGAAATTAAAAGATGCTTACTCCTTGGAAGGAAAGTTATGACCAACCTAGATAGCATATTAAAAAGCAGAGACATTACTTTGTCAACAAAGTTCCATCTAGTCAAGGCTATGGTTTTTCCAGGAGTCATGTATGGACGTGAGAGTTGGACTATAAAGAAAGCTGAGCACCGAAGAATTGATGCTTTTGAACTGTGGTGTTGGAGAAGACTCTTGAGAGTCCCTTGGACTGCAAGGAGATCCAACCAGTCCATCCTAAAGGAAATCAGTCCTGGTGTTCAATGGAAGGACTGATGTTGAAACTGAAACTCCAGTACTTTGGCCCCCTGATGTGAAGAGCTGATTCATTTGAAAAGACCCTGATGCTGGGAAAGATTGAGGGCAGGAGGAGAAGGAGATGACAGAGGATGAGATGGTTGGATGGCATCACCAACTCAGTGACTGTGGGTTTGGGTAGACTCCGGCAGTTAGTGATGGACAGGGAGGCCTGGTGTGCTGCGGTTCGTGGGTCGCAGAGTCAGACACGACTGAGTGTCTGAACTAACTGACTGATGAGAATTAAGCAGACATTCCTAAGAGATGCTGAAAAACGATTTAAAGCTATTTGCTAAGCAGTAATGAAAGCATGAAAAGTGGTGTTAAAAAATGCCCTTAAGGACTTCCCTGGTGGTGCAGTGGATAAGAATGGCCGGCCAATACAGAGGACACAGGTTTGATCCCTGGTCTTGGAAGACCCCACATGCCGCCGAGCAACTAAGCCTGTGTGCCGCGACTACTGAGTCTGCACTCTAGTGCCCGCAAGCCACGACTTCTGAGCCTGTGTGCTGCAACTACTGAACCCACATGCCTAAAGCCTGTACTCTGCAACAAGAGAAGCCACCACAATGAGAAGCCCATGCACCACAACTAGAGAGACCCTTGCAAAGCAATAAAAACCCAGCACAGGCAAAAATTAATTAATTAATTAATTATTTTTTAAAAAGCTCTTGCCAGTGAACTTCAGATCAGTATGTCCATTTAGGAAAATTAATTGTTGGATTCTTAATCTATGCAGATATTATGCAAGCACAAAAATGATTAACAGGAAACAGCCCACAGGAATATATAGGAAAAAAATGAAAAGCAGAAGGATGTGAAATAAGAAATATTTCCAAAATACTAGCCTTTATTTGGTAATGTAGTAGTAATAAAAAATGAATTTCTCAAATTTTAATAAATTGGCTGTTGGCAAATTAATTGATCTTTAGCAGATGTTTGACCCATTATGAGGAAGAGGACTATTAGGTATACCCTGTTGTGGTGTGACTAGATAGTTGAGGACTGTGAGGACATTTAATTGCCACTTATCTTCACGTTGCACTTTTGAAGTGATTTCCGGCCTGTATTCTTTCTACCCCACTCCCAGATAAGCTCAGCGGAGGTATAACCACATGCTGGGATCCTATGACACAGCACAGTTCCTGGCACAGAATAGGTGCTCAATAAAAAGTTGTAGAAAAAAGGTTGTGGTGACTACTGAATATAATTACTATAGATTGAAAGTAAATTTGATGTTTCTAAGTCATTTGGTTAGCTACCTTGTGATGAATGCATTTTTGCTTTACTTTGCCAGTGGGTATTTATTTTGGAACCCTTCATTTAAAATTATTTTTGACTTTGGAAATGCTCCCTATCACTCTTCTCTGTTTTTGGGGGGTACTTGTTGAAAATGATCTTACTCCTAACTTCCTGTCTAATAATAATAGTAACAATCATTTATTTTCTACATCTTTGGATGTTCTAGCATCTTAAACACCTTTCTGGCAGGGAACGGACTGCATTTTCCAGGACTAGTCAATTCTCATGAATAGCAAGAAGCATGCAATTTGATATGGAAACCAATCCAAGTCCTACCTCCTCTACGGCCCTGCACACACCAGGAGGCAATACTCTTCTACCTTCATCATCCCAGGACCAGATTCCAGAGAACTGGAGAGCACCTCTTTAGCCCTGTTGGGGTTCAGGACACACAACCCCAAATTATGGCACATTGGTTACTGAATATTTTAAGTTGAAAGAGTTTGAGAAAAGAGTGGAAGCAAGAAGTTCACTTTAAGTCACTCCCCATTCCACTTTTCTTCCCTGAAATAGGCCAAAAGACCTTCATGTGAAAGGTGTCCCCTGTGGACCTGGAGGAAAGAAGCAGACTTTTCTCTGAAGACCAAAGAATGCCAAAAAGAACCTAACCAACTCACCTTGCTGTTTCCTCCAGTTTCCTACAATTAGCTCATACTCCTTTTAACTCATTGTATTTCTCCCCCACTGCCCTTCTTCATCCAGCCTAGAATAAAACTGCACAGGTTGAACTGTTTTCTTGGGGTCTTCATATTTTTGATGAAGGCACTGGTGTCCCATAAAATATATTAATAGATTTGTATGCTTTTCTCCTGCTAATCCACCTTTGTCAGTTTAATTTTTAGACCCAACTAAGGACTCCAAGCTGGAGGAGCGCATAGCAACCCACTCCAGTATTCTTCTCTGGAGAATCCCCATGGACAGAGGAGCCTGGTGGGTTACAGTCCATAGGATCTCAAAGACTAGGACATGACTGAGCCACTAAGCATGCGCGCGTGTGCACACACACACACATGCAAGGACAGTAAGAGGATCAAATAGAATGTTTTCCTCCCTGCAGCCCAAAGCCTGCTAAAGTTGTTCAAATGAGCCAATACTTACCTGTTTACCCTGGAATAAATACCCGTTCTCCCCTACTCCTGCATCTGTGTTTTGTCCAAAACCTGGTGTTCTTCACATGGTCCTCTTATAGCCACTCAGTTTCCTTTATAAATGAAGACTCACAGAACAAATGGGGAAGCAGAAATGCTTTTTCTCTTTGTAGTATTTTGTTCTTCTGTGTAAGTTCATAAGTCTACCTATCAGAGTAAATGAACAATATGCCCATTTTGAAGTGTTCTTTGTAGACTAACTCTGAAAGGCTCATCTCTCATGGAGAGGTCATTTTTGGAAAGACCTTTTTGAATTCACCATACCTGGTGAATGGCAATTTCCTTTTGAACTTGACAAGCAGTGCAATCTCAACCCTGGGTCCAGGACTGATATTTCAGGATTCAGCAGTTTGCCCACCAGTTGCCCCAGCTTAGAAGACTAAGACTTACATGATCTGTTTCGCAGGCAAAGCTGCTGGGATTGTGTCAACACAGTCATCCTGCACAAGATACTGACATTTTGATGACACTGAAATTTCATATAGTGTGTTTAAACTTTGGAAAGTGAAAATCTATTGATAAAACCCATCAATAAAATTGAGAACCTGGATTCTTATCTTTTCTCCTCTGCTTGCAGTCAGAGGGTATGGGAAGGAAGGAGGTGAGGAAGAGTGGGAAAGAAGAAAATAAAAGGAGAGAAGAGATAAAGAAAAAGAACTAGAATGCTTTCTCTGATTCTGCTGAGGACTGTAATTTGCACAGGATTAAAAGAAACATCTGATGCAGACACAATCAGCCTTCAATTCCCTGTAAAAGCCAAGAGCAGTTGTACTTGAATGCCCTACTTGGGCTCACCTGAATAAATGTCTCCTTCTTCCCTTGCCTCAGACTTCCTTTAAGAGGCAAAAGTGATGAAGGCATGAAGTGGTGGCACTGTTTGGGATGCACCAAATTCACAAGGGGCTGTATACTTGCAGGTTGTGGTACAAAGTCATTAAGATCTTAAAAGTACTCCAAAGAGACACAGATGACCAACAAACACACGAAAAGATGCTCAACATCACTAATTGTTAGAGAAATGCAAATCAAAACTACAATTAAGTATCATTTTACATAGATCAGAAAGGCATTATCAAAAAATCTGCAAACAATAAATCCTAAGAGGATGAGGAGAAGAGGGAGCCCTCCTACACTTTTGGGGGAGATGTAAATTGGTACAATCTCCATAGTGGGGAATAGTATGGAAGCTTCTAAAAAAAACTAAAAATGGAACTCCCATAAAACCCAGAAACCCTACTCCTGGGCATATACCTGGAGGAAACCATAATTTGAAAAGATGTATGCACTGTAATGTTCATTGAAGCACTATTTACAATAGCCAGGCTATGGAAGCAAACTAAATGTCCAACAACAGAGGAAAAGATAAAGAATATGTGGTCCACATGGGGACTTCCTGGGCCGTCCAGTGGTTAAGAATCCACCTGGCAATGCAGGGGAACTAAGATCCCACACAAGCCTCAACTAAGACCCTGTATGCCTAAACTAAGATTTACAGTCAAATAAAATAGTTTTTAAAAGTTAAAAAAAAAAAAAAGGTACCTATACACAATGGAACATTATTTAGTCATAGAAAGAGTGCCATTTGCAGAGATGTGGATAGACCTAGAGACAGAGTGAAGTAAGTCAGACAGAGAAAAACAAATGTTATATAATATCACTTACCAATGTGGAATCTGGTATCTAGAAAACTGGTACAGAGGAACTCGTTTGCAAATCAGAAATAGAGATACAGATGTAGAGAAAAAATTATGAATGCCAAGGGGGGAAGAGGATGAATTGGGAGATTGGGATAACAAATAAGAATTGGGAGATTGGGATTGATATGTATACCGTACTATGTATAAAATAGATAACTGATAAGAATCTGCTATATAGAACAAGGCGCTCTACTCAGTAGTGATCTAAATGGGAAGGAAATCTAAAAAAGAGAGGATACATGTGAACATGTAGCTGCTTCACTTTGCTGTATGGCAGGAACTAACACAACATTGCAAAGCAACTATATTCCAATAAAAATGTAAAAAGTCAACACTTTGAGGCATTACATTTCCTGAGAGGAAAAAGTTTTATTACAGAACTTGTCTCTTTATGTCTAAACTTTGTTTAATATTTGAGTTGAGATGGAGCAATCAAGATGATTCAAAGTCTTATTTTACATTTTTAATCTCCAATAGTTTTTTTTTTAATTTGAACTTTTTATTTTGTATTGGAATATAGCCGATTAACAATACTGTGATAGTTTCAGGTGAACAGAGAAGGAACCCAGCCATACATATTTCTAATCTCCTCCAGACTTCCCTCCCATCCAGGCTGCCATATAACTTTGAGCAGAGTTCCATGTGCTATACAGTAGGACTTCGTTGTTCATCCATTTGAAATATTAAGCTCCAATATTTTTTTAAAAAACAGAAACCCAGAAACACATATAGTCTTTTATATTATGTTGGTTTAAAGGCTTTTTTATTCTTTTAAAGTTGGAGCTTAACACCTTGATGGCTGTTTGTGATTGGTTGTCCTTAGTGTCTTGACTTTGTAACACTGAGGCACTTACAGGCTTAGATTTTTGGTTTGTTTATGTATGCTAAGAACCACCTTACTCTAATGGCCTCTTTGTTTAATTAATTAAACAACATATTAAACACAAATAAGGCTATGGTCCATAGTTGTCTACATAGTGCTCTTCCACATGACTGTATATTTTAGGTGTCTGTCCACATCAGGATGTTTCGTAGTGACCATGCTATATTCCACTATATCACATGAAAAATTTTTTGAAAGTTCTTATTGACAGACATTTCATGTTCTGGAAAATTTTTCCCCCTCTATCAAAAATGCAGCTTTGATAGATCTGTATTTAGAACAAATTTGTATTTGTATTTAGATGATACATGTTCTTGCCAGGATGAAATGGAATGGCTAATGTAAAAGATGTACACATTTTAACTTAGAGAGTTATTGCCAAATTTTCTTCTGAAAGTTTGTTCCTATTTAAGGATCTCACCAACAGTGAATGGGAGGGCCAATTTTACTTACCAGCACTGGGGGCTATCAAATTCTGTATTGTTATCCATAAGTAAAAATGGCATCCCAGTTTAAGAACTAGGATTTTACAAAGTAAAGTACATATTTTTTTCATACTTCGTTAAGGGTATTCTGTTTTTCTTGCCATATTTTTTTTCCCTAGGAGTAAAGCTTGTTTTGTTTCTCATATTGCTCAAAGTCTATTTTTAGGAGATGTTGCCATTTATGAAAAGTAAGGTATATCTTTTTCAGAGATCAACAGATTACAGTATGAAACTGGAAATCAAAGACCAGGTTTAAAAAGAAGATTTTATTTCTTCTGTCTATTACTTCTCATGTGGCATCAGCTTTGATTTTCATTGCTGTATTTTTATTTTTATTTTTTATTTATTTATTTATTTTCTTTTTTATTAGTTGGAGGCTAATTACTTCACAACATTTCAGTGGGTTTTGTCATACATTGATATGAATCAGCCATGGAGTTACATGTATTCCCAATCCTGATCCCCCCTCCCACCTCCCTCTCCACCCGATTCCTCTGGGTCTTCCCAGTGCACCAGGCCCGAGCACTTGTCTCATGCATCCCACCTGGGCTGGTGATCTGTTTCACCATAGATAGTATACATGCTGTTCTTTTGAAATATCCCACCCTCACATTCTCCCACAGAGTTCAAAAGTCTGTTCTGTATTTCTGTGTCTCTTTTTCTGTTTTGCATATAGGGTTACTCGTTACCATCTTTCTAAATTCCATATATATGTGTTAGTATGCTGTACTGTTCTTTATCTTTCTGCTTACTTCCTCTGTATAAGGGGGCTCCAGCTTCATCCATCTCATTAAGGAACTGTTCAAATGAATTCTTTTTAATGGCTGAGTAATATTCCATGGTGTATATGTACCACAAAGCTTCCTTATCACCATTCAATCCCTGATGGGGCATCTAGGTTTGGCTTCCATGTCCTGGCTATTATATAAGCAGTGCTGCGATGACCATTGGGGTGCACGTGCTCTTTCAGATCTGGTTTCCTCAGTGTGTATGCCCAGAAGTGGGATTGCTGGGTCATAATGGCAGTTCTATTTCCAGTTTTTAAGAAATCTCCAACTGTTTTCCATGCGGCTGTAACTATTTGGCAATTTCCCACCAACAGTTGTAGAGGGTTCCCTTTTCTCCACACCCTCTCCAGCAATTTATTGCTTGTAGACTTTTGGATAGGCGAGCCATCCTGCTGCGTGTAATGGTACCGTCATTGTGGTTTTGATTTGCATTTCTCTGCATAATGAAAGTGATGTTGAGCTGCTTTTTCATGTGGTTTGTTAGCCATCTGTATGTCTTCCTTGGAGAAATGTCTGTTTAGTTCTTTGGCCCATTTTTTGATTGGGTCATTTATTTTTCTGGAATTGAGCTGCAGGAGTTGCTTGTATATTTTTGAGATTAATCCTTTGTCTGTTTCTTCATTTGCTATTATTTTCTCCCAATCCGAGGGCTGTTTTTTCACCTTACTTATAGTTTCCTTTGTAGTGCAAAAGCTTTTAAGTTTCATTAGGTCCCATTTGTTTAGTTTTGCTTTTATTTCCAATATTCTGGGAGGTGGGTCATAGAGGATCTTGCTGTGATTTATGTCGGAGAGTGTTTTGCCTATGTTCTCCTCTAGGAGTTTTATAGTTTCTGGTCTTACATTTAGATCTTTAATCCATTTTGAGTTCATTTTTGTGTATGGTGTTAGAAAGTGTTCTAGTTTCATTCTTTTACAAGTGGTTGACCAGTTTTCCCAACACCACTTGTTAAAGAGGTTGTCTTTTTTCCATTGTATATCCTTGCCTCCTTTGTCAAAGATAAGGTGTCCATAGGTTCGTGGATTTATCTCTGGGCTTTCTATTCTGTTCCATTGATCTATATTTCTGTCTTTGTGCCAGTACCATACTGTCTTGCTGACTGTGGCTTTGTAGTAGAGTCTGAAGTCAGGCAGGTTGATTCCTCCCGTTCCATTCTTCTTTCTCAAGATTATTTTGGCTATTCGAGGTTTTTTGTATTTCCATACAAATTGTGAAATTCTTTGGTCTAGTTCTGTGAAAAATACCCTTGGTAGCTTGATAGGGATTGCATTGAATCTATAGATTGGCTTTGGGTAGAATAGCCATTTGAACATATTGATTCTTCACAATCCATGAACACGGTATGTTTCTTTTCTTTCCATCTGTTTGTGTTCCTCTTTGATTTCATCTTTCATCAGTGTTTTAATAGTTTTTCTATGTAATGAAGGTCTTTTGTTTCTTAGGTAGTATATACTTCCTAAAGTATTTATTGCTTTTTGTTGCAATGGTGAATGGTATTGTTTCCTTAATTTCTCTTTCTGTTTTTTCATTGTTAGTGTATAGGAATGCAAGGGATTTCTGTGTGTTAATTTATATCCTGCAACTTTACTATATTTGTTGATTAGCTCTAGTAATTTTCTGGTAGAGTCTTTAGGGTTTTCTATGTAGAGGATCATGTCATCTGCAAACAGCGAGAGTTTCACTTCTTTTCCTATCTGGATTCCTTTTACTTCTTTTTCTGCTCTGATTGCTGTGGCCAAACTTCCAACACTATGTTGAATAGTAGTGGTGAGAGTGGGCACCTTGTCTTTGTTCTGATTTTAGGGGAAATGCTTTCAATTTTTCACCATTGAGGATAATGTTTGCTGCGGGTTTGTCACATATGGCTTTTATTATGTTGAGGTATGTTCCTTCTATTCCTGCTTTCTGGAGAGTTATTATCATAAATGGATGTTGAGTTTTGTCAAAGGCTTTTCTGCATCTATTGAGATAATCATATGGTTTTTATCTTTCAATTTGTTAATGTGGTGTATTACATTGATTGATTTGTGGATATTAAAGAATCCTTGCATTCCTGGGATAAAGCCCACTTGGTCATGATGTATGGTCTTTTTAATATGTTGTTGGATTCTGTTTGCTAGAATTTTGTTAAGGATTTTTGCATCTATGTTCATCAGTGATATTGGCCTGTAGTTTTCTTTTTTTGTGGCATCTTTGTCTGGTTTTGGAATTAGGGTGATGGTGGCCTCATAGAATGAGTTTGGAAGTGTACCTTCTTCTGCAATTTTCTGGAAGAGTTTGAGTAAGATAGGTGTTAGCTCTTCTCTAAACTTTTTGTAGAATTCAGCTGTGAAGCCATCTGGTCCTGGGCTTTTGTTTGCTGGAAGATTTCTGATTAGTTTCAATTTCCTTGCTTGAGATGGGTCTGTTAAGATCTTCTATTTCTTCCTGGTTCAGTTTTGGAAAGTTATACTTTTCTAAGAAATTGTCCATTTCTCCTAAGTTGTCCATTTTATTGGCATAGAGCTGTTGGTAGTAGTCTTTTATGATCCTTTGTATTTCAGAGTTGTCTGTTGTGATCTCTCCATTTTCATTTCTAATTTTGTTGATTTGGTTCTTCTCCCTTTGTTTCTTAATCAGTCTGGCTAACGGTTTGTCAATTTTGTTTATCTTTTCAAAAAACCAGCTTTTAGCTTTGTTGATTTTGCTGTGGTCTCTTTTGTTTCTTTTGCATTTATTTCTGCCCTAATTTTTAAGATTTCTTCCCTTCTACTAACCCTGGGGTTCATAATTTCTTCCTTCTCTAGTTGCTTTAGGTGTAGAGTTAGGTTATTTATTTGACTTTTTTCTTGTTTCTTGAGGTAAGTCTGTAATGTTATGAACCTTCCCCTTAGCACTGCTTTTACAGTTTCCCATAGGTTTTGGGTTGTTGTGTCTTCATTTTCATTCATTTCTATGCATATTTTGATTTCTTCTATGATTTGTTGGTTATTCAGAAGTGTGTTATTTAGCCTACATATGTTTGAATTTCTAATAGTTTTTTCCTTGTAATTGAGATCTAATCTTACTGCACTGTGGTCAGAAAAGATGACTGGAATGATTTCAATTTTTTTGAATTTACCAAGGCTAGATTTATGGCCCAGGATGTGATCTATTCTGGAGATGGTTCCATGTGCACTTGAGAAAAAGGTGAAATTGATTGTTTTGGGGTGAAATGTCCTATAGATATCAATTAGTTTTAGCTGGCCCATTGTGTCATTTAAAGTTTGTTTCCTTATTAATTTTCTATTTAGTTGATCTATCCATAGGTGTGAGTGGGGTATTAAAGTCTCCCACTATTATTGTGTTATTGTTAATTTCCCCTTTCATACTCGTTAGCATTTGCCTTACATATTGTGGTGCTCCTATGTTGGGTGCATATATATTTATAATTGTTATACCTTGTTGGATTGATCCTTTGATCATTATGTAGTGTCCTTCTTTGTCTCTTTTCACAGCCTTTATTTTAAAGTCTATTTTAAAAATGGGCATTGCAGCGGTGGTGTGGATCCTGTCCATTAAGTGGAGAACAGGGAAATTGAAGGATTTTCCCCAGACCTTTAAGGTGGGTTCTTGTTTGGGGTGGGTTTTGTTTTTTTCCTCCTCCCTTCTGGAGTTTTACTTTTAAATGATACACTGCAGGCCTCAGGCATGACAGGCAATTAGCAGGTGAAGAACCGATGGTAAAGTGTTCCAAAACTCCTGTGTTAGCTAACAGGCTTCTGAATGTATCTCTGTGGTCCACAGAGGAAGCTGGACAAGGTAGCAAGGAGATGATGTATCAGCTATTGCAGCCTTAAAACAAAGTTGGTGTCTCTTTGGACTTCAAAATTGTTCCTATGCAGCTTATTTTATTTTTGTTTAATCAAATAAACAAGAGAGTTTTTTCCATTGGGGGGGAAAAAAGTCTGTTTTATCTGATATGAGTATTGCGATTCCTGCTTTCTTTTGGTCTCCATTTGCGTGAAATATTTTTTTCCAGCCCTTCACTTTCAGTCTGTATGTGTCCCTTGTTTTGAGGTGGGTCTCTTGTAGACAGCATATATAGGGGTCTTGTTTTTGTATCCATTCAGCCAATCTTTGTCTTTTGGTTGGGGCATTCACCCCATTTACATTTAAGCTAATTATTGATAGGTATGGTCCCGTTGCCATTTGCTTTGTTGTTTTGGGTTCACATTCATACAACCTTTCTGTGTTTCCTGTCTAGAGAAGATCCTTTAGCATTTGTTGAAGAGCTGGTTTTGTGGTGCTGAATTCTCTCAGCTTTTGCTTATCTGTAAAGCTTTTGAATTCTCCTTCATATCTGAATGAGATCCTTGCTGGGTACAGTAATTTGGGTTAGGTTATTCTCTTTCATTACTTTAAGTAAGTCCTGCCATTCCCTCTGGCCTGAAGAGTTTCTATTGAAAGATCACCTGTAATCCTTATGGGAATCCCCTTGTGTATTATTTGTTGTTTCTCCCTTGCTGCTTTTAATATTTGTTCTTTGTGTTTGATCTTTGTTATTGCTGTATTTTTAAACCAACTTCATCCACTGGTGGTGGTGGTGGCTTAGTTGCTAAGTCATGTCATACACTTGACCCCATGAACTGTAGCCTGCCAGGCTCCTCTGTCCATGGGACTACCCAGGCAAGAGTACTGGAGTGGATTGCCATTTCCTCCTCCAGGGGATCTTCCTGACTTAGGGACTGAACCCTGAGTTTCCTGAATTGCAAGAACTTTCTTGTATTGCAAGTGGATTCTTTACTGTTGAGCCACCAGGGAAGCCCACATCAGTCACTGTGTGTGTGTGTGTGTGTGTGTGTGTGTGTGTGTGTGTGTGTGTGTGTGTGTGTGTGTGTGTGTGTGTGTGTGTGTGTGTGTGTGTGTGTGTGTGTGTGCACGTGCACACACATGTGTACGTGCACATGCACTTAGTTGCTTGATACTGTCCGACTCTTTGTGACTCTATGGACTGTGGCCTGCCAGACTGCTATGCCCATGGGGCTCTCTAGGCAAGAATACTGGACAGAGTTGCCATTCCTTCTCCAAGGGATCATCCTGACCCAGGGGTCAAACTTAAGTATACTGTATTGCAGGCAGATTCTTTACCATGAGTCATCAGGGATATCAGTCACTAGGAGCTACCAGTTCATCTATCCAATGAATCTCTTTGCATTCATGTAGCCATAAAATCTAATAAAATTGGCAAATAATTATTTTACAAGATGTCTTTTAAAGAAAAATCTAGTAGTTTTTCATGAGAAGCCCTATCTTTGGCTGAAGGATATAGGGAAAAGGCAAACTAATCCCAATTTAGTCATCTGCAAGTTGTTGACCTTGGGCTAGATAGTTATATTCTGAGTCTATTGCCTCAACCTGAAGGGCCAGCTGTTGAGAAGATTAGAGAAAATAAACAAGAATCAGCAGAATGTTTGTCATGAAAATGGTAGGTACTTGATAGTGATCATCATTTATCTGAAGCCTTGATATACTTTCCAGGGTATTCCCTCTGAGAGGTGAGTTTAAATTTGAAATCTAAACTGATTGTAAAATTTTCAGTTTGAGGAATAGGATAACTAAAATATATGCACAGTTGTTCTTTATTTAAAAGACCTAAATATGTTTAATTTGACCATCCCACCCTCTACATTGTCATAGAGCACCTGATTTGAGCTTCCTGTGTCATATAGCAAATTTCCACTGATTATCTATTTTACATATGCTAACTTATATGTTTCCATGTTACTCTCATAATTTGTCCCATCCTCTCCTTCCACCACTGTGTCCACAAGTCTGTTCTCTATATCTGCATCTGCATGACTGCCCTACAAATAGACTCATCAGCATCATCCTTTTAGATTCCATATGTATGTGCTAACATACGATATTTGTTTTTCTCTTTCTGACTTACTTCACTATGTATAACAAGTTCTAGGTTCATCCACCTCATTAGGATTGACTCAAATGTGTTCTTTTTTATGAGTGAATACATATGTACCACAACCTGCTTATCCATTCATCTGTTGATGGACACCTAGGTTACTTCCATGTCCTAGTCATTGTAAATAGTGGGAAAACTGGACAGCTACATATAAAAGGATGGAACTAGAACACTTCCTAATATCATACACAAAAATAAACTCAAAATAGATTAAAGACTTAAATATAAGGCCAGAAACTATAAACCTCTTAGAAGAAAACATGGGTAGTACGCTCCTTTTTGACCCACCAACTAGAGTAACAGAAATAAAAACAGAAATAAACAAATGGGACTTAATTAAAAACTTTTGCACAGCAAAGGAAACAATAAACTGGATTAAAAAACAACCTACAGAATGGGATAAAATGCAGATGAAACAACAGACAAAGGATAAATCTCCAGACTATATAAGCAACTCATACAACTCAACACCAGGAAAATAAATAGCACAATCAAAAAATGGTCAGAAGACCTAAACAGACGTTTCTCCAAAGAAGACCTACAGATGGCTAATAAACACATGAAAAGATGCTCAACATCACTCACTGTTAGAGAAATGCAAATCAAAAGTACAATGAGGTATCACCTCACACCAATGAGAAGGGTCATCATCAAAAAATCTACAGACAATAAATGCTGGAAAGGGTGTGGAGAAAAGGGAACCCTCTTGCACTGTTGGTGGGAATGTAAACTGGTACAGCCACTCTGGAGAACAGTATGAAAATTCCTTAAACAACTAGGAATAGAACTACCATAAGACCCAGCAGTCCCACTACTAGGCATATATCCTGAGGAAAGCATAACTGAAAAAGATGCATGTACTCTAATGTTCATTACAACTTCTATTTGATTATTTTTTCTTCCAGGTGAGGAAACTGAGCTTTAAAATAGGTCCCATAGGTGGCAGAGCTGAAATGAAGACGTGAGTGGCTTTGACCACAAGCCTGTGCTCTGCACCATCACCCAACGAAGCTCTCCCATAAAGTTATAAGATGAAGTAACATCACAGCACATCGAACTTAAAACTATTTCCAATTCCTTCTTTCTACTCCACAACAGTACCTGACCATGGATGTCTGCCAACTGCTGAGACTTTTCTGATCCTAGGGCACAGGTGATGGAGACACTTAATTTTTTATATATACCTTCAAAGTGCAGCTTGTGCAGACTAAAGAGAAAATGACATTCAAAGGAAGAAAGCTTAAGAAAAGCTACTAGGATTTTGCATCACCTTGATCTATCCCCAGCCTCATACACAACAAAATGGAAAACCTCACATTTTCAGCAGCAAGGGGCAGTAGAAGGGCAGGGTCAACCCCCTTGGCTTCTTCAACAATAAATCTCTGTATCATTGAAGCTTTTGGTTTCAGCAAGCAGAAATACCTAGTCAAATGCTAACCATTTATGTCATTAGAAGAATCAGTCAGCTTTTCTTTCAGACAGAAAATGTGGGTTAAGATGATAAAATACACAAATACAATTGCTGGTTTGTGATTGTTTTGTAGGTTCTGTCTTTGAAAGATGACTTTAAAAAAATTTTTCCTTACTGATAAAACCGATTTAAAAGTGATTTTTTTTTTCTCTGCAAATAAAAAAAGGTTAATTTTGTGGGTAGTTTTGCAGGAAGGAAAACAGTGGGTAGGAAATTGAGTATCATCGTTTCCTTGTGAGTGATTGTTTTATGTATTCTTAGTGAGCTGAATAAAATTTTTAAATGTAGACACTAATATACTAGTTGTAATAGTGTGTGTATGTGTGTGTGTGTGTGTGTGTGTGTGTGTGTGTGTGTGTGAGAAAGAGAGAGAGAAGAGACAGAAGTGATATTTGGTGGGAGGTGGAAGTTGAGGCTGGAAAGGTAGAATGAAGTCAGATATGAGGGACCTTCTGGGTTCTGCTAATGAACACATAATTCATTCTTTAGGCAGGATTGAGATGGTCAGCTTTATATTTTAAATCTGAAGAGTCTTGGAGCCTGGAGGCAGAAATACTGGTGACAAGGCTGTATTATCTACAGCAGAAATGATGACAGCTTGAACAAAGTAAGTGTTAATATTAGGGATAAAGAGAATGTTGCAGGAAGGGGGACCCCTTCCAGGGCCCGAAACTGGGCTCTTGTCTAACACTCGGAAATGAATTGTCTGAGGAGACACATGCTGACAAAGCAAGAGATTTTATTGGGAAAGGGCACCCGGGTGGAGAGCAGGAGGGTAAGGGAACCCAGGAGAACTGCTCTGCCGCGTGGCTTGCAGTCTTGGGTTTTATGGTGATGGGATTAGTTTCCGGGTGGTCTTTGGCCAATCATTCTAATTCTGAGTCTTTCCTGGTGGCGCACGCATCGCTCAGCCAAGATGGATGCTAGCAAGAGGGATTCTGGGAAGTGGACGGACATGCGGTGTCTCCTTTTGACCTTTCCCCAACTCTTCCTGCTGGTGGTGGCTTATTAGTTCCGTATTCCTTATCAGGATCTCCTGCCATAAAACAACTCATGCAAATGGTTACTATGGTGCCTGGCCAGGGTGGGCGGTTTCAATCAGTGTGCTTCCCCTAACAAGAAGAGACTAGAACTAGAAATCAACAATTGATTGCTTGGAGGTGAGAAGGTAATGGGAAAGCAAGGAACTTAATGTGACTCCAGGTTTTCCCCAGTGTCATCCACTCTCGAGAAAGGGGCACAGGTGGAGAGGAGACTTGTGGGTTTCCTTTGTGTATGTTGTATCTGAGGTGCCTATGCAGCACCCAGACAGGTGCTTATTTTGCTTTCTTTTTATTGAAGTATAATTGATTTACAATGTCTGGTTAGTTTCAGATGTATAGCACAGTAATTCAGTTATATATATATATATATATAACTACATAAATATATACATACATCTAATCTTTTTCAGATTCTATTCCCTTACAGATTGTTATAAAATACAGAGTATAGTAGCCTGCACTTCATAGTAGATCCTTGTTGGTTATCTGTTTTACATATAAGGGTTTTTTTTTTTTTTTTTTCCCCCAAGCCACGTGATTTTGGAGCTCATGGGAAAGAGTAGGGCAACTGTCATCAACAACGGAAAACAATAATAGTCAGACACAGTGTGCCTATCACTTTGAGAAGATGGTCTCTGGAGCCAGACCGCCCTGGTGGGGCATTGGTAAAGAATTCACCAGCCAATGCAGGAGATGTGGGTTCAATCCCTGGGTCGGAAAGATTCCCTGGAGGAGGAAATAGCAATCCACTCCTGTATTCTTGCCTGGAAAATCCCATGAACATAGGTGCCTGGCAGGCTTCAGTCCATGGGGTAGCAAAGAACCAGACTGTGAGTGAGAACGCACGTGCCCCTTAATAAAGTACAACAGACTAGATGACTTAAATCATAGAAACTTATTTTCTTACAGTCCTGAAGGGTAGAAGTCCAAGAAACTAATGCTTTTTTTCTTTCTTTCTTTTTTATTCTGAAGGCCCTAGGAAAGGATCTGTTCCATGCCTCTCTCTTTGGTTTGTAGATGGCTGTCTTCTCTCTGTGTCTCCCATCTGCCCCTGTCTATGAGCAAATTTTCTCTTCTTGTAATGGCGCCAATCACAGTGGATTAGCGCCTACCCTGATGACCGCGTGCGTGCATGCGTGTGCGTGTGCGTGTGTGCTCAGTAGCTTCAGTCCATTCCGACTCTTTGCAACCCTATGCGCTGTAGCCCGCCAGGCTTCTCTGTTTATGGGGATTTTCCAGGCAAAAATGCTAGAGTGGATTGCCTGCCCTACTCCAGGGGATCTTCCGGATGCAGAGACAGAACCTGGGTCTCCTGCGTTGCAGTTGCAGGCAGATTCTTTGCCGCTGAGCCACTGGGGAAGCTTCCTAATGACATCATTGTTCTTTAATTACCTCTGTAAAGATCTTGTCTCCAAATAAGGTCACATTCCGAGGTCTGAGTGTGGGGCTTCAACATAAGAACTTTGAGGAGAGGTAATTCAGTCCATAACAATATCAGTACCTTAATGATGTTTAGCTTAACGGTTAAAGGCTTTGACTTTGTTGGAAATAAGTATAGAAATAAGTATAAGCAAAGAAACCCCATCATTTTGTGATATCCACCAAAGGAAATATATATATATTTTAATATCCTCCCAATCAGGTCTTCCTTCTCCAATTCATAGAATACTTAATAAGCTTTCCTCCTTCTCTTGATAAAGAATAAAGATTTGCACTCAGTTTTAAAGTTAAAATACATAGGTAACCGTGTTCATTCAGCAAACTCTGTCTCCTATGGTCAATATACTTTGGGGAACTGGAAAACCATGACTACCAATCACCAATGTCATTGGGTGTTAAATCCAGTCCCTTTCTTAGATTCTGCAGGGAAAAGGCAGCTTAGAAAAATGGCTCTGCAAAGAACTAAACAGACATTTCTCCAAAGAAGACATACAGATGGCTAACAAACACATGAAAAGATGCTCAACATCACTCATTATTAGAGAAATGCAAATCAAAACCACAATGAGGTACCATTACACGCCAGTCAGGATGGCTGCTATCCAAAAGTCTACAAGCAATAAATGCTGGAGAGGGTGTGGAGAAAAGGGAACCCTCTTACACTGTTGGTGGGAATGCAAACTAGTACAGCCGCTATGGAAAACAGTGTGGAGATTTCTTAAAAAACTGGAAATAGAACTGCAATATGACCCAGCAATCCCACTTCTGGGCATACACACTGAGGAAACCAGATCTGAAAGAGACACGTGCACCCCAATGTTCATCGCAGCACTGTTTATAATAGCCAGGACATGGAAGCAACCTAGATGCCCATCAGCAGATGAATGGATAAGGAAGCTGTGGTACATATACACCATGGAATATTACTCAGCCATTAAAAAGAATTCATTTGAACCAGTCCTAATGAGATGGATGAAGCTGGAGCCCATTATACAGAGTGAAGTAAGCCAGAAAGATAAAGAACATTACAGCATACTAACACATATATATGGAATTTAGAAAGGTGATAACGATAACCCTATATGCAAAACAGAAAAAGAGACACAGAAATACAGAACAGACTTTTGAACTTTGTGGGAGAATGTGAGGGTGGGATATTCCAAAAGAACAGCATGTATACTATGTGTGGTGAAACAGATCACCAGCCCAGGTGGGATGCATGAGACAAGTGCTCGGGCCTGGTGCACTGGGAAGACCCAGAGGAATCGGGTGGAGAGGGAGGTGGGAGGAGGGATCAGGATTGGGAATACATGTAAATCCATGGCTGATTCATATCAATGTATGACAAAACCCACTGGAAAAAAAAATAATAATAAAAAATAAATAAATAAATAAAATAAAATAGAAAAAAAAAAGAAAAAGAAAAATGGCTCTGACTTCAAGATACTTAGAATTTCACGCTATTGTTCTTTTAACCTTTTTGACATCGTGGAGGCTTTGGGAATCTGGTGAAAACTACAGCTTCTCTTCTCAGAGATAATTACATACATAAAAATATTAGCAAAATTATGTACACCACTTATTTCATTGCATTGGATCAAAAAGAATTGTACTTTTTCCATCATTTTTTTCTTGCAAAATGAATTTCAGGCAATATTATTTTAAAAAAATAATAAGAAGAAAAGAGATCTAAAGTATGCAAAGAAAAGTAAAACATAACTTTGGGGGGGTTCTCTGGTGGCCTAGTGGTTAGGATTTGACACTTTCACTGCTGTGGCCTGGTCCAATCCCTGATCAGAGAACTGAGATCCTGCAAGCTGCAAAATCCAACCCTCCCCCCAAATTAAAAAGCACAAAGAAAAAATAATAAAACAAAAATCATTCAAAAAACTACATAAATAAATGGTTTTGCTAAAAAAAAAAAAAAAAAAAAAATGAGAAAGCATCTCTCCCATGACTTGAATGAGAAGCTAAAATTACTGAGTGGTCTTTAGCCTGGCAGCAAGCACACTTTCTATAGACTTTCTGTTTTGATGGTAATACATGCTAGAAACCTGGACTCACAACAGTATGTTGTAAACACAATTGGTTTACATTCCCAGATGACACAATGGACTTGTAACAAGTGAACACCAAGGTATTCCAAGACCATCTGAATTGGATTTATGTCCTTTCATTTCTGTTGGCTTCACATCACTGAGTTTCATCTGCAGCAAGGGGATGCTGTTGATGTCAGCAAAGCGACGATTAGGAACCCGTGTTTCAATTTTCAGGTTGTCTGGGCAGAAGGCCTTTAAGAGTCATGGGCAGTTTTAAGTTGTCTGCATATTTCTGTTTCACAGACTTGTGTAAGAGAAGGAGTTCATATTCTGCTGTCATCTTATGAGAAAACATTTTGAAAAGGCAACAATTCAAAGCCCTGACATTAACAGAGTTGACATCTTGCTGCATGCAAGCAGGACCCTACAAAGCAATGGGTGGTAGAGTTTGACACATAAAGATCTTTCCTCTAAGATGTGTTACCAAGCATCACAGGTGTTCTGTCTGTTCACAAAATGCCCAGTGAGTTTTATTTGCAAGATTAACTTTGCAGCCTTTCAAAGACATTGCCAAATTTGAAATTTCAAGGAGAACTTGCTAAGCAGGAATTCATTTCTGAAGACATCATCTGGCTGCATAAAAGAAGCTTTGAATCCCACCATCACATGCCTCAGAATAGTATTTTTAAAAAGTCAACCATCATGGAATAATTTCATTTTTTTAGAGGCACTACTTTAACGCCCCTCTTCTGCTCCCAACCACACAGGAACTTGGCTGTTTCTGGGGTACACAGCTCTTACCAGTTATCTTGCTGCTATTTTAAGATGTGGGTTCTGCATCAGGGCAACCCAAATTTTGGTGAAGCCTTGCCTTTTCAACCAACCTTTTCTTCTGGAAAAAGATCTAAGCTAATATATTTTTGGAACGGAAAGTATGAGGTGCTACTTTAACATTTTTGGCTTCTTGCTCCTTTCATCAGCAAGAACGTCATTATGCAAAAAAAAAAAAAAAAAAAAACAAAAACAAAAAACAAAACACTGGGTATTGGAGTCCTATCACATCGGGTGGAAGGCAAAGCCAAGGATACTTGCTATTTCTTCTTTATTATTTTCTTTGACATTTTCTAACTTAAGCCAGTCCTCAAGTATACAAAGATAGATGTTTATCATCATAATGGCAGGGCACATATTTTAAATCTCCTATCAGAGAAAAACTGTTCTGACATAAGACAACACTGACAAGTCTACAGTGTATGTGGACAGGAGCAGCCACACTAGACAGAATAGTGTGTTCCAAGATCTGGAAAAATCACATAAAAATTACTTCCATGTACAGTGGAGGACAGTGAAGCCTGGTGGGTTATTCTCCACGGGGTCACAAAGAGTCGGACATGACTTGGCGACTAAACAACACTGTGTGCATAACTGTCCATGCATATGTGTATGTGTACACACAGCCGCATGCCTGTTTCACAGACCTCTCTCTGATGCCCTCCCATGGACATCAAGTCACACACCCTGATGTAAAGGAGTGGGCAGTAGCTTCAGCCCAAGTCCAAATCCAATGTGATGACAATGATGGAGGTGAGCCCAGTGGTGGGAGAGACCCACTTTCCTGGTGACCTTAGAAAAGGCCTCATAAGAACCCAGTGAGATAACATTGAAGGGTGTGTGTATGTGTTAATTGTTGAGTCCTGTCCAACTCTTTGCAACCCCATGGACTGTAGTCCCCCAGGCTCCTCTGTCCACAGAATTCACCAGGCAAGAATACTGGAGTGGGGTTCCATTCCCTTCTCCAAGGGATCTTCCTGACCCAGGGATCAAACCCAGGTCTCCTGCATTGCAGGCAAATTCTTTACCATCTGAGCTACCAGGAAGGTTGAGTAGTAGCTTATTAGATTGAGAACATTCTATACAGAAACTAAAAAGGGAGATGCCGTAATGAGGGAAATGTGGGTGGTGTGGATGCCTCTAAGCCTTCTGTTGGAAGTGCTCAGCTGCAAAGACAGAACAAAATGCCTTGGCATGTAGTTTTACTCTGATTTTCTCTTTTTGCTTCAGTTTTCTCATTTTTAATATGAGGAAGGCAGTTTTGTGCTTGTCCAAACATGATTTCTTTAGTCCCTATTTGCTGCACCGAGTACATAAATGCCCGATGAGAGAGGATATAGTCAGTCACCCTATCTTTGTTTTGGGTAAATAATAAGTAATAGTAGCTATAATTCTAGTAGAGGAAGTAAAATGAGCCTCTATTCTGTGTTAAGTATTACATTAAGCCCCTTGCATGTATCATCACATATTGCCTTTTTAACATCTGAGGAAGAGAGTGCTATTGTATCCCTGACAAGGAAATGGAGGCTGAAGTATAATAAGTCTCCTACATACGAGTATTCAAGCTATAAGCTTTCAAAGATGTAAACATGCATCTGGTTCCAGCAAGGAACCAGAACCTGTGTCATTAATGTCAGGTGTGATGAAGAGTTTGCCCACCCTCTCCTACTGCTGACAAGCCTTCAGCTCTACCATCTCCCACCTCTTTTCCCTCCTCCAGTCAGTAACTCTTTTTGCTTGTTCCCTCAATGCCAGTCCCTGTATGCCAACTGTTGTACTGTACTACTGTGCTTATAAGATTAGAGAACTGTACTGTAAGATTAGAGATGTTTATTTTGTATTTGTTTTTTACATATGACTTGTGAGAAAAGTTTTATGAATCTGTTACAGTACAGTACTATATAGCTGATTGCTTTAGTTGAGTACCTTGACTAACTTTGTTGGACTTAAGAACAAAATTGGATTTACAAATGAACTCACAGAACAGAACTTCTTCATATGTAGGCCCCTTACTGTAGGTTAGGGCTTCCCTGGTAGCCCAGTCAGTAAAGAATCTGCCTTCAATGCAGGAGACCTGGGTTTGATCCCTGGGTCAGAAAGATCCCCTGGAGATGGAAATGGCAACGCACTCCAGTATTCTTCCCTGGAAAATCCTATGGATAGAGGAGCCTGGCAGGCTACAGCCCATGGAGTTGCAAGAGTCAGACATGACTTAGCAAACAAACCACCTACTGTAGGTTAAGAGACATGACTGAAATTTCTCAGAGAGCAGTCATAGAACCAGACTAAAATCAGGCTCTTTCCTCTGCTCTTCTTCACTTGTGTCCAGTGATCTCACACCTGGATTCACCATCCCTGGCCAGCCCCTCAGAATGAAGCCTCCTTTGTGAGCCACACATACTAGATAGACTTCTTTCTAGAGGCTGTTTCTGATCATCTTCCTGGCTGCACACGCCTCAGTCTACGTGCAAGTGACACAAAACCCACTTGACCTGAGCTAGAGGACATTGTGCTTCAGATAGGACCCAGGGTGTGGGCCCCTCTTTGTCTGGGAGCTGGGCTTCTGCAGTAGTCAGCTATTTTCAGGGCCATGGAAAATAGTTTCTTCTGTAATGTCCTAGAAATGACTGCCCCTGTGAGTGAGATGAAGTTGTGTCAGCCTAAAGCTGTGATTGCCCTGGGTCTCACCAGCATGTTCAGAAAACTGAGCGTTGGGAGGACAGAGAAAGAAAGAAAAACAAACATCAAAAAGGGAAACATGGAGGAGGGATGAACTGGGAGTTTGGGGTTAGTAGATACACACTATTACCTATAGAATGGATGGGCAACAAGGTCTTCCTGTATACCACAGGGAACTATATTCATTTCCCTGGGACAAACCATAATGGAAAAGAATATAAAAAAGAAAAGGTATTTGTATAACTGAGTCCTTTTGCTGTGTAGCAGACATTAACACAACATTGTAAATCAACCATACTTCAATTAAAAGAGAAAAAAACTTAGTTGTGTTTTTTTTTCCCCAAAGTGATCCAGCAGTGGAGGCAAGGTGCTTCTCTGGGTGTATACAAACACAGGCTGGGTTTCTTTTCATTCTGAGGAGTTTTGTCTACACTCAATAGAGGAGCTTGTTCTGCCCGAAGGAAGTGAACTCTAGCTGGATCTAGCTTGAATTAACTGTTGACATTTCTGAATTTCTTCCCTCTTATCTCTCCCTGCCAAATTATCTTACCCAGCTAGCTCAAGATTAGAGCAGAAAAGTATCTTTGTTGATGTCTTAGTTTATTTGGGCTGTTATAACAAAATAAGCAGGTAGCTTATAAACAACAGAAAGTGCTCACAGTTCTGGAGGCTTGGAAATCCAAGGTTAAGGCACCAGCGTGGTTATGGTTTGTGAGAGTCCTCTTCTAAGTTCCTAGCTGACCAGGTTCTGGTTCGAGATTTTCTCTGTGTCTTCATCTGGTGGAAGTAGCTAGAAAGTTTGCTGGAGCCTCTTTTATAAGAACACATATTCCATTCACAAGGGCTCCACCCTCATGAACTAAGTACTTCCCAAAGGCCCCACCTCCTAATACCATTCTCTGTGGGAATTAGGATTTCAAAATATGAATTTGAGGGAGACATAAACATTCAAATTCCCTGGGAGTTCTCAGTCTCTTTGCCAGATCCCCAGGTTGGAAAATCTGCTGTGGGTCCTAGAAGTTTATCTGGTCCCATCACTTCATGGCAAATAGATGTGGAAACAATAGAAACAGTGACAGACTTTATTTTCTTGGGCTCAAAAATCACTGCAGATAGTGACTGCAGCCATGAAATTAAAAGACACTTGTTCCTTGGAAGAAAGATGATGACCAACCTAGACAGCATGTTAAAAAGCAGAGACGTTACTTTGTCAACAAAGCTCTATATAGTCAAAGCTATGGTTTTTCCAGTAGTCATGTATGGATATGAGAGTTGCAGTATAAAGAAAGCCGAGTGCCAAAAAAAATTGATACTTTTGAACTGTGGTGTTGGAGAAGACTCTTGAGAGTCCCTTGGACTGCTAGGAGATCAAACCAGTCAATCCTAAAGGAGATCAGTCCTGAATATTCAGTGGAAGGACTGATGCTGAAACTGAAGCTCCAGTACTCTGGCCACCTGATGTGAAAAAATGACTCATTGGAAAAGACCCAGATGCTGGGAAAGATAGAAGGCAGGAGGGGAAGGGGATGGCAGAGGATGAGATGGTTGGAGGGCATCAGTGATTTGATGGACATGAGTTTGAACAAGCCCTGGGACCAATTACCTGTTCAGGGAGGCCGGGCATGCTGCAGTCCGCGTGTTCACAGGTAGTCAGCCATGACTGAGTGACTGAATGGAATGACTAAACATTCAAACCATGGCAGTTAATTTCTGCCTTTTTTATTTTTTGAGGTTGATTTTGTGAAGTTACATGGTAAAGATTAAAAAGGGAGAGGAGCAGAAGGTTAATCTGTCTTCTCATCCCACCACTTGAAAAGACAGGCTACAGGTGCCTTTGTCCACAGCCTTATAAACCTCCTGGACGCCTTCCTGATCTTAATTAAAAAGTAATGTCTCATGCTCCCTGCCACAGCAGACATGAATCTTTCCTCCTGTTTCAAATGATTACATAGGAAGTCTTATGGAGGGATCTAGGAGAAGCGTCAGCTTAGTGTCCCTTACATTTCTACTATGTGATATATTTTGAACTAGATTTGCAGTCACTTCAAAGGCATATTTACAGATATAAATTCATGAGTGATTTCTCTCAGCTAAACAGACAAGAGAAATTTTAATAATGTTAAAGAAAACTCTGTCATAAACTTGCTTTCTTTTAAGTGTTTATTTTTTTCAGTTTATATATTTATTTGGCTGCTCCAGGTCTTATATACAGCATGAAGGATTTTCAATCTTTGCTGTTGCATGTGAACTTTTAGTTTGACCAGGCATCAAACCTGGGCCTTCTGCATTGGGAATGTGGAGTCTTAGCCACTGGACCACCAGGAAAGTCCCATAAGTTGTTTTCTTTACCATAAAAAGGATTCATTCATACACACTGTGGCATGAAAGCCTCAAAATTAGGAAGTCAGAATAAATGCTCTTTTTATACTGGAACAACTCTGGACAGATGAAGGATCACAGTGCTAAAGCAGCTTGCATGTGGCATTTGAAGTGATCCCTGACCACGCCGTAGTTTCATCTCTGTCCCTTCCTACCTTGGGAAAGTTTCCGAAGCCAGTCTTGAGAGCTTGTAATGAGCTGCCGTGTTTACTCTGAACATACACAGCCCTGATGTCAAAGCTGCTTTCCCTGCCTGAGATCAGGCAGGTTCTCAAAACACTTCAGGAACTTTTAACGAGTCCTCACAAATCCCCTGTGAAGCGGGACATTCTTCATCTGCCTCTGAGCAGGAGGTAAAACATTTATCTGACTTGTTTAAGGTCACAGAGAAGGAGAGAGCCAGAGCAGACAGAAACAGGAATGGGGCTGGATGGGAACCAGTCCTGTGGGCGCAACAAAGTCAGGGTGATGTGCATGGGTGAATGGGGCCAGGCTGTAGGTACTTTGTAGGGTGATATGGCAATCAAGGGAACAGATGCTGAATGTAGGCCCTGTGCCTTTCCTCGGTGTGAAAAGGCTTCTGAGTGTGGGCTGGATTGAGGCAGGGACTGTGTGAAGAGAGAGGAAGAAAGCAGGGGTCAAAGATCAAGTGTCAGGGTGAGAGAGCAGGGAGGGAGACGCAGGGACTGAATGTAACGGGATGGTGATGCAAGAGTGGAGTCAGAAACAGGTCTAGAATGAGTGGATGGAGAGGCTTGTTTTGTGTCTGGGTCTTAATTTAAGAGGCTGACTGAGTGATGTTATGGAGTAGTTGATGTCATTGAAAACCAGGTTTAAAGTTATTCATACTCTCTCTAGGAACAAGAGATGTGGTTCACTACACAACACCTGAGCAGCACCAGGTGTTGGTCAGGAAGCAGTGGGGATGGGTGTGGGTCAGGGAGTACTAGGTCATAGCCTTCATTGGGGTTTGCATGGGAAAGGCAAGGCAGGGCTGGGTGAAGAGTTTAGGATTAAATCGTTTGAATAATTTCGGTGGACTTTGGGCGCTAGGGGTGATCTCTAGTTGCCCGGCTACTTGCCCTGGCATGATTAAGGCAGGGCTGTGTGCAGCCAGCTGTCTGCGTATCAGATACCATACCTTTTGCTATCTCTAAGAATGGCTAATCCTGGGAGGGGTGGTTTCTCACCAGCCAGAGATCAAAACATCACACTATACAGAACATAAAACACATGACTAACACAAGTTCTGGTTGGCCTAGGAGGCAAAGTGGGAAGATTAGAGGGGATGGGCATGTGGCTCTGCGGCATGTGAACTCTTAGTTGCAGCATGTAGTATCTGGCTCCTGAAGCTTAGTGGCTACACTGGGAGGTACGTGTGTGTGTATGTGTGTGTGTTAGTTTCTCAGACATGTCTGATTCTGTGATCCTATGGACTGTAGTCCACCAGACTCCTCTGTTCATGGAATTCTCCAGAAAAGAATATTGGAGTGGGGAGTCATTTCCTTCTCCAGGGGATCTTTCCGACTCATGGGTTGAACCCACGTCTCATGCATTGCGGGCAGATTCTTTACCATTTGAGCCACCAGGGAAGCCCCCAGTGGAAGGGGCAGGGGTGGGAAATCATCTCCCCAAAACTTGGATTCCCCATTCTGTCACTGATACAGATTTCCTCTATCCATCATAAGAGTTTTGCTGTTTTGTTTGTAGAAATTAGCTGGCTTTCTTGCAGGTATGATGGGGCTTATAATTCTCAGTTTAGAAGAACTGATATATATTGGAAAAGATTTTATCTTTAATCTATAGAAACTACCAGGTTCTTTTTCCCACACCTGGTTTAATTCTCTACCACCAACACTCATCTTCTCATTAGTTGAACATAGGTTTTGTTCTTCATTTCTTCCCCTCCTTTCTGCTTTTCCCTACTTTCTCCAACTGTCATTCCCAGAGCCATCCTCGAAGCCTATTTAGCCTGCCTCAGGCTTGACCTCACTGTATGCACTGGCTAAGCTGCTTCTACTTCCTAACTCTTCCTTCCCTCCTCTCTCTGGGTATCTGTCCTAAGGTGCTTTTTTCTTGCTTCTCTGTCTCTTGTACCTTCACTTCCAACTTCAACATGGCAATTGTTTGTGGCTCATAAATGAGTCTCCCCAGTCTCTGTTAGGAAATCAGGTTAAGGGACCCCTTGCTTTGAGCCAGTGGATTGGGTATCTGGGGTATGTAGAGTTGCGAGAAATGGACACGCTTCCAAACCATTTCTTTAAAAAAAAAATACTTATTTTGAATTGAAGGATAATTGCTTTATAATATTGCATTGGTTTCTGCCAAATGTCAACATGAATCAGTCAAAGGCACACACATATATACCCCTCCCTCTTGAATGTCCCTCGAACCTCCCACCCCTTCCCACCCCTCTAGGTTGTTACAGAGCCCCTGAGTCACACAGCAAATTCCTATTGGCTCTCTGATTATTTGTTTGGCAGTTAGGGTCTTAGATGTGGCATGTGAGATCTTCATTGCAGCATGTGGGATTTTAGTTGTGGCATGTGAACTCTTAGTTGCGGCATGTAGTATCTAGTTCCCCAACCAGAGATCAAACCCAGGCCCCCTGCACTGGTAGGTTGGAGTCTCAACCACTGGACCACCAGGGAAGTCCCCAAAGCTTTCCTTTTTATTTTCATTTTTAAATGAGATAACACTGATTTATGCAATTATATAAGTTTCATGTGTACAACATTATATTTTGGCTTCTTTATTGACTCAAGCATACTCATCACCCAAAGTTTAGTTTCTATCCATCAACCATTCAGTTTCTATATGACTCCTGCTTTATCATTGCTAATAATTCCTTAGAATCATAAAACTACCAGGTATAGTTTATTATTTGCATTTAATAAAGAATACTTTAGGATTAAAGATGTGTGTATTTTAAGATCAGTGGGGATGTGGAAGCCACTACTGATTGTGATAGGGGCAAGGTTACTGCTCCTTCCTGGTCCTCAGTTTTCAAAAGGGTGAAAAGTTATACTCATCCTTTCAATGTTAATGGGATGTCTTCCATGATAGGAATCTGCTCAGCTACATTCCAGTCTCTGAGAACATTTTTCCAGTGGAAGTATTAGTACATTCTCAATAACAGATTGATTTATCTTTCTGAGATTATGTCTGATTTGAAAGTTGGACTCTCTAGTGGTCTGAAGGCAATAAGATACTCCACAAAATAGGTTCCTTGCAGGTGTCCTATAGCCCATTTTTATGCCATGGAGGGGCCTCTGAAGAGTAATATTATACCAGGGACTGCCTTTGTTGGTGGCCAGTGTACTTCTATGGTGAAGCTCTGTGTTTTCTTTTCTATTTTTCCATCAAACTCAAATGAGTGTGTAGTAATATGGATTCCCTACAGAGGTGAGTAAAAACTGAGTTCTATAGTCTGTTAAACATCTGAACTGCTAAATTTTTTATTTTATGGTCAGAGCCAACCGTGAAATATAATTCCTAATGAAAATTTTAATATTAAAAAAGTTAGCAGTAACAACCAACTCTGAAGAAAAGTTGCAATTCATCAAATTGTGCGGGATCAGTTTATGTTATAGAAGCAAGGTAATTCCTGTCTGATTTTTATGATTATAGATTTATTTTTCTATTTTATACATTGATATAAATAAAATCACACAGTATTTACTCTTTTGTGCTTGCCTTTCCCTCCATCTTTGCTTTTGTGAGATGCATTCCTATTGTTGTACTAGTAGTTTATATTTTTATTGATGTAAATATTCTGTTGTATGACTACATATGCTAATTTATGTAATAAACCACTCCTACTTTATATACAAGGAAATGGATGGGAAGTGCACCAAAAGACGCCTTCAAGAATGTCTATAGCAGCACTCAGTCAGTTCAGTTCAGTCGCTCAGTCGTGTCCAACTCTTTGCGACCCCATGAACTGCAGCACGCCAGGCTTCCCTGTCCATCATCAACTCCTGGAGCTTATTTAAACTCATGTCCATTGAGTTGGTGATGCCATCCAACCATCTCATCCTCTGTCATCCCCTTCTCCTCCCACCTTTAGTCTTTCCCAGCATCAGGGTCTTTTCCAATGAGTCAGTTCTTCACATCCAGTGACCAAAGTATAGCAGCACTAATCTAACCTAAATGTCCACCAGCAGATTCACTTCCAGTCTGATGGCTTTCACTTTTTCTTATCTTAATACTTTCTTTCAAAGAACAGAAGTTCCTAATTTCAATATAGCCCCATTTATCAATCTTTTTTCCTAAGGGTAGTAGATTTGTGCCCTGCTTAAGAAATCTCTGCCTAAACCAAGGTCGTTAGTACATTCTATGTTATCTCTTAGAAGATTTATTGTTCTATATCTCATATTTAGGCCTGCATTCAACCTAGAGTTAATTTTCCTATGTGAAAGGTAGGGTCAAGATTAATCACTTTTTTCCTCTTTAGATATCCAATTTAGCCATTTAGTGACAAGACCATTGCTCTTCAGTGTCATCTTTTTCTACTGGTTTTATTTTATTCATTTTATTTTTAAAAATATTTATTTATGTACTTGGCTTTGTCAGGTTTTACTTACGGCATGCTGGATCTTCAGTCTCCATTGCTGGCATGTGGGATCTTTAATTGTGGCTTATGAGATCTAGTTTTCTGACCATGTATCGAACCCAGGACCCATGGGAGCACTGGGAGCATGGAGTCTTGCCACTGGATCACCACGGAAGTCTCTCTACTGGTGTTAAATAATGCTAACTAAATGGAGGAAAGTTAAGAACAATGTTGTTTTGTTTTTTCTAATACCTATACAGCTTTCTGTTTATATATGTGGAAAGAAAAAAGTGAAGGTGTTAGTGGTTCAGTCGTGTCCAACTCTTTGTACCATGGACTGTAGTCCATCAGTCTCTTCTGTCCATGGAATTCTCCAAGTGGGTATCTGGAATCTATGGTAAAAGATTTTTGCTTTTTTTGCTAAGCTGGATTTGTTTTTTTAGATGTATTTTAATGATCCTTAAACCAAGACCACTGCAAGATTTGACGGCAGTCTTGGATTTTTGCCATGGTCTTGAGAAGGCAATTTAAATTGGTTTTTGTGTTGCTTTTATTTCTTTTTGAATCATTGGAAGGAAATAAAAGGGAGATTGCTTGAGGTCAAACTTTCTTCCCAAGATAAACTATATTGTTGCTGAAAAACATTGCTTCCATAAAGTGAAAAAAAGAGTAGACTTGTCACAGAAATGTAGTTAGCATCACGTAACTGGAAGACACTTAAGTTTCTTAGATTACTGAAAAGATGTCAACAGTTTTTAAAAGTCTGAATTTCCAAGGTTCAAGAAAGCCACTTTGCTTCCGGGTCCAAAGAGGGAGCTTGATAGAGTAGTAGAGTTGAAAGGGTCATGTTCCCAAGTTCCTGTTCTGCCAGAAGATACTTATTGACTCTTTTGTTTCCTTCTTTTACAATTAAAGATGCAGGTCAGTACTTATGTTTTTCCTGCTGTGACCCTGTCACTTGCTTCATTGTATACCCTACTCCCAAGTGCACAAGTGGTCCACAGTCTGGCCTCTGTGTATTAGTTTTATTTTTGTTGTACCTCCTATTCAGGAAGCTTTCCTGAGGGTAAGAAAATAAAAGACCGCTGCTGTTGTTGTTGCTAAGTCATATCTAACTCTTTGCAACTCCATGGACTGCAGCTTGCCAGACCTCCCTCTCCTTCACCATCTCCCTGAATTCTCCCAAGTTCACGTGCAAAAGGCTACTACATAGCAATAAAATTTTTTCCTCTGTAATTTATTAAACATAATTTTCAAATTATTATCACTAAACACTCACCTGTGGCCATGTAAAACTCAGGGCTTGAAATAGCCTTTAGTTCCTCCCAGATCCCTCTCATTTCTTTTTCTCAGTTTTTGTTTCCTAAAACTATTGTCTTTTCTTACTATACAAACAGCGTTGATTTTTCCAGTATGCCTAAGGAAATGTGTGGTTCCTCTTACATGTTCTCAGCGAATTCCACCTGGTGACTACAAATTTATTTCCCAAGTACTTAAAGGTTAAAGATAAGTCTGTGACTGGGAAATGCAGTAAAATTAATTTACAACCTGGAACAACCGTATTATTATTTTTGTCAAGGCTGTGTGGCAAGCTGCAAGATCTTATTCCAAAACCAGGGATTGAACCAGAGCCCCTTGCATTAGCAGCACAGTGCTTTAACCGTGTACCCCCAGGGATATTCCATAACTCTATATAATTGAATCTAATGCACCATCAATTGTGAGGTGCACCATCTTGTTAAGTATCAGGTTTAGTTCAGTTCAGTTCAGTCACTCAGTCATGTCCGACTCCTTGTGACACCATGAATTGTAGCACGCCAGGCCTCCCTGTCCATCACCAACTCCCGAAGTCTACCCAAACCCATGTCCATCCAGTTGGTGATGCCATCCAGCCATCTCATCCTCTGTCGTCCCCTTCTCCTCCTGCCCTCAATCCTTCCCAGCATTAGGGTCTTTTCCAATGAGTCAACTGTTTGCATGAGGTGGCCAAAGTATTGGAGTTTCAGCTTCAGCATCAGTCCTTCCAATGAACACCCAGGACTGATCTCCTTTAGGATGGACTGGTTGGATCTCCTTGAAGTCCAAAGGACTCTCAAGAGTCTTCTCCAACACCACAGTTCAAAAGCATCAATTCTTTGGTGCTCACCTTTCTTCACCGTCCAACTCTCACATCCATACATGACTACTGGAAAAACCATAACCTTGACTAGATGGAACTTTGTTGGCAAAATAATGTCTCTGCTTTTGAATATGCTATCTAGGTTGGCCATAATTTTCCTTCCAAGGATTAAGCGTCTTTTAATTTCATGGCTGCAATCACCATCTGCAGTGATTTTGGAGCCCCCCAAAATAAAGTCTGACACTGTTTCCACTGTCTCCTCATCTATTTCCCATGAAGTGATGGGACCAGATGCCATGATCTTAGTTTTCTGAATGTTGAGCTTTAAGCCAACTTTTTCACTCTCCTCTTTCACTTTCATCAAGAGGCTTTTAAGTTCCTCTTCACTTTCTGTCATAAGGGTGGTGTCGTGTGCATATCTGAGGTTATTGATATTTCTCCTGGCAGTCTTGACTCCAGCCTGTGCTTCTTCCAGCCCAGCGTTTCTCACGGTGTGCTCTGCATATAAGTTAAATAAGCAGGGTGACAATATACAGCCTTGACATACTTCTTTTCCTATTTGGAACCAGTCTGTTGTTCCATGTCCAGTTCTAACTGTTGCTTCCTGACCTGCATACACGTTTCTCAAGAGGCAGGTCAAGTGGTCTGGTATTGCCATTTCTTTCAGAATTTTCCACAGTTTATTGTGATACACACAGTCAAAGGTTTTGGCATAGTCAATAAAGCAGAAATAGATGTTTTTCTGGAACTCTGTTGCTTTTTCAATGATCCAGCAGATGTTGGCAATTTGACCTCTGGTTCCTCTGCCTTTTCTAAAACCAGCTTGAACATCTGGAAGTTCACAGTTCACGTATTGCTGAAGCGTGGCTTGGAGAATTTTGAACATTACTTTACTAGAGTGTGAGATGAGTGCAATTGTGTGGTAGTTCCAGCATTCTTTGGCATTGCCTTTCTTTGGGAAAGTATCAGGAAGAAATAAAAAAAAAAAATTCATAGAACTGTTCAATTTCAGTTTCTTCAGCGTTACTGGTTGGGGCGTAGGCTTGGATTACTGTGATATTGAATGGTTTGCCTTGGTAACGAACAGAGATCATTCTATCATTTTTGAGATTGCATCCAAGTACTTCATTTTGGACTCTTTTGTTGACCATGATGGCTACTACATTTCTTCTAAGGGATTCCTGCCCACAGTAGTAGATATAATAGTCATCTGAGTTAAATTCACCCATTCTAGTCCATCTTAGTTCACTGATTCCTAGAATGTCGACGTTCACTCTTGCCATCTGCTGTTTGACCACTTCGAATGTGTCTTGATTCATGGACCTAACATTCCAGGTTCCTATGCAATATTGCTCTTTACAGCACCAGACCTTTATTCTGTCACCAGTCACATCCACAACTAGGCATTGTTTTTGCTTTGGCTCCATCCCTTCATTCTTTCTGGAGTTATTTCTCCACAGATCTCCAGTAGCATATTGGGCACCTATCAACATGGGGAGTTCCTCTTTCAGTGTCCTATCATTTTGCCTTTTCATACTGTTCATGGGGTTCTCAAGACAAGAATACTGAAGTGGTTTGCCATTCCCTTCTCCAGTGGACCACGTTCTGTCCGACCTCTCCACCATGACCCTACCATCTTGGGTGGCCCCACTCGGAATGGCTTAGTTTCATTGAGTTCTACAAGGCTGTGGTCCTGTGATCAGATTGGCTAGTTTTCTGGGATTATGGTTTCAGTGCGTCTGCTCTCTGATGCCCTCTCGCAACACCTACCATCTTACTTGGGTTTCTCTTACCTTGGACGTGGGGTATCTCTTCATGGCTGCTCCAGCAAAGCGCAGCCCTGCTCCTTAGCTTGGACGAGGGGTATCTCCTCACGGCCGCCCCTCCTGACCTTGGACGTGGGGTAGCTCCTCCCGGCCACCGCGCCTGACCTCGGGCGTGGGGTAGCTCCTCTCACCGCGCTTCTTCGCGGTCTATCGCAGTCGCCGCGCTTCTGCAAAGTATCAGGAAGATTTTTTTTTTTTCTTTCTGTTAATTTTTATTTTTCTTACTTCTGTTAAGTATCAGGAAGAAAGAAAAAATTCTCTCAGTGAAATCATGAAACATCAATGGTAAGATACGTTCCAATTTTCTAAATGTTTAAAATGCTCAGAAATGTCATGGAAATCTATGAATTATGGTAATCATATTAGTTCTCTAACTAAATAATTTGCAGCATCATATCCAAGGGGGAAAAAAAAAATGTAGACATGAGCATGATGGGCTTCTCAGGTGGGGCTAGTGGTAAAGATCCTGACTGCCAATGCAGGAGATGTAAAAGTTGCCAGTTTGATCCTGGGTTGGAAAGATCCCCTGGAGGAAGGCATGGCAACCCACTCCAGTATTCTTGCCTAGAATATTGGACAGAAGAGCCTGGCGGTCTACAGTCCATGGGGTCTCAAAGAGTCAGACACGACTGTAGTGACTTAGCACGCACAAATGGGCAGAAGTTCCTGAACTCCACTGTTCATTGGAGGTACCTGGGAATTTCTGGATCCCTCTTGAAGAAAGCTGAATCAGAATAGTGGAGGATGGGTCCAAAGAATGCATAAACTAAACCAGCCAACACTTTAAAAAATTCTCCCCACTTTGTTGTGTGGGTCATCTGTATTGGGAGCTATCAAGACAGAGGAAGCATATCTGATAATATGTTTGTCATAGCTATCGCACTGTTGCAGTTGGCTAATCTCCAGAACCAGCAAAAGAGAATCTTTATGGAAGAGTGTTCTGATATGTTGCTTGTTTTTTTCTCTTCCATAAGGAGAAAATGGATTGATGGACTAATGCTGTTCATATTTTCAAAAACTAAGAGTGTGAATTCTATTAGTACTGAAATGATTCTTAACAAAAAGTGCAAACAAGTACTGAATAGAGACGTTGGTATTTTAGAAAGGAATCAGTTGATCACAAGAACCATAAGGTATGTTTAATACTAAACTAACCTTTTTTTTCTTTTTTAATTTTTCAAGTAAGATTATGAGATTAGTATATTTTAAGTGCAGTGAGGCATTTGACAAGCTTCCTATGATATTCTTGAAGATGTGATAATGAAATACATACCATACGATTAACTAAATTCATTTCAAGGATGGTCAAAAAAATGAAACAAGTTTCTGTCCTTGACCCTATCTTATTTATCTTTTTAACAAGTGATTTGTTTGAAGATGTATACTAACACATTCATTCAATTTGAATTGTGACTAAAGTTGGTAGAGCTCACTAGTGCTATAATCAATCAAATTAAGATCTTGACATGCTGGAACATTTGGGAAAAAATTAATTTAAAAACTATGAGCTCTCTTTTTTTTTTGGTTAAAATATATAATTTGAACAGATACAGTATATGTACAATGGAGATATCTGAAAATGTTCTGAGCATTTTAGTTGATCCGGAAGTGAAAGTTGTTCAGTTGTGTCTGATTCTTCAATACCCCATGGACTGGATCCTGCCAGCATCTCTGTCCATGGAATTCTCCAGGCAAGAATATTGGCATGGGTAGCCATTCTTTTATCCACGGGACCTTCTCAACCCAGGGATCAAACCCATAGCTCCTGCACTGCAGGCAGATTCTTTAACATCTAGCCATCAGGTAAGCCCAGTTGACCTGAAGTTTATCGTGATTTTAAAGTGTAACATAACTGTTGAAAAGCTAAAAAGATTAGCCTGCTACAGGGAAACTCACCAGCTCTCTTAATGGAATAACTTTCTAATTCTTCAGGCTTGGCAATGGACAGAGGGGCTCCAGACAGGCAGTGCTGCTGGACTTCACAACTCTTCTCTTACCTTAAAGAGATTGCTCTGGCACCAACAAGCTGTACCCCCATCTGCCCTTATTCTAGCACAAGCCACAATTTAAGGTTCCAGGAAACTGGAAACAGTTTCTACCCAAAGACTACCATAAATAATTAGTCTCCAGGTTGGCTCTTCTCAGAAAACAGAACTCTGGCTTTCCCCAGGGTCCCCTCATGTGACCTCCTGTCCAGCCATAGCATTGTTTCTCCTTGCTAACCACCCATTTGCCTCTTCAGCCAAGAGCCCTCTGAACCCTTCAGAAAGACCCAAAGTGGAACAAGGAAGATGGTCCATCTATTTTTCATTGTAAATTTTCTTCTGTGTTGTAATTCTATTCCCAGAACATTTCTATTCCATGGATTTTTGACACTGGAATGATGATTTCATTACCATGAGACCCCAATGTCTACTCATGTGATTGGTATGACAGTGCACTTTGGCATTAATAGGATAATTATGTCATATCACACTAGTCCAGTATTAGGATGAGATACACACATATGGGCAGAGAAGTTCTTTCTATCAAACCATATCATTACCTGAATTAAGAAATAATTTCTCTGATTTTGGTGTATACCAAATTTTGAATGCTAAATTCAATTCTGCCCATCAAAAAAGAAAAACGTTGACAATCTGCTGTGTTTTCCAAAGAATGAGCTCAGGTCAAAGAAATTGAGAACAATTTGCACAGTGCTATATTTAAAATGCATAACCAACAAGGACTTACTGTATAGCACAGGGAACCCTGCTCAATGTTATGTGATAGCCTGGATAGGAGCGGAGTTTGGAGTGGAGTGGATACCTGTAAATGTATGGTTGAGTCCCTTTGTGATCCACATGAAACTATCACAATGGTGTTAAATGGCTATTCTCCAATATAAAATAAAAAGTTAAAACAGAGGCACTTTGAACTATGTTTCCCAAAGAATGAGACCAGGTTGAAGAAATAGGGAAAATGAAGCTTCAAGAGTAAAACAGAAAGATATGGTAGCTCTCTCTGAATTCCATTTATATGAAGAAGTATGTGAAAGATGTCTTAACAGTGTAATTTTTATGATTCTTTATGACTCAAAGATTTCTGATTCTCTGACTTGTTCTATGTCATTCTGGACAGATGTACCAAGATGATTGGGTACAAGATACAAGGAAGTAGACTTGGGTTCAATAATTAAAAATAAAAACTCTCAAATTCCTAAAACTGCTTCTATAAAAAAGACCACCTTATGATGTGTTCTATTTTTAAACCATCAAAAGAATTCCCCTGGAAGGAATGCTAGTTAGTAAGTGGTTAATAGATAAGGGTCTGTAGCTCAATAACTTGCTTCAAATCCCAGCTCTACCACTTACTACAGGTAACCTTGGTTATGTTATTCCAACTCTGTTTCTCTATTTCTTTAGCTGTGTAATGGGTCTAACAATAATATTGTGGGGGACAAAACAAGTTGCAATAGAAAAACCCCTTGGAAAGATAGATGACAAATATTGAACACTTAATAATTGTTGGTTTTTATTAGTACCTTCCAAACACTAATATTCTTTGATTCTAATTGTAATTATTTTCAATGTCCCTAATGTTCGTCATAGATAAGAAGAAATCTATTAATATATTACCAAAATAGGGCAAGTGCTTGGGTTTATGGGATTCTTTGCCTATGGGCTATGATTTAAAGGCCAGTTTAGTAGAAATATGGACTCAGTATTGACATAAGTTTATACTTTTATAAAACAATTTATAATTTGGTGCCCTTTGGGTGACTCCATGGACTGTAGCCTGCCAGGCTCCTCTGTCCATGGCATTCTTCAGGCAAGAATACTGGAGTGGGTTGCCATTTCCTTCTCTAGGGTATCTTCCCAACCCGAGGATCAAACTGGCATCTCTTAAGTCTCCAGCATTGACAGGTGTTTGTTTGTTTGTTTGTTTTTTACCACTAGAGCCACATGGAAAGCCCAAATTTGGTTTAGCATTAATTTAAAAAATTTAACAATAGGAAATATTGAAAAAAATGTAAGCAATGCAGAACTGTAAAATAAATTAAAATTTCTTTTGGACCAGTTCTTAAGCAAATAAATAAGCATATGTGATTTCATATAATTTACTCCAAAACAGAAATTATACTCACAGAAATTACACTGATTTTCAGTTTCCCTTTTTAAAATTAAGATATTATTATTTTTAGAACACTTTAGATCCACAGCAAAATTGAAGGTGTAGAGATTTCCCATATATTCCCTGCCCCCATACACACATAGCCTCTTCCTTTATTAACAGCCTCCCCCAGAGTGGTGCATCTGTTACAACTGATGAACCTATGTTAACACATGTAATTATCCAAAATTACATTGCAGTTCACTTCTGATGTATTTTCTATGGGTACAATTTCCTTTTGTGTACTGTTACAGTTTAAGAGTTCTATACAGAACATTTTATGGCTTTAGAATTAAAATCATAAATATAAACAAATGCTATTGTTGCTCTTGTTCAGTCACCATGTCGTACCTTGGGGGCATACATTTAAAAAAATTTTTCATATAGATTCTTTTTAAAATTTATTTTTCTTTATCTATTTATTGGCTGTACTGGGTCTTTTGCAGTAGCTTCTCTTGTTGCACAGGCTCTAGGCATGCAAGCTTCAGTAGTTGCAGCACACAGGTTCAGTATTAGTGGCACATTGGCTTTGTTGCTCCTTGGCAGGTAGATCTTTCTGGACCAGGGATTGAACCTGTGTCCCCTGCATTAGCAGGCAGCTTCGTAACCAATGGACCATGAGGAAAGTTCCTCATATAGATTCTTGATCTGCTTATATCATCTAAAGTTGTACAGGTTGGTAACTTTAGGAACTGTGGAGCATGAATCTGGGAGTTTTGCTCTTGGGTGTCCATGGCTCCAATCCAATTATTTTCCTGTCAACAACTTCCTCTTCCATTTGCACAACTGATATAAAACTGTGCCTATGTATCACACAGTTTTTTAAAAATAAAATAATATTTCTAGGGTAATTGTTAATAACACTTCTCTGGGAATTTTAAAATGAGTTTAAAAACTAATATTTGGATGATTTATACAGTGAGAAATCCCTAAGGGATAATGTAGTACAGTTCTTTTGTTTTGTAGATGAAGAAACCAAGATTCAACAAGACCAAATGACATGTCCAAGACTGAACATCAAATGTATAGATGGGCTGGAAGCTGAGACCCCAGTGGTTACTTTTTATCTCTCAACTCAGTGCCCTTTCTTTTCAAAAAAATGGTAACTGGAATTTTTGATGACCAATAAACACAGCAAATTAATATTATTTCAACAAATGGTTAATAAGCAATTTTACTAAACATTTTTCTACCTGATGAAAGTAGAAGGTTGAAATGTTAAGTAAATGAATGGTTCATTGAGTTCTTTTTTGTACTATACACATACACAGTACCATTTTTAATAGGATCTTTTAAAGGAATATGTTTAACAGAGTTAAACAATTTTACAGCATTTCTGGCATCACTAGTTATTTCACAATTGTCATGGAAGTGGGACTCTATTGACATAAAAGGAAGAATTCGGAAGACCAGCCCTTCATTGTTCCCAGCTGGGGTGTTGGCTGGTATTAAGCAAAAGAGATGCGTTGCCTTTTTGATTAAGAGTGAAGAGGTACTGGTTTGGAATGTTAAATATAAAGATCACATAATAAAAGAGAAAACATTTACCTATATAGAGCAAGGGAAAGTTTCTATGTGTCAACAAAATGAAAGTTGTCATCAGTTGAGGGCTTTTTTCATTCAATTTACCGCTGCCTTTTCTACTTTCTGCTTAAATCCAAACATGAAACAATTTCTTTTTTCAATTGCTCTGAGAACAGGAAAGAAGCAAAATTAGCATACCATATCCCCAATCGGGTTAAAATGAAAGGAAAACAGGTGTTTAAGTTAATTCTCTTTCCATTGGAAGGTTTCTTTTAATAATGAGTTTCTTGAGCATTTAAAGTGGTTTAAGATTTTGTATAAACCAATTTAAACATGCAATGCCCAGAAGAACCTATTTTGTAAAACAAAGCTGATTGTTTACATCCAATTTCTGAAAAGAAATATGTATTCACATATGGAAGAGACTGCATACGTCTTTAAAAAAATACACTAAAAGAAAAGTTATATATGTTGTAGTTTTCTAGCTTTAAGACATATTTTTAAATCATGTAAAGATATTTTGTGTGTGTATATATATATATATATATGTATGTGTGTATATATATATATATAAGGTTTCCATGTTCTATTAACTTTGACATTAGTTTAATGAAATTAGATGATTTAACACTGAGTCAGTGATGTGGCCTCTACAGTAATAAGGTGACAGCATAAGCTTAATTCTGAAATGTGCGTTATGAAGACAAAATATTGATTTTCACTTAAACATCTCATATAGAATTAAGAATTTCAGATTCATAAATGGAAAAGTATCTTGCTATTTACATGCAAATCATAATGGAAATTGGAAGTAGAGTTTGATTTTTCCCTTTGTAGGACTATTCCTATGTTGCCTAGACATGCACCAAGAAGTAAACCCAGCTCGCTTCTTAGTGCCATAGTTTAACTCTTTTTGCTCCTTTGCCCCAGGTATGATATTAAGATAATATCTTTTATACATTTGCTATTCCCCTCTTTTTTTGTTCAGATTTTTGTTAAATGTTTGTAGTTCATAATGTTTCTATAAGAAGGAATTTTGTAGTCTATGTTGCCTTTAAATCTTCTACCCAGCATGTATTTATTGAGTTCGAATATGGCCATGTACTGTTCTAGACAGTGGAGACGTGTCTGTGAAGAAAAGAGACAAAGATTCCTCCTGTGGAAAGTCTAGTGCAGAGATAAACAATAAATCATCAACCAACAAATTGAAAGTTGGAAGGCAGTAAGTGTTCTGGAAAGAGGAAAAAAGACTGGGGAGAGGGTGGTCAAGAGTTCCTGGAGGAGGTGTTGGCAGATTGCAATTGTCAATGTAGTCAGAATGGGCCCCATTGAGAAGAGACACTTGAGTAAAGACTGAAACTAGTGAAGCAGCTTTTATTTAACAACATGCTTTTCATTAAAACAACACTTCCTTTAGTCCATTTTTTAAAAATTAATTAATTTTTGTTTCTGCTGGGTCTTTGTTGCTGCTCAGACTTTTCTTTTGTCACAGAGAGTGGGTGCTACTCTCTAGTTGCTCTGCACAGGCTTCTCATTGCAGTGGCTTCTCTTGTTGTGGAGCACAGTCTCTAGGGAGCATGGGCTTCAGAAGTTGTGACTGGAAGGTTTAGTTGCCCCACAGCATATGGAATCTTCCTGAACCAGGCATCAAACCCAAGTCTTCTGCATTGGCAGGCAAATTCTTGACCATTGAACCATCAGGGAACTCTCTAAAAGAATTTAGACTGAGGACCTGTTCCCAGAATAGAGCAACCACCAGCAATATTTGCAAAGACTCTGGATTGAGTGTGGTGGGGAAAACTTGGCAGAGCCTAGAGATGAGAGTCCGCTCTGTGTTCCTTTGTCTGCACAGTCCAGTGAACATCTGTTTACCAAGCATTTGCTTTTGCATCGCAGTATAAATTGGCTTCCTCCCCTTTGAAATTCCAAACCACTCTACCCAACATCCTCTTTTGTATTTAGCTGAAGATGGTGTTTAAGGTGAGGGCTTTGGCCAGTTGAGTGAATTACTCAATTCTCCAGGGTCTCCATATGTACATGTTGTTAAACTTTTGTTTGACTTTCTCCTGTTAATCTGTCTCTTGTCAATTTAGTTCTTAGACTAGCCAGAAGAACCTGGAGGGGTAGAAGAAAATGTCTTCCTCCTTGACAGAGGTAACCAGGTAAAGAAGCAGTGACAAACATTCTGGGTGGGCAAAATAGCTCATGCACATGAAACAGTGACAACCTTTATTGTCTTGGGCTCCAGAATCACTGCATATGGTGTCTGCAGACAAACCTAGACAGTGTATTAAAAAGCAGACACATCACTTTGCCGACAAAAGTCCGTGTAAGTCAAAGCTATCGTTTTTCCTGTAGTCATGTGTGGGTGTGAGAGTTGGGCTGTAAAGAAGGCTGAGCACCAAGGAATTGATGCCTTTGAACTGTGGTACAGGAGAAGACTCTTGAGAGTCCTTTGGATTGCAAGGAGATCAAACCAGTCAATCCTAAAGGAAATCAATCCTGAATATTCATTGGAAGGACTGATGCTGAGGCTCCATTACTTTGGCCACCTGATGTGAAGGGTTAACTCACTGAAAAAGACTCTGATGCTGGAAAGATTGAAGGCAGGAGGAGAAAGGGTGGACAGAGGATGAAATGGTTGGGTAGCATTACTGACTCAGTGGACTATGCAGTTTGAGCAAACTCAGGGAAATGGTGAAGGACAAAGAAGTCTGGTGTGCTGAAGTCTGTGGGGTTGCAAAGAGTTGGAAACGACTTAGCGACTGAACAACAACAACAACAGGTGCTCTAATGATGGGGATGATGTAAGGAGAGATCTTAAGGCCACAGTGGCTCAGGTGGAATGAGCAACGTACAGTTGAGATTAGCTCTGTTAGGGACCTTTGTCTTTATAGGTAAACCTCACTTCTAGAAATGTCAGTTAGCATTTTATTGCAATTGTATTCCTCCTATCAATTCATTGTGTCTTCTTATTTGTCTCTGGATGTAGGGTATCTTTTTTGGTAGGTTCCAGCTTTTTTTCGTTTATTATTGTTCAACTTGATTTTGGTGTTTTTGTTAAGAGGTTTGGTCATATCCTTCTATTCTGCTACCGTGTTGATTTCCTCATTAGCATTTTGATTGTGATGCTTGGTTTTAATTGTGTTTATTTTTTAAGGTAAACTTTCCCTGGTGGCTCAGAGGTTAAAGCGTCTGCCTGCAATGCGGAAGACCTGGGTTTGATCCCTGGGTGGGGAAGATTCCCTGGAGAAGGAAATGGCAATCCACTCCAGTATTCTTGCCTGAAGAATCCCATGGACGGAGGACCCTGGTGGGCTACAGTTCACGGGGTTGCAAAGAGTCAGACACGACTAAGCATCTTCACTTTCACTTTCGCTTTTAGTACAAGCTATTCTAATTTTCCTTTTACTTAATAATATTTACATTTTACAGTCTACTTGTTCCAGTAGCTCAGCTGGTAAAGAATCTGCCTGCAATTTGGGAGACCTGGGTTCGATCCCTGGGTTGGGAAGGTCCCCTGGGAGGAGGCAACAGCTACCCACTCCAGTATTCTGATCTGGAGAATTCTATGGATAGAGGAGCCTGGCAGGCTACAGTTCATGGGGTCGCAAAGGGTCAGACACCACTGAGCAACGTTCACTTTATTTAAAAATAGAATTATAATTTTATAATCAACAAGATTATAGACGTGCATAGATTTAGAAGTAACTATGAAGGTGGAACTGATGAAGGTGGTACAGACATGACTCAAGTTTGAGAAACTCTACTAGGTTAGTGTTTGGCAAATTATGCCCCTTGGGCCAAAACTGGCTTTCCACCTGCTTTTGTAAATAACACATTATTGCAACACAGTCACACCCATTTGTTTATTACTGCCTGTGGCTGTTCTCCTTATACTGACAGAGATGAATAGTTGAGACAAAGACTATATAGTCCAAAAACTCCTGAAATATTAATATTTACTATCCAACCTTCTGCAGAAAAAAATGTGCTGATCCCTCTACCAACCCATACTATAAAAGCATTTTTAAAAATGCAATCAGTACAATTCTGAATTTATAAGACACGGATACATTTAACACCCAAACTTGTCCTTTTATTATGTGTCTCTTTTCTATATTCAAGACACTTGGTGCCTTTCTACAGATTAGGAGCATTCCAGGACACCTAAGACTTGAGGCCATGTGAGAACACTGAGCTATTATGAGAGTTTCTTTGTCTACTGTTTGACAGGATGGATTCTGCCTTCTCCTCAAATTCTGTTTGATCAGAAATGCTGTGGCATGATAAAAGGAGCTGATGAATTACTGAGGCCCCGAAGCTCCACTAAAGATTAGAGTAAAACATGCACTTCAAAGGATCCTGGTGAAGGAGGAAAGGTCAATAGCTTTGATTTCTAAATGGGGAGGAGGCCAAGGGATTTAGAATGAGGGAATTGGAAACCATTTTTAAAAAAAAATTTTTATTTTTTGCCACTCCTTACAGGATCTTAGTTCCTGGACAAGGGATTGAATTTGTGCCCCTTGCATTGGGAGTGAAGAGTTTTAACTACTGGACTGGGATGGAAGTCCCTGAAAACCATCATTCTTAAATGAGCTTTGGTAGAGCAATGTAGGGGTTGCTTATCTGGTGTTCACATTCTGCCGCACTCTGGTTTCATGTTCCTTTTCAGCTTCACAAAGTAGGTCTCCCATAATCAATATTCTATCAAGAAGACATTTCTCTTGATACTTCTGTATATCCTGAACACTCTTTTCAGTGTTTGGCATCTATTATTTCACCTCATTTACCCCATGAGGTAAGCACTGTTATTATCCCTGTTTTACAAAGGAGGGCATGGAAGCCCTCCACAAAGAGATTTATTAACCTGCTCAAAATCATATGACTAGTAATAAAGTGGGGATTTGAACACAGGATTTGATTCCAGTACCTGTTTTTTAATGACTGACCTGCATGCTTGTGTGCTAAGTCACTTCAGTCCTGTCTGACTCTTTGCAGCTCTATGGACTTTAGCTTACTAGGCTCCTCTATCCATGGGATTCTCCAGGCAAGAATACTGAAGTGGGCTGCCATGCCCTCTTCCAGGGGCTCTTCCTGATCCACGGATTGAACTCGTGCATTTCTTATATCACTTGCATTGGCAGGCAGGTTCTTTACTACTAGTGCCACCTGGGAAGGGCAATCACTATCCTACTCTGTCTCTATTCTGACCTGGACACCCTGTGAAAAGCACAGTATAAAAGTCACATTGCCAAACCAAACTTGGATCTGCTCACCTGCATGTGGTAAAGCCAATTTACTGACTCCTAATTGTGGTGGGAAAAAAAAGTGCAACATTTATTGCAGAGTGCCAAGCAAGGAGTCCAGGGCAGCTAGTACTCAAAACACTCCCTGATGGGTTTTTTTGAAAGGACTTTTTTACAAAGGCAAGGTTGGGGAGGGGGAGTCCCAGGGTATGAGGTCAGTTCATGCACAATTCTCTGATTGGTTGATGGTGAGGTAACAGGGGTTACCATTATCAGTCCTTAAGTGACAGTAGGTCTGGGAGCTATGTGCTTGTGGTCATCAATTCATTAATTTCTTCCATTTGGTGGTGATTTGGGCATTTGTGAAAAAAAAAAAAAAAGAAATGAAGGAAATGTGCATCAGATACCATGCAACAGAAATTTACTTTGTCAGTTCTGGAGGTTAGAAGTCAGAGACCAAGGTTTGGTAGGGTTCTTTTTTAATGAGAGCTGTCTTCCTGGCTTGCAGATGGCTGCCTTCTCACTGTCTTTGCATGGTGGACAGAGAGCAAGCTCTCCCCCCTCTTCTTATAAGACACTAATCTTATCGGAGTAAGGCCCTACCCTTATGACCTCATTTAACTACCTCTATACAGGTTGTATCTCCTAATAGAGTCACATTGGAGGTTGAGGGTTCAAAATGTGAATCTGGTGGGGAACATAATTCAGTTCATAGCACTTACTTTTTTTTAATTCCGAGTAACCACTGGACCTCCAGTGAAGTCACCACCATCCCCCCCCCATGTTAATTACTTTAAATGAAAATAAGTAAAGAAATGGCCCATGTAAGAGGGACACTCAGATCTCCCTGTCTCCCTGAAAGTAGGAAATAAATTTCCCATGTGAAATGTGCTTTTCCCAATCCCAGAGGTAGAAAAACATTGTTAGGGAGTTCAGAGCCAATAAGCCTGTATAAACAAACCTGTAATGCCATATTATTATTGTTAACATGAGGATTGTTAGTGTAAATAAATGATAAATCCAAATTTTATTGCAAAGTAGTTGAACATGGCCATCTCTTAAGCCCCAATCTTCAGGAGAATGCATTATTCAAAGGGATACTTCCCAAATGAGGAGTAGATGGTGCAAAATAAGTAATTGAAACACACTTTTACATCCTCAAAACCTCAATAGTTTTAGACATTATATTACCACTCTTTAATTAGGGCAGATTGGTGATTTTGAACTGGAGAGAGTGCTACTGGCTTCTAGTAGATAGAGACTAGGGATGTTGCTAAACATCCTACAGGGTGCAATATAGCCCCTCCAACAAGGATTTATGTGGCCCCAAATGTCAAAAGTGATAAAGTTGAGGGCTTCCCTGGTGACTCAATGGTAAAGAATCCTCCTGCCAATGGAGGAGACATGGGTTTGATCCCTGATACTGCAAGATCCCACATGCTGCAGAGCAACCAGGCCCATGAGCCACAGTTATTGAGCCTGTGCTCTAGAGCCTGGGAGCTGCAACTACTGAAGACCACACCCCCTAGAGCCGATGTTCTGCAACAAGAGAAGCCACAGCAATGAGGAGCCTGTGCACTGCAACTAGAGAATAGCCGTCACTCACAACTAGAGAAGACTGTGTGCCGCAATGAAGACCCAGCACAACCAAAAATAAATAAACAAATAAATAAAATTACATATAAAAAAGAAAGCTTTGTGTTTTTTTAAAGGGATAACGTTTAGAAACTTGATGTGCAGTCGCTCAATTGCGTCCGACTCTTTGCGACCCCATGGACTGTAGCCCACCACGCTCCTCTGTCCATGGGATTTTCCAGGCAAGAGTACTGGAGTGGGTTGCCATTTCCCTCTCCTTAGAAATGAGGGTAAATGTAAATACAGAGCTGTGATGTTCCCCTTGCTTCTACTTTTCAATGTAGATGTAGCATAATTTTTGAGTTAAGGAAGAAAAAATATTCGTTCTATCTTTCTAGGTTCTTTTGTCGGTCTAATAATAAAATTGACAAAAGGCAGATTAAAAGGAGAAAAAGAAAGCTTAGTAACATGTATACCTCCTGAAAACATGGGAGAGGTCAAGGAAAACTGAGTAGCTCACCAAAATTACCAAAGCCACCACCTTAAATACCATCTTCAGCTAAAGACAAAAGAAGCTGGGAGTGGGGGGAGTCAGTTATGGTGGTTTACCAGGAAAAGTACCAAGTACAATAAACAAGGGTAAGGTTGTTGTGCAACTAAAGTACAGTAAACAAGGATAAGAATGTTGTGCAAATCTACGTCATTCCCTTCTTCACTGATAGGAGTTTCTAGAGGTAAATTTATCATACTCTTCCTGGTATGGTGAGGGAGATATCCTTACAAATGACAAGGATAAGGATAAGATAAAGAAGGTTTATCTTTTTTTAACTGAAGTATTAGTTGATTTATAAATTGTCTTAGTTTCAGGTGTATAGAAAAGTGTTTCATATATATATATTTTTTCAGATTCTTTCCTATCATGGGTTATTATAAGATATAGATTATAGTTCCCTGAACTACACAATAAATCCTTGTAGTTTTTTATATAGTGGTGTGTAACTTTAAATTACACACTCTTAATTTATCCTTCCCTCCCTTCCCCATTTGTAACCATAAGTTTGTTTTGTATCTGTGTTTTTGTTTCCATTTTGTCAATAAATTCATTTGTACTATTTTTTAGATTCCACATATAACCCGACAGGCTACAGTCCATGGGGTTGCAAAGAGTCAGATACAACTGAGCATTCATGCACCCACATAAGTGATATCATATAGTATTGGAGAGTTCTCTTATACAGGTAAATGTCTCTTATAAAAGGGTAACTTCTACTCAGTTTTCAGATCTCTTCCTGTATCTGCAGTTTCTTAAAAATAACCAGCTTAAAATAATCCTTTTGCCAAAAAGGCATATTTTTGAGTGGCAAATTCTGCTACCCTACATTGTTCATATCAATATTCAGCATTTACACCATTATGACTGTTTACTGCTGAGTCAAGTAATATACTATGATTATCACAGTAACAGTTTTCATTTCATATAAATTTTGCTTTTAATAAGACAGTTATTGCCTCATTTTTTAATTTTTATTTCTAACTACTATTAAACCCCCTACATATGACATTAATCTCTCAACATGATTTCCACATTGTCAAGCTTATTTAGTCCAAAGTTATTTATTTCTTTTTAATTTTTTAAAATTAATTAATTAATTAATTTTACTTTACAATATTGTATTGGTTTTGCCATACATTGACTTGAATCCTCCATGGGTGCACATGTGTTTCCCATCCTGAACCCCCCTCCCACCTCCCTCCCCATCCCATCCCTCTGGGTCGTCCCAGTGCACCAGCCTGGAGCACCCTGTCTTATGCATCGATCCAGGACTGGTGATTCATTTCACATATGATAATTTACATCTTTCAATGCCATTCTCCCAGATCATCCTGCCCTCACCCTCTCCCACAGAGTCCAAAAGACTGTTCTATACATCTGTGTCTCTTTTGCTGTCTCACATATAGGGTTATTGCTACCATCTTTCTAAACTCCATATACATGCATTAGTATACTGTATTGGTGTTTTTCTTTCTGGCTTACTTCACTCTGTAAAATAGGCTCCAGTTTCATCCACCTCATTAGAGCTGATTCAAATGTATTCTTTTTAAGGCTGAATAATATTCTGTTGTATATATGTACCACAGCTTTCTTATCCAATCATCTGCTGATGGACATCTAGGTTGCTTCCATGTCCTGACTATTATAAACAGTGCTGGCGATGAACATTGGGGTGCATGTGTCTCTTTCAGATCTGGTTTCCTCAGTGTGTATGCCCAGCAGTGGGATTGCTGGGTCATATGGCAGTTCTATTTCCAGTTTTTTAAGGGATCTCCACACTGTTCTCCATAGTGGCTGTACTAGTTTGCATTCCCACCAACAGTGTAAGAGGTTTCCCTTTTCTCCACACCCACTCCAGCAGTTATTGTTCGTAGACTTTGGAGAGCAACCATTCTGACTGGCGTGAAGTGTTACCTCATTGTGGTTTTGATTTGCATTTCTCTGATAATGAGTGATGTTGAGCATCTTTTCATGTGTTTGTTAGCCATTTGTATGTCTTCTTTGGAGAAATGTCTGTTTAGTCCTTTGACCCATTTTTTGATTGGGTCATTTATTTTTCTGGAATTGAGCTGCAGGAGTTGCTTATATATTTTTGAGATTAATTCTTTGTCCATTGCTTCATTTGCTATTATTTTCTCCCATTCTGAAAGCTGTCTTTTCACCTTGCTTATAGTTTCCTTTGTTGTGCAGAAGCTTTTAATTTTCATTAGGTCCCATTTGTTTATTTTTGCTTTTATTTCCAATATTCTGGGAGGTGGGTTATAGAGGATCCTGCTGTGGTTTATGTAGGAGAGTGTTTTGCCTATGTTTTCCTCCAGGAGTTTAAGTTTCTGGTCTTACATTTAGATCTTTAATCCATTTTGAGTTTATTTTTGTGTATGGTGTTAGAAAATGTTCTAGTTTCATTCTTTTACAAGTGGTTGACCAGTTTTCCCAGCACCACTTGTTAAAGAGATTGTGTTTTCTCCATTGAATATTCTTGCCTCCTTTGTCAAAGATAAGGTGTCCATAGGGGCATGGATTTATCTCTGGGCTTTCTATTCTGTTCCATTGATCTATATTTCTGTCTTTGTGCCAGTACCATATTGTGTTGATGACTGTGGCTTTGTAGTAGAGCCTGAAGTCAGGCAGGTTGATTCCTCCAGTTCCACTCTTCTTTCTCAAGATTGCTTTGGCTATTCGAGGTTTTTCTTATTTAAATACAAATTGTGAAATTATTTGTTCTAGTTCTCTGAAAGATACCATTGGTAGCTTGATGGGGATTGCATTGAATCTATAGATTGCTTTCTACGGTATACTCATTTTCACGATATTCATTCTTCCACTCCATGAACACGGTATATTTCTCAAACTATTTGTGTCCTCTTTGCTTTCTTTCATCAGTGTTTTATAGTTTTCTATATATAGGTCTTTTGTTTCTTTAGGTAGATATACTCCTAAGTATATTATTCTTTTTGTTGCAATGGTGAATAGTATTGTTTCCTTAATTTCTCTTTCTGTTTTCTCATTGTTAGTGTATAGGAATGCAAGGGATTTCTGTGTGTTAATTTTATATCCTGCAACTTTACTATATTCATTGATTAGCTCTAGTAATTTTCTGGAAGAGTCTTCAGGGTTTTCTATGTAGAGGATCATGTCATCTGCAAACAGTGAGAGTTTCACTTCTTCTTTTTCTATCTGGATTCCTTTTATTTCTTTTTCTGCTCTGATTGCTGTGGCCAAAACTTCCAAAACTATGTTGAATAGTAGTGGCGAGAGGGGGCACCCTTGTCTTGTTCCTGACTTTAGGGGAAATGCTTTTAATTTTTCACCATTGAGGATAATGTTTTCTGTGGGTTTGTCATACATAGCTTTTATTATGTTGAAGTATGGTCCTTCTATTCCTGCTTTCTAGAGGGTTTTTTTTTTTTTAAATCATAAATGAATATTGAATTTTGTCAAAGGCTTCCTCTGCATCTATTGAGATAATCACATGGCTTTTATTTTTCAATTTGTTAATGTGCTGTATTACATTGATTAATTTGTGGATATTGAAGAATCCTTGCATCCCTGTGATAAAGCCCACTTGGTCATGAAGTATGATCTTTTTAATATGCTGTTGGATTCTGTTTGCTAGAATTTTGTTTGTTTGTTTCCCAATTATTTTTATTACTTGGAGGCTAATTATTTACAATATTGTAGTGGCTTTTGCCATACATTGAGATGAATCAGCCATGGATTTACATGTGTTCCCCATCCTGAACCCCTCTCCCAACTCTCTCCCCATCCCATCCCTCTGGGTCTTCCCAGTGCACCAGCCCCAAGCACTTGTCTCATGCATCTAACCTGGACTGGCGATCTGTTTCACACTTGATAATATACATATTTTGATGCTATTCTCTCAGATCATCCCACCCTTGCCTTCTCCCATAGAGTCCCAAAGACTGTTCTATACATCTGTGTCTCTTTTGCTGTCTCACATATAGGGTTATTGTTACTATCTTTCTAAATTCCATACATATGCGTTAGTATACTGCATTGGTGTTTTTCTTTCTGGCTTACTTCACTCTATATAGTGGGCTCCAGTTTTATCCACCTCATTAGAACTGATTCAAATGTATTCTTTTTAATGGCTGAGTAATATTCCATCATGTATATGTACCACAGCTTTCTTATCCATTCGTCTGCTGATGGGCAGCTAGGTTGCTTCCATGTCCTGACTATTATAAACAGTGCTGTGATGAACACTGGGGTGCACGTGTCTCTTTCAGATCTGGTTTCCTTGCTGTGTATGCCCAGCAGTGGGATTGCTGGGTCATATGGCAGTTCTATTTCCAGTTTTTTAAGGAATCCCCACACTGTTCTCCATAGTGGCTGTACTAGTTTGCATTCCCACCAACAGTGTAAGAGGGTTCCCTTTTCTCCACACCCACTCCAGAATTTATTGTTTGTAGACTTTTGGAGAGCAACCATTCTGACTGGCATGAAATGGTACCTCATAATGGTTTTGATTTGCATTTCTCTGATAATGAGTGATGATCTTTTCATGTGTTTGTTAGCCATTTGTATGTCTTCTTTGGAGAAATGTCTGTTTAGATCTTTGACCCATTTTTTGATTGGGTCATTTATTTTTGTGGAATTGAGCTCCAGGAGTTGCTTGTATATTTTTGAGATTAGTTCTTTGTCAGTTGCTTCGTTTGCTATTATTTTCTCCCATTCTGAAGGCTGTCTTTTCACCCTGCTTATAGTTTCCTTCATTGTCTGCTTGAGTTTTAAAAAGCATCTTTTTCCTTTTTTCCTCTTTCAATTTTAGGTTCTACTCTGAACGAAAGCTCAGGTGATGTGGGCTTAGTTCACTTTTCAAGGACATGATAAGAGTTATAACTTCAAGCTTCCACCTTAGGAATACTTCTGTTCTCTCAGGGTCAGAATTTTGGAAAAAGATGTTTTATCAAACTAGCTGTCTCTACAATTTTGAAATATCAAAAGAGTTCCATCCTGGTTGTTTAGGAGTAAGATAAGAGGACTTATCTGGTGAGTCAGTGGTTAAGAATTTACCTGCCAATGCAGGAGACATGGGTTTGATCCCTGGTCTGGGAAGATTCCACATGCTGAGGGACAACTAAGCCCATGCTTCACAACTACTGAGTCCATGAGCCTAGAATCTGTGCTCCACAGTAAGAGAAGCCATCAGAACAAGAAGCCTGCATTGCGTACCGTAAGGAAGAGTGGCCCTGCTTACTGCAACTAGAGAGAGCCTGACCACTGCAACGAAGTCACAGTGCAGGCAAAAAATAAATACATAATAAAGGGGGGGGGGGTGATGGTTATTTATTAGCCCATTTTCAGGAAAGGGACCTGGGAGCAAGAGCTGGGTTCCATGTTCATCCATTAACTGGGAAGAAAAGGCAGCAGAAACCTGTCTGGCTGCTCTGACTGAACGAGGAAACAGAACAGGCTCCATCTTGAAAGCAGGACTCCTTCTTGGGCCAGGCTGTGGGCTTTGAGCTATATGCCCAGTATCTATGGAAACGACATACCAAATGGAAAACCAGGCCCCCAGAAGGAAGAGCCCCAGGGCTCTGCGTTGCCTAAAAGAATACCCTAATTAATACCCCTAATTATCTGTGTAACCAAATAGAATCATACATTCTATTATGATTATTGAGGTATGACCATAGGCCTATTGATAATTGTCCACTGTTAACTACCTAGGCTTAAGGCATAAGATCACAGTTAACTTTGATTGTATCTTTCTTTTTCCTTTGTTCAGACTAGCTTCAGGGAACCTTATACACTTAGGGTATATAAGGTTTTCACAAAACTGGTCAGGGCCCTTGGTTAAGAGGAGACTCTGCCTTGGGGCTCTGGTATAATAAACTGCACTCCACTATCTGCATTGTCCTTCTGAGTGAGTTTGTTTTCCAGAATGAGTGGCTACAACATGACTACATAGCTCTGTGCTCAAAAAACCTTTCTTCTCCTCCTGCAGGAAGGACACAGGGCCGGGAGGGAGCAGCTGGCTTTACTCTCAGCTGGGCTATGAGTTGAACTGATGTAAGACAGCATGTGTGCATGCTCAGTCATGTCCAACTCTTTGTGAGCCCATGGACTGTAGCCTGCCAAACTCCTCTGTCTATGGGATTTTCCAGGCAAGAATAGTGGAGTGGGTTGCCATTTCCTCCTTCACGGGTTCTTCCTGACCCAGGGATTGAATTTGCATCTCCTGTGGCTCCTGAATTGGCAGGCAGATTCTTTACCACTTGAGCCACCTGAGAAAATTAACATGAGAGATATTAATGGGAAAATCAAACCGAAGTTTAATAATGCATTTACATGGGAGAATTGAATAACTGAACAAAATGCCTGAAGCATAAGAGGATGTTGCCTTAAAAACCCTCACCTAAGAGAATGTTGGTTTTGTGGTTATGGGCTTCAGAGAGGAGAAAGGCAATTCACAGGGAGATGGAAAAGCAAATGTTTGGTAAACACATGTTTGCTGGGCCCTGCAGAGACCATGGTTCACACAGCAGACTGATCTCTAGGCCCTTCAAAGTTTTCTCCACCATACCTAATCCATAGTCTTTGCAGATATTTCTGGTGATAGCTCTATCCTCAAAATAGGTTACTTATCTCAATTTTTTTTAGCCAGTTAAGGGGAAAGTAGCAAGAAAAATTTCCAGTTTTCTGTTTCTTAAGAATGATCAGTCTAAATTAACCCTCATGCCACAGGGGCATTTTGAGGTAGCAAAGTTTGCTCCCTTACTATAAACAATTTCCTTATTTCTGTAACACTGATTTCTCTAAGAGCTATAGCATGGTTCATTCGAGACCTGAGAGCTATAACATAGTCTGTCCAAGGTCTGAGAGCTGTGACACGTCAAGGAGGGCTTTAATAATGTCCGTCACTCCAAATTTTTGGTGTGATGAGACAAAAACAGAGGAGCATATACTCGCCTGACATTTCTAACCATGAATTCCTACAGAAAATATGTGACATCAAAATCATATTTCAACGCAATAATGAATATATCAAAATATTTCAATTTGTTGTGGGGTTTTTTGCTAATTATTCTAATTCTTTTTGTAGGTTTTGAATTTTGTGTCATATAAGTGAGCACATCCATTTGAAAAAGGAAATGTTACAAAAAATAAAATTTAGCTCACTCATTTGAACCTTAAAGCGGAGCATTAAAATATCTTACTCTTAGACCACATCAATATTTGAGTGATAAAAATACACAATTCAATTTTAATCCTAATTAATATTCCTAAAATTAAACCGTGCCCATAATTTACAAATTTATAGAAGGCATATTTTTAAAATATGCTACTATGACATGGTAAAGTAACCATTCTTTAGGGACCACTAGACAAATACAGTAAATAAAACAAGGTTATTTTAAATAGTATTTGTTGTGCTTAGTCGCTTCAGCCGCATCTGACTTTGTGCGACCCCATTGACTGTAGCCTGCCAGGCTCCTCTGTCCATGGAATTTTCCAGGCAAGAATACTGCAATGACTGGCCATTTCCTCTTCCTGGGGATCTTTCTGACCCTTCCCTCTTTCTTATTTGTACTTCGATAGCCTGGAGTTAGGTGGATTTTTCACTTTTTTTTTTTTTTGACAATATGGAAATAGGACAGGTATTGGGACTCTTCGTTTTAGGTTGGTATGTCAGTAAATTGTAACCCACAGTGGTTGGCGACAGGCTCAGAGTCAGATCCTATACCATCTCTCTGGGGTAGAAAAATAGGAGTTCACTAATAGCATAGTAAAATAAATAGGATTCAGAGTCATTAGACCTGGGATTTCACACAGTACATCTGTGCCCTCCTGGAGAAGTGTCCTTGACTTAGCTCTTATCATAGTGCTTCCCTGCAAACTGCAACTAGAAGGGGTGTCTTACCTCTTCTGCTAAAATTATACACTCTGAAACCCAGCCTGTAGCTGCCTGAGGGAGAGTCGTAGAGGACCGGGAACCAACCGTCTGTGTGCCTTGCTGGAAGCACTGCTTCAGCTTATTTGCTGAGCCCAGGTCCTGGAACTTGCCAGCACCAATCTTTCAATTTGGTTTTTCCCTCCTGGGAACAGATTGAAATTGCTCAGATCTGCCTGGTTTGAGATTACTCCTAAAGCCACTTCATTTGCAATTGCCAGAAGTTGCCTTGTGCCTCTTGGTGGGTGTGAAAATATTTGGATCATCGTGCTAATTAGAATATTTTCGACAGCTGCACTTTCTGGGGAGTGGGCCAAACAAAGGCGCCCGGGCACCCCAGCGCCCCTCCAGGGAGCAGGTTTGTAACTTCAGTGACCAAACGTCAGACAGTTTCCATTCACAGGTACCTTGAGGCTCTTTTTCAACCTCACCGCACACTGAACCAGTCCCTTACCAAGGTTGTTGGGTACCTTTGGTCTTTAAATATTACACAATATAGACAAAACATTTTAAAACAGGAAGTAAGCCAGAAACTGGCGCAGTGAATGTTTATTGAGATAATAAGATAAGAAAAATAAATTATGCAAGCTCTCTGTTTTATGTAGAGTACAGCAAAGGCAGGGGAAGTTTTCACATGTGGCAGTTCTGTCAGTCGTGAGAAGATTATGTTTTAGTTAGACAGAAATATCAAGTCATGGGGATGTAATGAACAACATGCTGACCATAATAATACTGGACTGCATATTTACAACTTGCTAAGAGGGTAAATCTTCAAAGGTCTCATCACAAGAAAAAGAAAATGTGTGACTATCTGTGGGGCAGATGTTAACGGTTCTTATTGTGGAGATCACTTTGCAATATATATATATAATATAGAATCATTATGTTTACACATGAAATTAATATATTGTATGTTAATTTATCTCAGTAAAGACATATATATGTATATACATACATATACATAAAGAAATAAAGAGAAAAAGAAAAAAAAGGTTGAGAATGATGCAGTGTTTCATCTCCCGCCTACCCAAGACTAAAAACTTACTGTCACAACCTCTCCTGTCCCTCTTTTGGTGTATCCATTAATTTTTCAGAACCTACTTTCCGAGTAGCTTTCTCCTGTCCACTCTGCAACAGCCTTAACTCAGACCTTCAACATTTCTTATCTGAATTATCACATCGACCTCCTGGTTTCTCTGTCATTCCCTAGTCTCTCCCTGCTAATCAGAGTGGTCTTTCTAAAGCCTACATCTGCTTACAGATGGCTCGCTATCCCGTTTCAGCTGACACCAGTATCCACAGGATCAATCCAGTCTTGGCCTGGACTACACACCTTGCCCATCTCCTGAGCCCTACTGCAGTCTTACCTTGCAGCCACTCCTGCTTTGATGTCCTCCCTCCCTGATCCTGCAGAAGTACACCCTCTGCTCTCCTTCCCTATCCCTGTGAACTTCTTGTTCTTATGTTTGATCTAGGACAGAATTCGTCAGTAAAAAATGCAGTTACCTATGCCCTTGTGGTTACAGAAAAAGGGAACTTAATACCCACTCTCATCAATAAACAGCATGATTCCAAACAGACTTTTAAAGAAATCTTATAAATGTGGAATTTTGAGATAGATATATGTATTATTTATGAGGGTTTTTTTTTTTTTAATCTAATCCCAATAGGCAAAAATGTACTTAAAAATTCCTATCAAGAAATACCTCCTGGAATTTAAGTGAGGTTAGATCTGGTCCATGAGAGGAAGTTCACTCTCCCACACAATAGACAAAACACATAACAAAGGCTAATGCTACTTAGGGAATGATTTTTCATCCCTGAAAAATCATAGCTTACCCTTCCTTTTTTAATTGAGGCCAATTTCTTTTTTTTAAAATCATTAATATTAATTGGAGGATAACTGCTTTACCAAGTTGTGTTGGTTTCTGCAAGTGAATTGAAGAGTCAGTTTACACATTTACATACTCAATTTTAAATTTACCTACTCAATCTCTGGTTTCCCTGGTGGCTCCAAGGTAAAGAATCCTCCTGCCAAAGCAGGATACACAGGTTTGATGCCTGGGTTGGGAAGATTCCCTGGAGAAGAAAGCGGCAACCCACTCCAGTATTCTTGCCTAGTAAACCCCATGGACAGAGAGAGGAGTTTGACGGGCTACAGTCCATGGGGCCACAAAGAGTTGGACACAACTGAGTGACTGAGCAGGCCCACACAGTCAAATCTCTGTGTGAAAATTTTGTATTATCATTTATTTGGTCAATAAGGGAAGAATTCAAGGAGTACTGAACACAAAAGGATAAGATTAATTTAAATCTCAAATGCCATTGGGGATTGATACCAGCAGTGAACCAGTGAAGTTGCTCAGTCGTGACCGACTCTTTGAGAGCCCATGGACTGTAGCCTACAGTCCTCCATCCATGGAATTTTCCAGGCAAGAGTATGGGATTGGGTTGCCATTTCCTTCTCCAGGGGATCTTCCCAACCCAGGGATCAAACCCAGATCTCCTGCATTACAAGCACTTTACCATCTGAGTCACCAGGGAAGCCCACAGAAGTTCATTAATCAAATAGCAACTTATCATGGCAAAGCCCAAGCGTTTGGCACCCTGTTTAGTTGAGTGAATTCCATGGAAAGCCCCAAGTAGGAACAGGGAGAGCAGAAGGTAGAATCAGAGGAAAGTCTCAGGTTCCTAAAAAGAAAGGGAGGAAAGAAATTAAGGGCTCTAAAAAAGTGCCATCAGATGTTGGGAAGGCACATCCTTTTGTTTCTGAACAATGACAGACTTTCTTTACAGCCATCCCCACATATCTATTCACATTGAAATGTGAAACTTGCACTAACACTCATTTCTTTCAAATAACACAAGACCTTATATCAGAATTTTTTCCTAAGAGTTTTGCTATAAGTTGATACAGAGGACCCTGTTTAAATTTCAGTTTTCCAGTCAGTTTATTTTTTAAAATTCTTTTATTCTCCATTTTTCCAATTTCCTCCCAGTTTCATAAGAAGAATCAGAAATGCAGTGGTGTTCAGAAAAACCTCCCCTAGTATAACTGAAGGCCAGACATGCAAATGTGTCTCTATCTGAAACCATTTCAATGTTTTGTTTAAACGCATAGCTTGAGGTACCAAGCTCTTCCACAAAACAGGTTATAGAAAAGTTATGAAAGTTGAAGAAGCTGTGTTTCTGAAACTTACATGACATATTCTTAGTTTATGGTCCTTTTCTTATGATAGTATGATAAAACTAATATATATGGCATAGAGCTGTGTAACTCAATATAGCAGCCAATAGCCACATGTGTTTATTACATCTAAATTAGTTAAAATTATATATAATTTGAAATTTAGCTCTTCAGGTCCATTAGCAGCATTTAAGCTATTCACTAGTTACATGTGGTCAGTGGCTATCACGTTGGACAGTGTATGTGAGCTTAGTTGCTCAGTCGTGTCTGATTCTTCATCCACATGGAGTGTAGCCCTGCAGGCTTCTCTGTCCATGGGGATTCTCCAGGTAGGAATACTGGAGTGGGTGACCATGCCATTCTCCAGGGGATCTTCTGAACCTAGGGATCAAACCCAGGTCTCCTGCATTGCAGGTGGATTCTTTACTGTCTGAACCACCAGAGAAGCTGGTGTTCAGAAAAGATATTAAACATTTCTCACTGTGGAACGTTCTATTGGACAGCATTGGTTCAGAGTAAGTTGATTATTCAACTATTTATCAACATTTAACTAGTTTGGTGAATGGACTCATTCAAGATTCAACTATTTTCAATATCTAACTATTTTGATGAATGGACCTATTCAAGAAAGTTTGCTACTAGAAAAAAAAAGTAGTTTTGTAGAAAGGCCATTTTGAAGAGCCAGCTTTCCTGACCTGTTCCATTTTGAGAATTTTTTTTTTTTTTTTAATCAACTTTGTTAAACTGTTTGGAGGCATCAAGCTAATCCCTAACAGAGTTTTTTTTTTTACCATTGAAATAATTATATCACCCCAAGGATATAATTTGTGTGGTAACATTTAGAAATCTGGAGTTTATTAAGCCTCGAAAAGTTCATCTAGCTATTTTGACAAGAGGTTTTCACTCAGGCTATTTTTAGTGCTTTTGGAAGGCTGATCATTTCTAACACCAGGGGAGACCTGAGGATGATGCGTCCCTTCACTGTGCTGTGCTTTAGTTGAAGAAGGAACATACTGAACCTTTACACTGCAAACGGCAGTTGCTTAGGAGATCACCATTTTCTTTTGATACTGTCTGAGTTACTTGATTTGCATGCAGCTTTCCAAAGTAATATGCCATTTTCTGGATTTTTAAAAAAACGAACTATTTCATTTGGCAAAGAAAACTCAATACCTTGCTATCTATGTTTTCTATTTTACGCCATCAAAAGCAAAGCATCACATAGATAAGTATATCTGGAGTTATTTATAGATCACCTAGAAATAATATTAGGAATTCATGTCTATGAATGGAAATAAATACCCTATAAACTTAATGGAAATGTAGTTACCTAATAATAGTTTCAATACATTGAAAATTGATTTTGTACTCTTGAATACCCAAGTATTTTAAATGCCAATCTAAAAATAGTTTCTATGAAATTAAATGAATTGACTCCAAGTATAGTTGCCCTCTAGGGCCTCTGTCTCAGCCTCTCAGAAAGGCCTGGAGACACAGTGTCTGTGTTGAGAGGTTTCCAGAGAGCTAATTTTCTGAGTTACAGATAGACAGACTTTGAAGAAAAAAATAAAAATTGGGAGGGGCTCACTTAAAAATCTGTGCACAACTAGTAAGAAAGGTTAAAATTAGGACTGGACAAAATAGAACTTGTCCCTAGAGAGAATAATAATAATAAAAAAAAAGCAATGAGGATGACTATTATGTAACACTAGAAGGAGAAAACCAAGAGGCAGCTCCTTTTTTTTTCTCAGATGTTCTTCTTCCCTGTCGAAAGATATAGCCTTGAACTTTCTGACAGATAATGTTGCCTAAAAAGAATACTGAGGGACTTCCCTGGGGGTACAGTTGGTTAAGACTCTGTGCTCCCAAAGGAGGGGGCCCAGGTTTGATCCCTGGTCAGGGAACAGAAATACCACATGCGGGTGTAGCAAAATTTAAAAAAAAAAAAAAAAAAGAATACTGAAATAGAGTCTTGTTCTTGTCTCTTACTACCTGTGTGGGCAGGTAAGTTCCAATGACTTCATCTATGTTTTTTTTGTTGTTGCTCAGTCGTTAAGTCATGTTTGACTCTCTGCAACCCCACGGACTGCAGCACACCAGGCCTTCCTGTCCCTCACTATCTCCCAGAGTTTGCCCAAGCTCATGTCCATTGAATTGGTGATGCTATCCAACCGTCTCATCCTCTGCCACCCTTTTCTCCTTTTGCCTTCAATTTTTCCCAACCTCAGGGTCTTATTTCCAATGAGTCAGCTGTTCGCATCAAGTGGCCTTCAAGTACTGGAGCTTCGGCTTCAGCATCAGTCCTTCCAATGAATATTCAGAGTTGATTTCCTTTAGGATTGACTGGTTTGATCTCCTTGCAGTTCAAGGAACTCCCAAGAATCTTCTCCAGCACCAGTTTATAGACTTCATCTATAAACTGTAGATAATGATAATAATCAGTAGTAACTAGAATAATCACATAGGGTCATTTGGGAATTAAAAAAGAGTAAGTGCTATGGACTGAATTATGTTACCCACCAGATTCACATTTTGAAGCCTCAACCTCCAATGGTGACTCTATTAGGAGATACAACCTGTATAGAGGTAGTTAAGGTTAAATGAGGTCCTATCGGATTAGTGTCTTATAAGAAGAGAGGGAGAGAGCTTGCTCTCTGTCCTCTATGCAAAGACAGTGAGAAGGCAGCCATCTGCAAGCCAGGAAGACAGCTGTCATTAAAAAAGAATCCTACCAAACCTTGGTCTCAGACTTCTAGCCTCCAGAACTGACAAAGTAGGTTTCTGTTGCTTCAGTCAGCCGATCTCTGGTATTTTGTTATGGCAGCCTGAGCTGACTGATACAATAAGGTAGGATATCAATGGCAGGGTCTGTGTCAGACTTGCTGACATTTAATCCCACAGCATTCTCACTGCCTATTATTTAGCTGCTATTGTTTAGTCACTAAGTCATGTCTGATTCTTCCTCAACCTCGTGGACTATAGCCCACCAGGCTCCTTTGTCCATGGGATTTCCCAGGCAAGAATATTAGATTGGGTTGCCATGCCCTTCTCCAGGGAATCTTCCCGACCCAGGGATCAAACCTGCATCTCCTGGGCAGGCAGATTTTTTACCATTGAGTCACCTGGGAAGCACTATTGTCTAGTACGGGCTCGATAAATTTTTACTAAATGAATGAATGAATCAAGAATCAGAGTTAGTCATGACATATAGATTTAAATTCTCTTTGAGTAGAGCTGACTTCAGACTTTCTCTGGGTTCTTTATCGGATTGTATATATTGGGCAGCATGCAAATCCAGTGTAAGGCCAGTGCTAGGAGTTTCTCCCTCTCTACCCTTTGCCTCCACCTGCCTGTGTGGGTGTATAGAGTATGCAGCTTGGGATCTAGATTGTCTGAGTCCAAATTTTGGTTCTATCACTTGCAAGCCTTGGGCAAGATGGTTAACTCTCCCATGTGGCAGTAATAGCATATGTAAAAACCAAGATAATAATAGTATCTATGTCACAAGGTTGCTGTGAGAATTAAATGAACAAACACATGCCATATTTCGAAAAGAAATAGCACAATCTAGCATCCTTTCTTCTGTGCTTTTATTCTTCTTTCTTGTATATCTTGAAATACACTGGTCATTAACTCTGTCCTTAAATTTAATTTTAGGCTGAACTTGATGTGTTGACCTAAAACAAATAGATTGCCAGATATTTCTCCAGAAAAGAATAGATTTTTTTTTTTTTTCAGGTTCAGGAGAGAATCACAATGCAGGGTCTGCCACCATGGCCATCCATGTGCAAGTCCCCACATGGCAAGGGAAGGAGAAACTTTCACAGAGGGGAAAAGGCAGTTGGGAGAGCCTGAGTGAACAAAGAATCCACTGATTCTCTCTGGCTGAGTCCTTGCAAGGAGAGGAGTCTTTCTTTTTCCCAATGAGCTCTGTTCTCCTTGCAGGGTGTGGAAGCTCCCATCTCTATGTAATTGTGGTTTCTGATGATTAATTTTACAGATGGCACTGAACACATCCTTCTCTTCCTCTCTTCTGTTGTTGACACTATTGCATTCTCAGGATCTCTTGCCTGTCTGATCATCTATTTCCATATCTCTTGCAGGCTTCTACTTTTTACTTATTTTCAGAGGTCCTTAGGGCTCTGAATCTACAATTTTAGCTGGCTGGTTGCCTCTACTTCTCTCTCTTGATTGGCACAACCATCTTATCACTATTCATTGTCTGTTCTGACTCTCGATTATCTCTGAATCTATATTTTAGTCCATCTCCTCTGTCATAATGCTGGTCTCTCTCTATCATCTGTTTCATTTTTTGTATAACAGCCTCATAACTGATCTTTTTCTACATGTAATCTTGTCCTCTCTGATCTCAGTTTTCTTTTTAAAAATGCGAGTTGCAAAATGCAAACCACAAGACCTTTGCCTGCTTAAAACCCTTAATTAACTTGTCAACATCCTTAAGAAATTGTCCTCCAAACTCTAGTGTTTCCATAAATCTTCAAGACCTGCCTCTTACCTACCCCTCTGACTCAGGTCTCACTCTTCCCCCCACCACTCTGCTCAACCAGATACAACAGGCTTTGGGTTACACAGTGCTCTGATACTCACTGTTGCCAGGTCTTTGAGCATGCTGGGCCCTCCAACTGGAATCTTCCCAACATGCTTTCTCGCCTAGGTGGCGGCACCATTATTTCCACCTGCAGCATCTTTCTGTAGTACACTTTTGTTTTAAAATTCACATTCTCCACTCTATGAAAAAATAATTGCCTATGTCTTCTTACTTTTTAACACAGCACACATTTAAATAGCTGTTGACTAGATGAATGAATGGACTTGTCTCAGTTTTCCTTATGCTTATTTTAACTCCTTTGGTTCAAATGCGTTGATCTGTGTGATGGTTAATTTTATCTATCAATTTGATTGGACCATTGGATGCCCAGATATGTGGTCTATCATTATTCTGAGTGCTTTGCTGAGGGTTTTTTGGATGAGTTTAATCTTTAAGTCAATAGATAATGTGCATTGTCCTTCCTAATGTGGGTGAGCCTCATCCAATCAGTTGAAGACCCAAACAGAACAAAAAGACTGACCTTCTCTGAATAATAGGAAATTCCTCCCACTCAAGCTGAGATATTGGTTTTTACCTGTCTTCAAATTGAACTGAGACATCAGCTCTTCCTGGTTCTTGAACCCATTGGTCTTTGGATTGTAACTACATCAGTGGCTCTCTGGATCTCCAGCTTGCAGACTCACCCTGTAGATATTAGGACTTACCAGCTTCTATAATTGTGTGAGCCAAATTCTTATAATAAGTCTATCTGTCTATCTATCTACATCCTAGTAATTTTGTTTTTCAGGAAAGCCCTGACTACAATCTGCCAATAATATTAATATTTGAGGTTGGAAATATAGCAAGAAGTGAACCAGATTCATAGATAATAAAACATAAATCTTTACCACCTGCCACTAGAAGCAATTTTATAACTTTAACTAAGTTTGAATTTTCCCTGGAGAAGGAAATGGCAGTCCAATCCAGTATTCTTGCCTGGAGAATCCCATGGACAGAGAAGCCTGGCTGTCTATGGTCCATAGGGTCGCAAAGAGTCAGACATAACTGAAGTGACTGAGAAAACATGTAAGTTTGAAGTTTATTTTCATTTCTGTTCAAAAGTTGCCCCAATCCAGAAGGTCATCAGCAAAAACAGTGAAGAAAATCAAGGCATCAATAAGGTGCAAACTGGGTAGCTCCTTCTTTTTTGGAGTGTCATGTGATAAAAGAAGCACTACCAGCAAGTTTATGTGTATGTCAATTTTTAGAAAAATTCATATTTCAGAAATAATGTTTTAAAGGATAGTTAAGTTCTCTAAATAGCTTACAACTTTTTAAAAAAATTATAATGTGGCTAAATTCTTTAAGAGAACTACTTGAATTCTGTGTCTGACTAAAGAAGTTGCTCAGGAAAGAAGGAAGACTATGAGAAGACTAAGCAATTTCTACATTTTCTCTAGGTACTTGGTGGGTCTAATTTATGTTCCATAAATAAATGTCCTGTTGAAGTCACATGTTGCCACCTGGCGGCATTCCTAATTCCTGTTTCCACTATTGAATAATGTCTGGCATGAGAATTCACATATATTCACCAAAAAAAAATTTTGAGCACCTGCTCTGTGGTAAGTTCATTGCTAAGTGTTGAGAAAACACAGAGAATGACATATGCCTGCTCCCAAAAGTTGAAATTGGAAGAGGAGGGACAAAAGAAATGAAGAGTGCATTCAATGGCAACTTTTCTGTTCTTCACTCTACTTATCTTCATTTCTCTCTAATTCATTTTCAAACCTGGTAATGAATATGGCACAAGCACAGATCCAGGCCAATTACTTATATCAGAATGCACGGGAGCATGAAGAGGGCCACTGGGTTAATGGCAGTCTATAGGAGAGAAACCTAGAGGATGTATATAAATGAAAATTTAACAGAAATGATGATGTGACTGAGCTGCTAAAAAAGCTAATAATGCTTACTTTTGTTCTACATTTGCAGAAATAAAGTGTTTAGATCAAAGTAGGTAATAGTTTTACTACTGTATATTTTATTATATATTGCTAAAGGATCTTGACTATCTAGCCTGGAGTAAGATGATTAAGACACACTTGGAAACCTTTGTTTAGTCTATGGATGAAATAGTTGGAAAAATGAAAGTTACAGATGGGAGTCCTTCTGATAAGAATTTTCCAGCTATGGAGGTATAGAACAAAGAAATGAGTTGGCCTGGGAGATCTGAATAAGTACAAAGAGCTCTATCATCAGAAGTGATCAAGAAGAGGATGGACAGATTCCTGTAAAAGATAATCTAGAAGAACTAATTCTTTTGGCTGGGAGTTGAATTAACTGGAGTTTAGTTATTTTCTCAAGCTCTAAAGGTCCACAACTTTGCATTTAAATAAGCTTTAGACTGTTTACCTGTGCATTGGGTACACACATCAATGACGCTTTATTAAAATTTTTATAGTATATCCAATAATATAATTTCAGAAAAGACAAACTCAGAAATTTCATCAAATAAGTATCAATAACAATAATGTGTGAAAGAGGAGACTGAAAAGGATAGCTTAAAACAATATTCAAAAGCTAAAATCATGGCATCCTTTCCCATCACTTCATAGCAAGTAGATGGAGAAAAAGTGGAAACAGTGACAAATTTTATTTTCTTGGTCTCCGAAATCACTGTGGATGGTGAATGCAGTCATGAAATTAAAAGATGCTTGCTCTTTAGAAGAAAAGATATGACAAACCTAGAGAGTGTATTAAAAAGCAGATACATCACTTTGCCAACAAAGTCCATATAGTCAAAGATATGGTTTTTCCAGTAGTCATTTATGAATGTGAGAGTTGGATCATAAAGAAGGCTGTGTACTTAGTTGCTCAGTTGTGTACGACTCTCTGTGATCCCAAGGACTGCAGCCCACCAGGCTCCTCTGTCCATGGGGATTCTCCAGGCAAGAGTACTGGAGTGGGTTGCCATGCCTTCTTCCAGGGGACCTTCCCAACCCGAGGGATCGAACCCAGGTCTCCTGCACTGCATTACCCTCTGAGCCATTAGAGCCCATGAATACTGGAGTGAGTAGCCTATTCCTTCTCCAGGGGATCTTCCCAACCCAGAAATCAAACCGGGATCTCCTGCATTACAGGTGGATTCTTAACCAGCTGAGCTACTAGGAAGCCGAAAGAAGGCTGAGCACCAAAGAATTATGCTTTCAAACTATAGTGCTGGAGAAGACTCCTGAGAGTCCCTTGTACTTCAAGGAGATCAAACCAGTCAGTCCTAAAAGAAATCAACCCTGAATATTCACTGGAAGGACTGATGCTAAAGCTGAAGCTCCACTATTTTGGCCACCTGATGCAAGGAACTGACTCATTGAAAAAGACTCTAATGCTGGGAAAGATTGAGGGTAGGAGGAGAAAGGGGTGACAGAGAATGAGATTGTTGGAGGGCATCACTGACTCAATGGACATGAGCTGGAGCAAACTCCAGGAGATAGTGAAAGACAGGGAAGCCTGGCATGCTGCAGTCCTTGGGGTCCCAAAGAGTCAGAGAGGACTTAGTGACTGAACAATAGCAACAATAAAGTGTACATTTTAGTACCCAACCAAACTTAGCATGTGCAGTACTCCATAAACATAAAATTTTCTTCATAATTCAAGTCTTACATGGTATAAAGACCTAGAATAAATTTATTAATGTGAATCATTTTAGCTAGCCAAAGAAAAATAATGCATGGACTCTCTAAGACTATTAAATACTATCCCTTTCAATGTATATTTTATTTCTGCCCTTATTGTTCTTTTGTTTCTGTTTTGCTTGCTGAAAATATCATTACAAGTAAGTAGAATGATAAATTTTGTTAAACTCTTGTTTTTAAATACTTGAAATCTGAATGCTGGTTCTGATATACTCCAGGGAACTCTTTTATTTATTTTTTTCTTCCTGTCTGCTCATTGTTTCTAATAAAAAGTTAAGATTAAAAATAGATCCTCTTCAGAAATGAACAAGAGCATATTCAGTTTAGTTTGTGTTCCTAAAAGTTAGTGGGTAATCAAAATGATATGACAAACTTTCTGAATGTTTCTCTCAATATTATTTTCAAATATTTAAAGTTTCAAAACTGAGATCCTTTGAGATTACTTTTATTTTTATCATGCATGGAGTATAAATAATATGTTAATAAAATACCCTGCATGTAGTATAAATATTTGAAGGAAACCCATCAAAAGTGAGGCTAGTTCTCTGCTTAATATCATAACTATAACTTTTTTTTTGAATGGGAGAATTGATCCATGGTATCTGTCATCCTTTCTGGTTAGCTAATTGCTTCTGTCACACCTGCATCTGCTCAATGCCTTTATTGATGTAGCTTCCCTGAAGCTACCAGCTTATATTCCATAGGTAGACCTGGGCAGCAACCAAAGGCTTTTCCTGGGATGAACCAGTTGAAATTCCAATGACACAAGGAGGATTCCTAGTATTTAATTTTTCACTCCTTTGCTTGCAGCCAATGTTTGCTTATTCTTCTGAAGTAATTTTAATTATACTCAAATCTCTCGAGGTCCTGTTGCCTAGACTTAGTGAATAAAGCATCATTTGAAAATATACAATAAATAGATGGTGAGTATTATGGTAAAAGAAGGAAACATTGATTTTTTTTTTCTTTTAAATAGAGAGAGAAGACCACCTAAAAAAGTGTTTCACTGCAAACACAAGCTGGCTGACCAGTATTTGTTAGTTCCTGGAAACTCTGAGAAGTCAAATAGACCGGGGTGGGCATTAACACAGCTCTGACAGCTTTCCACTCAGTTAGTCTTTGCATGAAAAACACAGTTAATACTGTCAATAGTCCAAGCTGAGCTGAGAAACCATCTGTCAGAGACGTAAGGAATTCCAGCCTTGGATAGAAGGTTGGAAGTTATTAGTCTTCATGGTTTCTTTAGATCCTTAATTCTTAATTGTGGTAAAGATATATTTTCTTCGAAATGGGAAAGTTGATCCATGTGACTTTTGGACAATAGAATTTTTAAGAGGTTAAGATGAACATCGAACTTCTCTGTACGTCAAGGATCAACCTGTCTGTGTCTGTCTCTCTCCCTAGGAGCACTCTGGTCATTTGTTTGACCATTTATGCAAAAAAAATTCAAAGATTAAAGAAAAAAAATCTCCATATTTACAGTCTCCTTATATTAAGAAAAAATATCTAAAGGAAAATGTATACACATCACAGTTTAATTTACATCTTGGGTTTTTAGCAACTGGAAGTCATTGCCTGTATGATAGCTTCACGTCTCCATGTTAAAAATTAGAAAGAGGTCAATTTTAAAGAACAGAGGTCCACACAGACAAGTGCTATTTTTGTATATTCTTCTGGTACCACATCTAAGAATAGAAAGAAAAAAAAAAAAACTGCAACAGAAAAGAACCATCGTTACTGCCATCTTTCCTTCCAGCATAAACTGAGGCATGTGTTTGATGGAGAAAAGGGAAGGGTGTTTCATCTTACCCTTTCTGAGTAAAGGATCTTAGTTCTATTAAGCACTGTTGGAAAATATATTGGAGATAGTATATTATATTTAAAATTGAAAGGTAAAGTGTTTTTTAAAGCCTTTTAATACAAGCAAGCATCAATTTTACTAAAATGCTGTCAAGTATGACAATACAATGACTTATTTATCACTCAAAGTCTGTATCATGAGTATAACTTCCTTTCCAAATATAGCGATTTTTTTTTTATGTACTTCGGAAATGGAGAGAGAACCAAAGTAATCTACCAAAATTCTTCCTCACTGTCTTTTCTAAATAGAACCAGGTCCATCATGCCAGCAGAGACTATTTCAAAACAGTAGAAATTATTATCTTTTAAAGGGGTAGGATTAACCAATTCATAATTCTTAAACAACAAAGCACATCATATTTTTCTAAGCTGAGTTTAACATAAAATGTCAAATATTTGTAATGAAATATTCAAAGTTAAGTACAGTGAAATGTGTGAAATACTGAAATGGGTTATCAGCACTGCTGGAGTCCTGGTATAACACAGGAACATCTATATTAATTGATACCATGAAAAACTTAAAATTTCTCTTTAGATTGAAAGCTGAGATAGAATTGATTTAAAATTTAAAGCACTTTATGTAAGAAATTTCAGCACTGCCTAAGTTAAACATGGAATGAGAACCACAATTATTACTTTTTTTTCATGTTTTTCTATGAAGAACTTTCTTGGGACTTTTCTGGAGCCCCAGTGGTTAAGATGATGTGCTTCCAAGGCAGATGGAGTGCATTCAATCCCTAGTGGGGGAAATAGCATCCCACATGCCATGTGGCCAAAAAAAAAAAAACAAAAACAACTTTCTTCAACTCTAAGGTGATTAACTGAATGCAGAACAAATATCTCTGCAAAAAATTTTAATTCTGGGGTTGTATAGCTCTTACAGCGACGCTCATTCTGAATGCTATGTTAAAGAAGAGAGTCTTAATTATATATATTTTTTCTTGCTTGTGATATAAGTTATCTTGCATTTTGATATATTATTCTTATATTCAAGATCATCTGACTTCAGATGAGGAACTCTACTGTAGAGCACTGCTTGACTAGAAAATCTGTCATCTGGGACGTAGAGCTAGGCTGACTGTCAGTTAGGCATCCTGGCATTAGCACCCTGTTATTTCCAGAGACTAAAAAGGCAACATGAAAGAGTATCTTTGCTACTAGTATTTAACTTTTATATAGCTGCCCTTGCATCTATGATAGTGCCAGAGAAGAGAAAATACAGATTGTAAGGTGAAATCCACAGGAGATCCCAAATCACTGTGGTCAGTAGGTTGAGGCATGCCAAACTTTCTGTTAAGAACAGAGCCTAGAGTCCAGTGTACTTGGATTCTGTCTAAATAGCTGTATGGCTTGATTACTTACCCAAGTTACCTCTTTGGGCTTAGCTTCACTGTCCTCATGAGAAAGAGTTGTTAGAGGCTTAAGTAAATATGTATGTGAATGTGTTTGTGCAATGTAGGAGACGCAAGAGACCTGGTTTGATCCCTTGGTTGGGAAGATCCCCTGGAATAGGAAATGGCAACCCACTCCAGTAGTCTTGCCTGAAAAACCCCATGGATGGAGGAGCCTGGTGGGCTGCAGTCCATGGGGTCACAAGAGTCAGACGTAATTGAGGGACTGAGCACACACACACATACACACACACACACATACTTATGGTATATATATCATATACGAGTTGCTGTATCTTTAATTTATATCATATATGAGCCTAAAATATTATGTATTACTTAACGTTAAATACATATATATGAGATGTATGTAATATATTCATTTAAGATATAAGTAAATATATACATATATTTATTTAAAAGTATATACATATGTTAATAGTGCAGTTCTTGGTAGGTGGTAAGCACTACCTAAATATTATACCTAAATATTAGCTATTATTGTAATAGTTAATATTATACTGCCTTATCATTTCTATATCTGAACTACTAATGAGTAACCAAGTTGATCAGTCTGATGGTTCTTTCCTTTCCCTGCTTTTTCTTGAAAGGTTCAAAGATTGCAGCAAATGTTACTTTTAAGAAGTTGAGTAAACACAGAATGAGAAGCCCTAAAGCAAGGTGCTGAATTAACAGACAGGCTAATTACTTCCTGAATACAAATGAACAGGGCTCTTTGTAGAACTAGCAGGAGGGACTGTTAATGGGCTTTTGTTTTAGAGAGGGATGGATTGATATTCCAGGGAGAGCCCTGATGAGAACCCTGACACCATCTGCCTCTCATAACCTATTACTAATACGAAAACAGTAGCCTTGCAAATCTGCATAATCTCATATAAATCAATGCACTCACATTCTAATGTGAGCTCCATCAGGACAGAGATTTTTGTCTACTTTGGGTCATGGCTGTAGTCACAGAGTCCAGGCAAGCGTCTGAAAAATAGCAGGCTCATAATAACTATTTCTTGAATGAACTGAATCAATGAAAAATCTTGACCTTTCCTTTAAATAGGATTAATATTAAAAGCAAAACAAACAAAATAGCAAGCTTTGTTCCTTCCTGATGACTGACCTGAGAATGCTGGTTAGCAGTTTAAGCAAGCAGAAGGAACAGCATGTGAATGACAGCAGGGTGAATATATACAACTAGCCAGTATTCCAGAAGCTGTGGATTTGGTTATGCCTTCACTGGAATATGTGGTGTGGAGCCAAGCCACACTTAACTTCGACTCATGCACATGTGACAGATTTGAATTACAAATATTTTGTCCAGCATCTGACTAACTTTAGTGTCTATATTTACATTTTATTTCTCTCCCCAGGTTTTCAGAAATCTTTTCCACAAAGTGACACTTTTACTCTCTGCAAACATTTAACTTACTTCCAGCAGTTTCTACTCAAGCTTTGACTGGCTAAAACAATCAGCGTGACAGAGAAGAGGAGAAGCAGAATTGAGCTGATCTCCCAAAAGTTCTGCTGTGAAGTGAAAGTGTTAGTCGTTTATCATGTCCAACTATTTGTGACCTATGGACTGTAGCCTGCCAGGCTCCTCTGCTCATGGCATTTTCCAAGCAAGAATACTGGGTTGCCATGCTCTCCTCCGGGGGATCTTCCCAACCCAAGGATCAAACCTGCATCTCTTATGCCTCCTGCACTGGCAAGTGGGTTATTTACCACTAGTACCACACGGGAAGCCCTTTTACAGTGTAGGCAAGCTAATAATTTGAATAGGAATACATATTCATTTGTATACACTTCAAGCTTTCCTAATTATCTTTATAACAAAAACTGAGAAGGTATTAGTCATCCTTGGATGAGCTATACTCAATTCTACTTGTCTGTTCTAAATATAATAAAAACCCAGCAAACAAATTTAAAGTACATTGTTAATTGATTAGATATGATTTCTCAAATGGTTCACATCATCTTATTTAACTTTGGAGCTTCCAGACTTTAAGAATGAGTCACCAAAGAGCTATCATTGATTTATAATGAACATTATCACATTGGACTTTAGTCCAGGAACTCTGTGTGGGACCCAAAGGAAACGGAAAAATGTTTACAAGTGAGCCATGGCAGAAATAGGCTGAAAACACATATCTGTATTCTCCAAAAACAATCAGGGCTAGTGCAATTAGGGTGAATATTCTAGTTCATTTTATTCCATGGGATTGCTTCTACTCTTGAAACCCCATATAGAAAAGAGTCCTTATGGTTAGAACACTATTAAGGGTGGTATAATTTTGCATGGCCCTTGCACATGTAAAGTAGACATTTTATATGACTGCATAAGGACTAAAATTTACAGCCAAAGATAACACAAGATCTGATTAAAGTTAACACATTTGGCGTTTAAGGTTAATCCACATTGGAAAGCAATCATTTCCAGGAAGGAGGTCGTTTCTTAACACAGTGTTACCTGTCTGAGTTGCTAGAAAAGATTTCTTATCTAAAAATCGATTCATAGGGTGTCTTTTCAAATTTGTCAGCTTCTTTTCATTTGTGTGCTATACAGAGGCACTTTAAAAGCTATTAATTGTAGTTTCAGGAGTACAAGACACTGGATTTCAGCAGTCACTGGTAAACATGGCAGGAAATTAAAATGACATTGGATTAAAAGGAAAGTAAACAAATCATTAAATCAGAAAACTTCCCCGAATCTTGTAAAAATCACTGGTCTCTGAGTTGAAGAACTACCTTACTTAAAAAATAAAAAAAAATTAGTAACTATCACCCACCTACGTCAAATAAGTGCAAATAAGTGAATACTACAGCTTTCTGATGTTAAGGTATGATGGTTTGCTGTTTGGACTAGTGAGGGTTTTAAAATATTGATGAGTTAAGTACTTTGAGTTACATTTCCAGCAATATTTCAAAGTATTAGAGTATTATGCATACGTTCCCAATAGAAAAACTAAAATGTCGAATAAAACAGGTTGGAAAAGTTTAGTAAAAGGTATAAAAATTAAAAGGCTAAAAAAAAAAACAAAAACCCTCCGTTTTATTGTGTAAAAATAAATCGCCTTCATTCATGACAATCCAGTGCCCTTTTTTTTTTGGTCTTAGTTAGTAGGTACGTATTGCACCCGCCACAACACGTTGGAAAGTAGGTCCTGGTACACACTAAGGAATATCCAACCAGGTAAATACATCAGCGTGATAAGGCCCATGAAATTGAGCGGATAGTGAGAATAGTCCCAGGAACAGGCTCCCCAAGTGCGGAGTCCCAGGCCCCAGGACAACTCCCACGCGTAGATGAAGATCACGTAGAAGGGTACTCGCTTCCAGGCGCCCCAGCCCCGACTGTAGTGGAGGTGGAAATAGAGCTTTTCCACCGCAAAACTACAGCTGCCGTACATAAAGAAGGACCAGAGCGACGTGTGGCCGCTGCTCGTCCCGTCCCCGGGCCCCAGCAGGTTAAAGAAGAAGGTGAAGAAGATCTCATCCAAAAAGCCGTGCATTCCGAAGAAAAGGAAGCGGAGCGGGCCCGGCAGCCCCTGGTTGGGGGCTCTCCCGGCGCCCCTGGGACCGCGAGGTCGCCGCCGCCGACCACCGGCTGTCGCTGGGGCCCGGGCGCCGGCAGGGGCGAGGGGCGCGCCCCGCAGCTGTTGCCGCCGCTGGTACCGCAAGCGCAGGAAGCGCTTCAGGAACACTTGGCAGTGATACAGAGCCAGCACGTACTGCACGGCCAAGTCCAGCGCCCCCGGCGCCGCTGCGCCCCCCGGCCCGCCGACCCGGCGGAGCAGCGCGCCAGCCAGGGTCTGCAGCCCCACGTGGGCCGAGGGGTAGAGGAGGAAATTGAAGACGAAGGCGCTGGGGCAGCGCCGCTGCTGCAAGTAGACTTTCTCCAGGGCCAAGTGGGTGAGCGAGTGCAGGAGGCAGCGGTAGGGCGAGGAGAAGCCCAGCATCCGGAGGTCTGGGCGGCGAGCGAAGCGCCGCGCCGCGGACAGGAGCACGTCCAGGGTGACCCCGTGCATCCCGTAGAAGTAGAGGCGCATCCAAGCGGGCAGCGCGGCGCCCTCGGCCGGCGCTTCAGCAGTGGACAGCGGCTCCTGGCAGCTGGCGGCAGCCTCGCTTCCCCGCCCTCCGGGGGCCCCCGGACGCCTCGCCGCGCCGCCCCTCCGCGCGGGACCCTGGTCGTTCGCGTCGCTGCCGGCCATCGACTCGGAGGCTGCACGGGCGCCCGATCCCACGCCGCCACCGCCGCCGGGTGCGCGGAGCTGCTGGGCGGAGGGGCCGAGTCCCGCTCCGCCCTCCGGCCGCGGCTGGCCTCCGGGGGGGCGCGGGGAGCTCGGTCCCGGCCGCGACCCGGAGGCGGCCGGAGTTGCTGCGATCCGGGGACGCGCGGGCCGCCCGGCTCGCGGAGTACCCCCTCCGCGGCCCCGCGGCGCCCTCGCCTGCAGTCCCCGGCGAGGTGCCGCCGGCCGGCGCCCGCGCTTACTCTGCGCGGCCTATCGGGCGCCGAGGCCCGGCGAGGGGCGGTGGCGCTGGGGCCGCGAGGAGAAATGCAGACGCTGGTGCAAACCCCATCTCCTCCGCGGCTCAGCCCCGCCGCCTCTGCTGCAGGCTGTGGAAGCGTAACGCGAGCAGCGACGCCCCTGCCCCCGGCCCTCCCCATGGCCCTCTCGGCCCGGGTCGACCGACCTCTCCCGCCTTCGCTGCCCCCCTCCCTCCCCGCACCAGCCCTGCGCGTGGAGCCCCGCGGAGTCCGCTGGGGAAGGCCCAGCCCTGCCTCTCCCGTCGCGTCCCCGGCTCTGCACCCGGCTCCCCGGCCGGGCTGGAGGCGTTGGCTGGGGCGGAGGCGCCGCGCACCTAACAGGTGTGACTGTGAGCTGCTGGGCATCCCTTTTATCTAGGGTACCGAGGCCAGGGCCTGGCTGGCGAAGACGAATGGCGAGGCGCCACCGACCAGAGGCTGGGCCCGAGACCAAACTGTGGTGCTGGATATTTAATGTCCTTTTTCAAAGCCAGCTGTGTCCCAGTCACTGAGGATAAACCCGAGACTCCAGGCCGGCCCGCCCCCGGCGGTTCCCTGCCGTGGGGATTGTTACCCCGGGGCCTGGCCCACTTTGTCAATCTCTCCCGCAGCGGTTTGTTTGCTCCAGTCCAGGGGCCTGAGTCCCCCAGAAATTATAAAATGATTGGAGGCCAGTAGGTTCAGGCACTGCTGTATCTTAAATCCGGAAAATACCTTTGCTCACATTGGCACATCCCGGTGCCGATTTTTCTCCTTGCAGAAGAACTAGGTCATCGCAGAAATGGAGAGTGAAATAGAGAGCAGAGCAGGAATCCTTTTTTTCTTTTCTTTGGAGGTGGAGAGGGTAGGAAGAGTCCAGAATTTTGGTGTGTTCCACTGCTTTTTCTCCAATTTTGGAATCAGGCTTAGAATTGGAGATAAACTTCGAGGTAACTTATATTGACAACTCCACCCACCCCCACCCCGGAAAAAAAAAAAAAAAAAGCCCACAAATCGTGTCTAGGTGGAAACTAGGTAAGGGTTCTAATTTGTAAGGAGTTCAGATGTTTCCTGGCTGGAAAGCTTTCTGGGGAATTTTCCCCCCCCTTCGGGAAAATTAAAATTCTAAGGTAGTTCCTCCATTTTTAAAGCAATTACTCTTCATTCTCGCCCCTTCCTCATTTCAACCTTACAGTCTGTGGTTGTAAACTGTTGGCAAATTAAGGAAGAGAGAGAAATAAGTGTGTTGAGGAGACACGATTTAAGGTGGCGTTGACACTTGAGTAAGGCTAAAGTTCTGATTGGGTTTTAAAAGCTTGACTAAAATGTGGTCCCTTTGCAGATTTCTTTGGACAGCTGTCAAAAGTCAGAGCGTGGATGCTGTCATGCTAGGGACTGAATCATCAGGTAGCAGGCTCATCAAACCTGTTGTGAAATAGAGTTAGCTGCCCAAAGGCCTGAGCAGATACAGTGAATGCTGGCTCCCTAGAAATAACACCAACATTTAACTTTGCTTTACCACCAACATTTAGCATCGCTAAAGCAAAGCTGAGTTTGTTGCTTGCCATGGCAAGAAAGCTCTGAATCTTGACAAAGTCTTAATAACATCTTGGAGTGGGGAGGCTGCATGCGTGCTAAGTTGCTTCATTCCTGTCGGACTCTGCCACCCTATGGACTGTAGCCCACCAGGCTCCTCTGTCCATGGGATTCTCCAGGCAAAAATACTGGAGTGGGTTGCCATGCCCTCCTCCAGGGAATCTTCTGACCCAGGGATGGAACCAAATCTCCTGTGGCTCCTGCATTGCAGGTGGATTCTTCACCTCTGAGCCATGGGGGAAGCCTGGGGAGGACAATGATTTTTAGAGTCTAGTTGAGGATGGGTCTTTCAATACAAGGGCTTGGTTAGAATTGGGTAACAATTTTGATATAATGGTTTAGGTTTGGTATACATAGCAAGGTGAAGGTGTGAGGTGAGGGTTACAAAAATGTTGAGAATAAATAGTCACCTTTTTTATCTCCCTGGGTAAAGCTTCCTGGAATAGTAATGCCGTGCTGAGGAAGAGAATAGTAAAGTCATGCTAGTATAAAGTCATACCATGTAGACAATAAACTGTCAGTGGTGTATGGTCTTGGTTTGCACAATCTAATTGTGAGGACCAATTTGAAATTCAAGAGGGGAATAATTTAAGTAAGGACAGATAAAGAAAATAAAATAAACAGGACTGACACTGAGTTCTGAAATGATGCTCATCCTCAGTGTGGATAAAAGGTGGGAGAAGGGGAGGGAGGTTGATTGATAATTCAGTAACCCCAGATCTGTATACTATATATTTAAAAAAATAACTTTATTTATTTATTTATTTTTTCATTTATTTTTTTAGTTGGAGGCTAATTACTTTACAATATTGTAGTGGGTTTTGTCATACACTGACATGAATCAACCATGGATTTACATGTATTCCCCATCCCGATCCCCTTTCCCACCTCCCTCGCTACCCAATCCCTCTGAGTCTTCCCAGTAGTGAAACAGATCACCAGCCCAGGTTGGATGCATGAGACAATTATTTATTTTTTTGGCTATATCGCTCGCAGCCTGTGGTATCTTAGTTCCCCAACCATGAACCAGGGATGGAACCCAGCCGTAATGAAAGCAGCAAGTCCTAACCCCTGGACCACCAGGGAATTCCTGTATTCCTATATTTGTGAAAAATTTGTCTGCATATTTCTACAGTTTCATTTATTTTACATAACCTCTTCTTTCTTATTTAATTTCTTGTATTGTATACTAAAGTTCCAAATTAAAGAATTTCCTTCTATACATTGCTTAAACAGAGGTGATTATTATTGCTTGTTGCCAGACACAGACTGAATAACAGCTCATAAACTTTTTTGAATATAACCCTGTTAGGGAATCATCATAGAAACCTGCCCTGTTGTTCTATTATTAATATATGCCTTCTTTTTAAAGCTGCTTCTTTTTAACTGTATTCCTTTTACTCCTCTTTTCTAATATTCTTTGGGAGTCACATGGGTATCAGGAAAGTTTCTTTTTGTACTTCCTCCTGATGGCTTTTTCATGTCCTTTTATATTGTTAATTTTAATTTCAGCCCTTCTTTTTTGTCCCGGGAATTTCTTGGAGCTCCTAGTTTATACCAGGAAGGCTGAGAGTGGGATTTCCTTGAGTGGGGCTCTCAAGGAACAGTCTTGGAATAAACTCTTTTAATTCATAAAGCTTGAAAAGAAAGCAGTAAGTTTGTTTTGATAAAACTTGCTTAAAAAACAAAATTTCACCTTGAGCAGTATCAAATCAGAAATACTTCCTGTGTATAATCTGTGCCTGCCTGCATGTGCCTTACCTTAAGTGCACCAGAGAAACTATTTTCCCTACCCCAGTTAATTCCTTTTTTTTTTTTTAAGGCAGTAGCTTCTTTTGAATAATAATATTCCCTTACATTGATTAGTGGCTTATTGGTAACATAGATGATCACAGTTAATGGATACCACCTCTTGAGTCCTTTCTTGGCAGCTGTACACTTCACATATCAATACTTTGTACACTGTTTCTCTTACTTTTTTAAACATATATTAAAACTAAGTTGCAGAAAATTTGCTTGTCCAGTATATCAGCTAATCAGCTAAAAGCCAAGCTGTGAAGCTGTTTCCATTTGAACCTAAAGTTCATTTGTGCTATACTGTCTTACTTCCTATATTTTCATATTGAAGCCATCTCGAATGAGTTGAAATTGCAGGTTTAATAAGAAAGGAGATCCATTCTGTTTATAGTCCCAGTGAGTATTAATTTGCTAATCCAGTGACTGGTAAATGAACTCCTCCCTAGTTACTCTCTCCCTTTTTTTTATAATACTTTTTGTTTTAATCATCAATCTACACAGTCATTTTTTTTTTTTTTTTTTTACTTTTTTTCTCTCTGTAATTCACTTATTTATTTTACCCTTCTTTCTTTCTGGGTTCCTTTACAAATTAGTAAATGACTATTTGGACAGATGTGGCTATGTGGAATGGGTTACTATCTGGTACTTATGCAAGAATAGATGGAGTTAGATAATAGGAAAATGAGTATGGAATGCAAACATATTCCTGTGAATGTTTAGTGCATGTTTCTAGACTGAAATGCAGCAATACCACTTCCTGCTGTTCCAGTTATTTCACCCTTGTTCATGGTTACTATAATCTGGGGCTTCTTTGGTAGCTCAGTGGTAAAGAATCCCCTAGCAGTGCAGGAGATGTGGGTTTGATCCCTGGGTGGGTAAGATCCCCTGGAGTAGGAAACAGCAACCCATTCCAGTACTCTTGCCTGGGAAACGCCATGGACAGAGGAGCCTGGTGGGCTCCATGGGATCCATGGGGTCACAGAGTCAGACAGGACTTAGCGACTGAAGAGCAGCAGCCGCTAAATAGAAACATGTATTAGGGGAATTCCCTGGTGATCCAGTGGTTAAGACTCCCTGCTTCCAATGCAGGGGATGTGGGTTTGATCAGTAGTTGGGAAACTAGGATTCCATATGCCTCTCTATGTGGCCAAAAAGAAACAAAACGAAGCAAGCAAACAAAAACATATTTAAATATATTTTTCTTCCTTCAACAAACAGTACTGGAACACTTCTGAGCAATATTTTGTCCTGGACATACAGAAATGAATATGACAAAGTCTGTGTCCTTTTGGACTTTATAGTGTTTTACAAAATATATAGTTGTCTATTGAAGAAATTGGAAATAAAAGTAAAAAAAATCTATATCACCCAATGAGACCACAATCCATGGATAACTACTGTTAATATTTTGGTATGGAGCCTTTCAACAACATTATACTATCACCCAAAAGAGGTTATATTATGCATTCCTTTTGTAATTTGTAGTTTGCTTTGTCACTTACTGACTAGGAAGTATCTTTCTATTTGATAGTCTGCTACATCGTCAGTAATGATGACAGAGAATTCTTTTGTACAGATATTCCATAATTTGTTTAGCCAGAATGTGGAGATGCGATTAGCCAATCTCCAATTTGGGGCTTGTTAGGGTTGTTTCAAAACACTTTTGCTGTTATGAGCTTCTGTCTGACTCTTATCTCTTTTATATTATCTTTTTAATTTATCATGATCATCTTTTTCATGTAGCCATGTTTATTTACTTAGGATACATTAGAACATCCAGTTGGAGGGTCAAAGTTAGGCACATTTTAAGGCTTTGTTGATTGCTATTAAGTAGGTCTCCAGAAACCTTGCTGGAACCTTTGAACTTTCGTAGAATAAATATTTCCCTCTGATGGGACTGGGAAGTCATGGCTGCTGGGAGGTTGGCCTTATGGTAGAATTTTGGTTTTGAGAATGGATGTTTGGGGTGTCCCATACCATGGGTTGTACTGTCTGAGTGGATGGTAATAAAGATAATCTTTGAAAAAAATATAATATGATTAAGTAAAATATAAATGCATTGTTTTGAATGATATGCTGTTACTTCCACCTCTCCATGTATAAATGTCCATCATTTATCTCTCCCTCTGAAACAAATTCTTCCTTCCCCCCTCCCTTTCTTCCATTTTTGTACACATACAAAAACCTCTGTGTCAGAGATAGCACAACTAAAGCATGGTTTTTACCCTCAAGCAGCTCACTGTCTAGTGAGAGAGGTAGATAAATAGAGACTGCAAAACAATAATAACCGTTATGACAGAAGAATAGCACTAAGTCTCTTGGCTCACCTAGAAGGGAGATCTGACTGTTAATTGGGAAAAGGGTCTTCCTGTTCTCCCAGTATACTGCCTTGATTCATTAATATCTCTCAGCCTTCATATTCAGCAGTGATCCTTGTTGTTGTTTAGTTACTAAGTTGTGTCCGGCTCTTTGTGACCCCATGGACTGTAGTCTGCCAGGCTCCTCAGTCTATGGAATTTTTCAGCTGAGAAATAGTGGGGTGGGTACCCATTCCCTTCTCCAGGGGATCTTCCTGACCCAGGGATCAAACCCAAGTCTCCTGCTTGGGAGGCAGATTCTTTACCACTGAGTCACTTGGAAGCCCTAACAGTGTTAGGCCTTGCCTATTTCACACTTTGGGCTCCCCAGATGATCAGTGGTAAAGAATACGCCTGCCAATGCAGGAGACACAGGAGACACAGTTCAATCCTCCCATGGAGGAGGAAATGGCAACCCACTCCAGTATTCTTGTCTGAAAATTCCCATGGACAGAAGAGCCTGGCAGGCTACGGTCCATGGGGTCTCAAAAGAGATGGACAGGATTGAGCACACACACATATTTTACTCTTCAATGTCTCTTATAAACATGTTCATTGTTGTCTCCATTCCAATTTCGGTGCTGTCAGCCCCATCCAGACCTCTACTGCATTGGGCCAGGACTATTCCAATAATCCACTAACTGACATACCAGACCAAGTTTCTTTATCCTCCTCCAGTCGACCTTGGATATGGCTATCAGCATAACCTCCATTTACTTTGAAAATTTCTTTGTCCTGATCAAAAACCTTCAAATGATTTCTGTGATTTGCGGCAGGAAAGTTAAGCTCCTTCACTTGATCATCAGAAGCACATAGTGACCTATTTTTTCAATCTTGTTTCTTCCATTCACCTTCAATAACCTCCCCAAGAGCCCCTCTTATTTCAGTAAATCCCATCCATTCTCTAAGGCCTGAGCATGCTGATACCCTCCTCAGAGCAAGGCCTGGGTACACCTGCCCGAAGTATTTCAGTTGCCAATAAATCACCATAAAGTTTCATCATGTCCTGCTCTGTTAAAGTGAATTTTTCAAGATATCTCATGTCTATGTTTTTGTCATTTTGAAAACTCATTTGACTCACAAATATTGTCCACCTTCTTGTAGCTCCTAGCTTGGAAACTTACACAGAGAAAGAGAACATCTTTCTTTTGACATCTGTGGATTCTTATACTGTTTGAAATGAACTGCTATTTTGGCAATTCTCAAACTTCCTTGATTTGGTGTTATCAGTTGCTAAGTCCTGTCTGACTCTTTGCCACCCCATGGACTGCACCAGGCTTCTCTTTCCTTCACTATCTTCCAGAGTTTGTGCAGATTCTTTTTTTGTTGTTTTGTTTTGTTTTTTGCAGATTCTTGTCCATTGAATCGGTGATGCCATCCAACCATCTCATTCTCTGTTGTCCCCTTCTCCTCCTGCCCTCAACCCCTCCCAACATCAGGGTCTTTTCCATTGAGTCAGCTCTTCGAGTCAGGTGGCCAAAGTATTAAGAGTTTCAGTCTCAGAATCAGTCCTTCCAATGAATATTCAGGGTTGATTTCCTTTAGGATTGACTGGTTTGATCTCCTTGCAGTCCAAGGGACTCTCAAGAGTCTTCTCCAACACCACAGTCTGAAAGCATGAATTCTTTGGTGCTCAGCCTTATTTATGGTCCATCTCTCACATCTGTACATGACTACTAGAAAAACCATTATATGTAAATAAAATCTAGTTATGTTCTAGTCATGTTTTCTATCAGCTAGGTCATGTGTTGCCTACTCTTACACATTTTAATTTAACAATCAGAGCTAAAAACATCTAACTAAGCTCCAGACAAGCTCTTCTTCCATTTCTTCATTCTTTCCTGCTGCTAAGGAATTCTAGGGGATCATCTAGGGGATGATCTAGTAGGTCATCGCTTCCTTTCTTAGTATCAAGCTTTACAAATCCTTCTATAATGTAACTCTCTTGCCTAGAAATCTTTCTGTGGGAAATTATAGAGGGATAGGATATAAAGGAAGAAAGAAGGAGAAGCACAGGGAAACATGCAAAGCGAGTGTGACTGTGTCTGGTCCCTCCCCCTCTTCCTCAGTCTTATGTATGAGGCAGACATAATTATTGCAGTATTCTTTCCTAGTGAGTCTAGACTTTGCCTTAGAATTCTACATAACAAAGTGATCTTGGAAGACATCACCAGGCCACAGGAGTTGGCAAGAAAAATGAGTCCTACTTGGCAGTCCCATTCTAGAATGTATATGGGATATTTATTTCTCTTTAGGGAGATTAAATATATGGAAATCAGCATTTATACACTTGAACTCTTATAATTGGGATACTTGTTTTTTCTACAAAAGTTATCCCCCTTCTAAGCAAATCCTCACAGTAGAATTTTTTGAGATCACAGGTTTTCCTAGTACACTACATGTATTGTCTGAGTTACACATAATTATTTTTTAATACAGTGTACCATAAAGTGAATTCTTATTTATATTTAAGGCTAAAAAAATCATTCTGAGGAGCCAGAATTTAACAATTAGCAAACAAATGAGTTTGAATTTGTGTAACATTCTTAAACATTCAGCATTGAGTTTCTTCAAACCTTTTAGAAATATCATTATATGTTTTATAGCAGGGGTCCAGTCTCAATCACTACCATTATGTGTAAACACAGGGTTTTGTGGGTTTTTTGCATTTGTATAATACTTCATAGTTTATACAATGCTTTTATATCATTGGTTCCTTGAAATAATATGTGATAGACAAGATATACCATTTATTGACAGGAAAATTCCAAAATAGGAAAATTGTATTTCAAGAATTAGAAGAACTCTTGGGGAAGCTGGGTACAAGCCTAGATGATTTTGAACTTAGCTTTTATTAAAAAACAGTACTTTCACATCTTCAACATTTAAAAGGTACAGAAGGCTATGCAGAGAAATGTTCCCTCTGACACCTGTCTCCCATCCACTCATTTTCCTTTGGGACAATATTATTAGTGTGAGTCCCTTGGCTGCCATCCTGAGATATTTCATGCACAGACAAGTGAATAGAAGCTCCCTTAACATTTTTTATGATGACCTTAAAATACCGTACACTTTTTTCTACACCTTACTTTTTTCACTATTAACTTTGTGTATTTCCTCACTATTTGTGCACTTTATGCATTCTTAGTCTATATATAAATAACTTATCTTTAGTTTTTGTTTTGAATGGCTAAATACTATGTCATTGTTTGAGTGAGTCATTAATTACCTAACGAGGCTCTTACTGATGGTCATTTAATTAGTTTCAAATCTTTAGTCATAGTAAAAAATGCTACAATATCAAAGCCTTGAATATCAGTCTTTCATTTGTAATTTCACATGTGTGAAAGATGATATTCAAAGCTTTGATATTATATTATATTGTATATATATATATTAATGATAAATTCCAAGAAATGAAGGTGTTAAGTGAAAGGATGATAAATGTGTAATTTTGCTAGCTACTGCCAGATTGTTCTCCTAAGAAGTACATCAATTGCACTCCCACCAGCAATTATGAAGTGGCCTATTTCACACAGTTTAGCCAGTGGTGCTTTATTACGCTTTTTGATGTATGCCAATCTGACGGGAAAAAATAGTACCTCATTGTAGTTTTAATTTTTAATTATATTATAAGTACAGAGGGCATTATATTAAATATAGAAGAACCATTTGTCTTTCCTTTTCTGTGAACTATCTGCTCATCTCCCTTTCCATTGGTCTGAGAGGCCTTTTAAAATTTATTGGCAACAGTTCTTATTTACTAGAGAGACTCATTCTTTGTACAATGCACAAGACTTTGGGGTTTAAATTTCATGTTCCCACCACTATATTAAACAAATAAATAAAACATCATTTCTAATGATAGTATCTCCAGAACTTGCACATCTTTCATATTATCTCTCTATTTGCATGTAATGATACCCCTCTTAGTTTCTCACCTCATAAGCTAATTTCTTCCCTGAAATTAACTTACAGTGTTGAAGAATTTCCCCTTCTGTCTAATTTTCCCTGAAGCATCTTTAGGGAACATTTCCAAATCCTACTGAGAATAATTTTACCTATAAGAATACTTCTTTTTACCAAGACGCATTTCCCTTTGCTGGATTTTTTTACTCAAATATCTGGAAATGAATTAACGTATACATTTTAGAATTTCACTGTAGCTTAGATCTCTTTTCTCAATCTGGGAGTGTGCAATAGCAAGCTGCATGCTCTGAGCTTACTCTTTCTCACACCTACCCAGTGGCACTGGTCCCACTCTGAATTTACCTCCCCAGGCGGGTCCACCCCTCCTGTCTGCGGCTCCACTGGGCCTGTCCCAGAAAGAGACTGTCGCACCACTATTTCCCATGGCCTCCTTGTCCACAGGAGAATTTTAGTGGATTATGGTTAACCAAATACAAATTCTGAAAACATAAAGAACAGATTGTAATCGGCAAACCCTTTGTTTTCAAGTTATTCATGTGGCTTTTCAGCAGTCACACAAAGCCCTCTTTGTCTTTGAAAAACAGAAAGAACCTCCTAACTCACCAAGTATTTAAATCTCTTCAGTATGATGGGTGGGCTAACGCGTGAATCCTGGCCTGGTACAAAGGAAGTGCTGTGCAAAACTCATTCTCAAGCCATATATGCTGCTAAATGTGCCACCATCAACAGTTTGGAGGTAAAAATCTGGGAGCGGATTAAAGACTGTTCAAAGATTTACAGTGGGAATAATTCATGTAGTTGGGGACTTCACTGTAAACAAAGACATGAGGACGCAGAGTTATTGAGTCTGCAAAAGAGTCTTCAGTGTACTTTAATAATGTGTTTCTGGGTCATAAAAAAAACATGGAAAAGATGCTTCCAAAATCTTTATCTGGGGAGAAGGGAAAATGAGCACATAAAATAGGAGGAAACATATAAGCTAGAAACAAAATAACACTTTGTCAAATATATTCTTATTTAAAAATAAGGATGTGCTCTTTTCTCTCTTTCCTCTGCATGTATTATAATTAATAAAAATTTTTAAAAAAGAAAATCGGATTTTTGTCTGTGTGGAATGCCTCTGGAATGGTCAGAGAGCTAGACATTTTTCTGAAGCTTGGTGATAATGAGTGTGGCCTCTGCCATCAGATTGCTTGGACTCAATCCTAGCTCAGCTGCTTCCTTTTTGAATGACCTTGGGTAAGCCTCTCTCCTCGCTTGTCCTAGACTCATTTCTCACTTCAAAAATAGGGATGACAGTGTTGTTATGAGGATTAGGTAAGATAACGTATGTGTCCTAGTTATGATTTGGTTTTGTTTTAAAAGGCAGAACATTCAAATATTAGGAGTCTAAACAAGGGGCAAATTATTATTCTCCTATGAATAGTTTCCAGTAGATGTCTGTGGTCATGTGGTATTAAACAGTTTCTGGTACCCAGGTCCCATCTCATGTGGTTGCCCTAGTTTGTATACCTTTTGTTCCCAAGTATTTGCCTGTTTTGTCTATTCTAGCAATCTTTTTTTAAAATGTATTTGTTTTTAATTGAAGGGTAATTGCTTTACAATATTGGTTTGATTTCTGCCATACATCAACATGAGTATTTATTTATTTTTAATTTGGCTGTGCCAGGATCTAGCTCTCTGAGCAGGGATCCAACCCTGGTCCCGTGTATGGGGAGTGCAGTCTTAGGCACTGGACTACCAGGGAAGTCCTTTGTATGCATTCTAGCCATCAGGAAGGATAAAGAAAAGTCTATTGAAAACACTTCCATTCCTAGCCCTTTGGTCATAATTTAGTTGCAAGATGATCCATCCGTATCAGCAAGGGAGATTGGGAGGTATAGTCTTTTCCCCAAGCAGCTAAGTACTGATTTATATCCAGCCATAAAGCAGTTCTCTTAGTATAGATGAAGGGGAATATTGCTGGGGAGGGAGATAAAGAGGACAGGTATTTCAAACCAGCTAGCAATTTCTCCTATTGGGTACAAAATGCTTAGTACAGAATCTAGCAATAAATAAAAGTTCCTATGATTGCTATCATTTCAAATGACCATTTATATGTCTAGGATTCAATCAGCTCCTTTCACCTGGGTGTTCCACAGGCGCTACCAACTGAAATTTCAAAAAATGAAGTCATTGCATCATTCATTATTACCCACTCAGAGGATGTCTGTTCTGCCATTCCTGTTCTTATTTTGGGTCTTTTTTTTTCTTTTTTGATGTGGACCATTTCTAAAGTCTTTTATTGAATTTGTTACAATATTGCTTCTGTTTTATGTTTTGTTTCTTTGATCTTGAGGCATGTGGAATCTTAGCTTCCTGGCCAGGGATTGAACCTGCACCCCCTGCATTAGAAGGCAAAGTCTTAACCACTGGACTGCCAAGGAAGTTCTCCATTTGTGTTCTTAGGCTTGGGTAATGGCTTCACCACCCATCCACCTTGCAGTCTCTCTCTAACACTTCTTTTGCTTCACTCACTATATCTTAGTTTCAAATCCCATCAGTTCTTCTTGGGAAATGTCCCTCAGATACAGACCCTTTTCTCTACTCTCACTATTTGCTATGTAGACTTCACAAGTCTTTAAAATGTGGTTTACAAGGCTTTTTGTAGTCTGAATGCAATTTATTACTTACCACAACACATCTTGTACTCTGTGTTAAAAAGATAGAGCAAATACTTGTATTTTTATTGTCCTGGGCAAAATTTGAACAAAATATTTGTTTAATAAACTTTTTTTTTTAAACAAAGATAGTGATTAAAAATCTATATGAGCAACCAGTTTTATATACTATAATGAAGTGTTAGATGCTCAGTTGTGTCCAACTCTTTGCAACCCAATGGACTGTAGACCAACAGGCTCCTATGTCCATGGAATTCTCCAGGCAAGAATAATGGAGTGGGTTGCCGTTTCCTCCTCCAGAGGATCTTCCCAACCCAGGGATTGAACCTGGGTCTCCTGCACTGCAGTCAGTTTCTTTACCTACTCAGACACCAGAGAAGCTCTTGTATACCACAGTGATGCAAAATCAGAAGCTCTTTTCTGATGGGGCATCTTTATATGTCTCTTAATAAATGAGAAATTTGCCAAGAAATAAAAGCCATGTACATTCTTTTTCACTTATATTCATTTCATTTACAATCTTCCCACTAAAACCTACAGACTCACAAGAAAGTGAGAACATTTCAGAGTTGCCTGCTTCTGCTTGAGCTTTTCTTCCCATACTCTGTTAAAGATTTGTGAATGACTCATTAGAAAAAAATAAACTTGCTTTCTAAGCAGTTGAGCCCTAGATCTAGATATTTGGTTGCTGTAAGTTCTTAATCATTTTTCTTCCTAGGTTTGTTAAATATTCAGACTCTTTTCCTTCACTGGAACTTAAACTTTCATAAGATTTTGAATTCAGAGTTTGGAATCTGAATTTTTGTGCCTCTGTTTTGTCTATTTAACTTAACAGTCTCTCCAAAAAGTTATTTTCATCAACTTAGAGGACCCAGTGCAGACTCTCTGGCTATAATTAACTAACTAGGTGAGGATAAAAGCTAGGGCAGTTTAGTGGTTAGAAGTTTAGGCTCTGGAGTTAGAAAGCTATAATTCTAGCTTCATCATTACCCGGTAATATGACCTTGGGCAAGTTCCTGAGTGCCTTGGTGCCTCTCTCAAATGGGGGTTAGACTAGTTTTCTATCTATTTCAGAGCTTTTTCCTTTTCTTAAGATTAAATAGGTTAATTTTTGCCAAGTTCTTAGACCAGTTCCTGTTTTATAGCAGATACACAATAAGTGATTGAGGGCAGGAGGAGACGGGGACGACAGAAAATGAGGTGGTTGGATGGCATTACTGAATCAGTGAGCATGCGTTTCAGCAAGCTCTGGGAGACAGTAAAGGACCCAGAAGCCCGGTGTGCTGCAGTCCGTGTGTGTGTGCGCGCGTGTGTGTATATGAGTGGGTGGTTTGCAAAGAGTTGGACACAACTTGGCAACTGAACAACAACAGCACAATAAATGATAGCTTTTAACAATGATATTGTTCAAGCTATTACTTTTTGTCTTAGTATTTGTTTCTCTAGTCTTAATAGGTTCTCAGGTGCTTAATATTTGAGCTATATTTTATATTGCCAGATGAAGCACAGAATATTAATAAAGCACTATCAATTATTAATATTGTCATCGTTTAGTCGCTCAGTTGTGTCCAACTTTTTGCAACCCTGTGGACTGCAGACGCCAGGCTTCCCTGTTTTTCACCATCTCCCGGAGTTTGCTCAAATTCATGTCCATTGAGTCAGTGATGCCATCCCCTCAGGGGATGAGATATCAACTATCTCATCCCCTGTCATCCCCTTCTCCTCTTGCCTTCAACCTTTCCCAGCATCAGGGTCTTTTCAAATGAGTCTGCTTTTTGCATCAGGTGGCCAAAGTATTGGAGTTTTAAGCTTTAGCATCAGTTCTTCCAATGAATATTTAGGGTGGATTTCCTTTGGAATTGACCGGTTTGATCTCTTTGCAGTCCAAGGGACTCTCAAGAGTCTTCTCCAGCACCACAGTTCAAAGGAATCAATTCTTCATTGCTCAGCCTTTTTTATTTTTCATCTCTCACATTCATACATGACTACGGGAAAAACCATAACTTTGACTCTACTGACATTTGTAGGCAAAGTAATGTCTCTGCTTTTTAATACGCTATCTAGATTTGTCATTGCTTTTCTTCCAAGGAGCAAGCGTCTTTTAATTTCATGGCTTCAGTCACCATCTGCAGTGATTTTGGAGCCCAAAAAACAAAGTGTGTCACTGTTTCCATTGTTTCCGCATCTATTTGCAATGAAGCGATGGAACCGGATGCCATGATCTTTCTTTTTTGAAAGTTGAGTTTTAAGTCAGATTTTTCACTCTCCTCTTTCACTTTCATCAAAAGGCTCTTTCGTTCCTCTTCACTTTTTGCCATAACGATGGTGTCATCTGCATTTCTGAGGTTATGAATATTTCTCCCCACAATCTTGATTCCAGCTTGTGCTTCATCCAGCCTGGCATTTTGCATGATGTGCTTTTCATATAAGTTGAATAAGCAGGGTGACAATATACAGCCTTGACATACTTCTTTCCCAATTTTGAACCAGTCCATTGTTCTATGTCTGGTTCTAACTGTTGCTTCTTGACCTGCATACAGGTTTCACAGAAGGCAGGTAAGGTGATCTGGTATTCCCATCACTTTAAAAATTTTCCACAGTTTTATGATCCACATAGTCAAAGGCTTTAGCATAGTCAATGAAGCAGAAGTAGATGCTTTTCTGGAATTCTCTAGGTTTTTCTACGATCCAACAAATGTTGGTAATTTGATCTCTGGTTCCTCTGCCTTTCCTAAATTCAGCTTGTACATCTGGAAGTTCTCTGTTCACATAATGTTGAATCCTAGTTTGAAGGATTTTAAGCACTACTTTGCTAGCATGTGAAATGAATGCTTTTGTGCAGTAGTTTGATCATTCTTTGGCATTGCCCTTCTTTGGGATTGGAATGAAAAGTGACCTATTTGAAAGCTGAAAGCTAATCTATTTTAGATTGACAGACAAAACAGAGTATTGATAAAGCACTATTAATTAGTGTTATTATTATTCCTTAAATTGTATATGGGGAAATAACTCAGAATTGTTAAAAATTTTCCCAAGGTCTTAGCGTATCTAAAAGTTAGAGCTGAGATTTAAACCTAGATCTGTCTGTCTCCCAATGCAAAATCTTTTCTACATTATCAGATACATGGAAATTAAGGCTTGAATTTAGTTTGAGATTCCAAAGGCTGTATTTTCAGAGGATTAAAAAAAAAATGCCAGCTAGTGTTGACATTGATATCTGTCGAATTGTGGATGCTTTAGCTTATTCAGGACCCTGCTCCCTATGCCTCAAACAGGCACAACCAAAACCTTATAAATCTAAACAAACTTACATTAAATTATTTCCTTTCTGAACAATGGCCAATATTTTCCCTGATGTAAAAAAAAATTTTCATTTTTGATTTCTCATTCTTTGCTTTTATATAGTACAATATGGTTGTTATGATTCTTATTGAGAATCCAAACCTATCAATAATTGAACAGCTATATTTATTATGCATATATGCGTGCATGTGTACTCAGTCACTTCAGTTGTATCCAACTCTTTGCAACCCTTTGGACTATAGCCCGCCAGGCTCCTCTGTCCATGGGATTCTCCAGACATGAATAATGAAGTGGGTTATAATGCCCTCCTCCAGGGGATCTTCCCAACCCAGAGATCTAACCTGAGTTGCCTGCATCTCCTGCATTGCAGGTGGATTCTTTACCACTGAACCACCAGGGAAGCCTTTATTATGCCTATATTATATGTCAAAATGTGCTAGATTACTCATAAATAATTTTATTTAACCCACTTATTAATCCAGTAAAACGGTGGTCCTCAAGAGGGGCAATTTTGCTTCCCAGGGAGCAAATGTGCAAAGAAGTTAGATTGTTCCAACAGTGGGATGTATGGTATCTAGTAGAGGCCAGAGATACTGATAAATATTCTACCAGGCACAGAGAAGCTTCTTGCAACAAAGAGCTAACTGAAAGAGAGTGTGGATAGTGCAGAATTGGAGAAACATTGCTGGAAAGTCTTATGACCTCTGTATTATAGTAGTAAGCTCAGAGAGGCTAAATAATTTGCCCATGGATATGGCTTGTAAATGACAGAACCAGGCCTAAAACCTAGATATATCTAGCTCAAAGTTCACCTTTTCCCCCCACAGAGAAGCAAAGATAATTTCAGTTTAGAGAAGGAAAAGATTAGTAGTTATATACCAAAACCATAAATTTACTTTGTGTTAATTGAATGAAAACACATCATTACCAAATGGAGTCTTTAGGAAAACCTCTGACCTTGCTGTGATACCCAAGCTTAATGTCTAGAGTACTTGATATAGAGAAATAAAACTGTAATTATGTCAGAAAAGGAGGAATTACTTTTTTTTTTCATTTAATCACTCTTTTTTTTTGTTTGTTTCTGAAAATGCTGTCGCTGGATGTTAAAATGATGTCGTGGATGAAAAAAGGCATAGGCAATCAGATAAAATTATTCAGGTTTCTGGGGGAAAGGATCATCAAAAATGTTCTGTTATGGCTTCACTAAAAATAGACACATTATAATAGGGCCAAAATTGATACCAAGGAAAAGTTGATATTATAGTGGTAAACTGTCTGAAATGCTAATCAGTCTTATAAATAAGTTAGTTGCTGTTTAGAAAATACAAATTGAGCATTTGGCTTATTCAAAAACAGGACTGCCTGCTTGCAAGGCTTATTTTAAAGAAATTACTTTTTTGTGTTTTATTCCCTAACCAGCTAATTATAAAATGAAAGTGTGAAAGTGTTTGTTGCTCAGTCAAGTCCATCTCTTTGCGACTATAGCCCTATGGACTGTAGCCCACCAGGCTCCTCTGTCCATGGGATTCTCCAGGCAAGAATACTGGGGTGGGTAGCCATGCCCTTTTCCAGAGGATCTTCCCCACCCAGGGATCAAACCTGGGTCTCCTGCATTATGGACAGATTCTTTAGTGTTTGAGCAACTAGGGAATCTGCCTAACTATAACATACTAAGGGATATCTTTACAATCTTACATGTGTTCTTTTCTAAGTGCTTTATAGAGATTGAACTTAAATATTTTAGAATTTTGTCCATGAAGAGGAAGTCAAATTTCTTCTGAACCATATCCATAGTATTTCCATTTAGTATTTACATAATAGCAAGTGGTAGGGTATGGCAATGAATATATATGAAAAATGAAGGACAGGTTAGACATTATCCCTGTATTTCAGAACTTAAGGGACAAGTGGAATTGTGACATTTCTAACTGCAGGGCAGAGTGTAGCTTTCAAGATTATGATTTAGACATGGAAGATTTCAAATGTAATTCTCTGATCCACTTCGACCAGTTTCTAGCACCCCAACAAAGTATTTCTGCAACAACTGATGATTCATTTTTCAGAGCACTTGCCAACATCATTATTTTTGTTTATTATCTGTTTCCTTTGTATTGTAAGTTTTGTGAGGACAGGGTTTATGCTAACTTTTATAGTATTTTCTATTTCCTTAATGAACCCCTAAATATACAGGAGTCTTCCTTTTAGGTACATGTAGTTTAGTTAAAAGAGATGAGCAGATAATACAAAAGAACACCAAAGGAGGAGGAAGTAGATATGTAAGTATTTATGTATACAGAGAAATGAAAGCTGAAAGAACAGAAAAGAAAGGAAATAGATTGAAATCAAAAATGGAATAAGAAGCTAAGGATAGATTTCCAAGAAGCATTCATAATGAAAAGGCCACTAGAAAACAAAGGACTCTATTTGAAGGTACTTCTGAACCTTAGTTCAGAATACTAAGTAGTTCTGAACCATAGTCATAGAATAAGAGATGAGCAGGGAACTCAACACTTTTTCTTCCAGAAAGAAGATTGTGTATTTCTCTGCCTAGATTGTGTGGTCCTCATGTCCTCTGATTGAAACGTACTCAGGAAAAAAGAGAGGACTTTGCGACTATTTTGATTACTATTTCACTAGGTCTTGAAGGAAGTCATGGAGAGTATGTGATCACAAGTTGGCCTGAGAGCTGGACCCTGGCATTTCGAGGGTACTCACCCCCACCTTTGTCTTGGGAATGTATGTTCTGCCCATGGTCCCCACAGCAGGAGCTGTTTTCAAGTTCACAGTCTTAAGACAGTAATGTATTGTTGAACCATATGGACTGGATGTGTGATGGAACTTTGCTAAGAGTTCTGTGGAAACTTCCAAGATTCTGGCAGCTGGCTGTGGATTTCTATTCATTTTTTGGCCACCCAAGACAAACCTCATCCATAAATTCTCTTGCTTTTGAAAGCTGCCATCGTCTGACCTGCAGTGATCTGCCTCCTGCCTTAGTTTCTCCTTACCCTCTCTGAATGGGGGCCAGTTTGCAACCAACACTGTGTTTTTCCATCTTGGAATGTTTACACCTAAAATGTAAATAGTTGTTCTAGGGCAGGCTTTGATAGCTTTCAGTATTTGTAACAACACAATTTTTCTTTTTGTTTTTCTGGCCCCACTGCATGGCATGTGGGATTTTTGGTTCCCTGACTAAGGATTGAACCTGCACTCTCTGCCCTGGAAGCATAGAGTCTTCCCACCAGACAAGTCCCAACAATGCACTTTTAAAAATCTTCTTATTCCTCAAGGAAATTTTCCTTAAGCAAGTTTTGAGTGTATTTCGGCTCGTTGGAAAATATTTTAAATTTGTTTCATAAAAATCAATCTTTTATTTTTAACTTAGAATAAAGTGTTAGAATAATACTTTGAAAAGTAGAAAGTGTGATTAGCAAAAGGAATGGTAGCCTGCACTATATAGTTCACTTGCAAAATCAGGTCACTGGGGGAAATGTGGACTTGCATCTTCTGAAATATGTGAAAGGGCAGAAGATTTTGAAAGGTAAACTGCAATGGGTGAATAATTGGAATCTCTCCAGCTAATGCTGTTCAGTGTATTAGTTGTTTTCACTGACTGTTCTCTGCACGTAGACAGAACTTAATGAGTCCAAATAAAAGTGATTACAGCAAAAGTCTGTAAAAGAATAGGGTCTGTGGGGTCAATTCCATCACCATTGCTGAGTTTTGTGTGGACAAGGACCTGTGAATGGGTAATTACCCTGGTTGAATCTTGGTTGACAGACAACTTATCTCTGCTCCAGGCCAGAGACTAGCAGTTGGCCATCCTGGATATCAGATCTTATCTCCTGTCACTTGAGAACTTGAGAAAAACCTGTTCTCTGAAAGGAGGAGTAATTTGGCCAAGGTTCCACAACTGATTGGTTGCTCGGGTAAGTCCTTAGTTCAGATGTCTGGCCCCTCAGTTTAGTTCTTTTGTTCCCACATCTTGCTGATTCTGGAATGTGCCCCAAAAAATGAGTAACAGAAAGAGAGAGGAATGTATACATTCATTTCTCACTCTCAGGGTTATAAGTCAAAGTGCCTGCTTCGTGGTGGGCACCAAAAACTATCTTAAAACAATCAAACCAACCTGCTAGTTTTTGAATAGAGACCCATGTTAAGATTCGAAATCCAATGAACACTTTCAGTTCAGTTCAGCTCAGTTGTTCAGTCGTGTCCAACTCTTTGAGATGCCATGGACTGCAGCACACCAGACTTCCCTGTCCAGCACCAACTCCAGGAGTTTACTCAAACTCATGTCCATTGAGCGCATGACGCCATCCAACCATCTCATCCTCTGTCATCCCTTCTCCTTCCGGCTTCAATCTTCCCCAGCATTAGGGTCTTTTCAATTGAGTCAGTTCTTCTCATCAGATGGCCAAAGTATTGGAGTTTCAGCTTCAGCATCAGTCCTTTCAATGAATATTCAATGAAATCAATAAGGACTGATTTCCTTTAGGACGGGCTGGTTGGGTCTCCTTGCTGTCCAAGGGACTCTCAAGAGTCTTCTCCAACACCACAGTTCAAAAGCATCAATTCTTTGGCACTCAGCTTTCTTTATAGTCCAAATCTCATATCCATACATGATTACTGGAAAAACCATAGCTTTATCTAGATGGACCTTTGTTGGCCAAGGAATATCCCTGTTTTTTAATAAGCTGTCTAGGTTGGTCATAACTTTTCTTGCAAGGAGCAAGCATCTTTTAATTTCATGGCTGCAGTCACCATCTGCAGTGATTTTGGAGCTCCCCCCCAAAATAAAATCTGTCACTATTTCCCCATCTATTTACCAAGAAGTGATGGGACCAGATGCCATGATCTTAGATTTCTGAATGTTGAACTTTAAGGCAACTTTTTCACTCTCCTCTTTCACTTTCAACAAGAGGCTCTTTAGTTCTTCTTCACTTTCTGCCGTAAGGGTGGTGTCATCTGCATATCTGAGGTTATTAATATTTCTCCCAGAAATCTTGATTCTAGTTTGTGTTTCATCCAGCCCAGCATTTCACATGATATACTCTGCATGTAAGTTAAATAAGCAGGGTGACAATGTGCAGTTTTGACGTAGTTGTTTCCCGATTTGGAAACAGTCTGTTGTTCCATGTCCATTTCTAACTGTTGCTTCTTCACTTGCATACAGATTTCTCAGGAGGCAGGTAAGGTGGTCTGGTATTCCCATCTCCTTAAGAATTTTCCACAGTCTGTTGTGATCCACACAGTCAAAGGCTTTGGCAAAGTCAATAAAGCAGTAGATGTTTTTCTGGAACTCTCTTGCTTTTTCGATGATCCAATGGATGTTGGCAATTTAATCTTTGATTCCTCTGCCTTTTCTAAATCCAGCTTGAACATCTGGAAGTTCTCGATTCACGCACTGTTGAAGCCTGTCTTGGAGAATTTGAGCATTACTTTGCTAGTGTGTGAGATGAGTACAATTGTGCCATAGTTTGAGCATTCTTTGGGATTGCCTTTCTTTGAGATTGGAATGAAAACTGACCTTTTCCAGTCCTGTGGCCACTGCTGAATTTTCCAAATTTGCTGGCATATTGAGTGCAGCACTTTCACAACATCATCTTTTAGGATTTGAAATAGCTCAACTGGAATTCCATCATCTCCACTAGCTTTGTTCGTAGTGATGCTTCCTAAGGCCCACTTGACTTTGCATTCCAGGATGTCTGGCTCTAGGTGAGTGATCACGCCATCATGATTATCTGGGTCATGAAGATCTTTTTTGTATAGTTTTTCTGCGTATTCTTGCCACCTCTTCTTAATACCTTTCCTCCTCTAGGGGATCTTCCAGATTCAGGGGTCAAACCAGCATCTCCTGTGTCTCCTGTAGTGGCAGGTGGATACTTTACCCACTGAGCCAAAGAGAAGGAAGGTGTTCCTCATTGTATGGCCATTATTCTGCCTAGCACAGTCCATGGAGTTAATATCAGTGAACATAACACACAAATTTTAATTGGGCCCCTGGCAGTACATTTAAAAATCACTTCAAATTAATATATGCACATAGTTAAAAAAAATTAAAAAGTACTGAAGGGTTTATCTCTCCACCCTCACCCCTAACATCCATTCTCTAGAAGATAACACTTTTATAACTTCAGTTTTTAGGTATTCTGGTGGCTAGGTCCACGTCTCCATATAGACCCCATATATGCCATTTCTTAGACTTATCAGCCTCTTCACTTTGTAGTGATGGCTTGCTATAAGTGATGAAGGTTCACCGCACATTAGTCTCATACCTGTCACTATTCCTCAAGTAGCTTTCTAAGAAAGGGTATATGGAGGTAAATTTGTCAGTGCTTTTACCTGAAAAATTCTTTATCATTCCCTCCCACTTGATTAATGGTTTGTCTGGATAGAGAATTCTAAACTGAAAAAAAGCTTCCCACAGAACCTTGAAGGCATCACTCTACTATTTTGTGTTGCTCATATAACAAACACAAAACCATCAGTGCTTCTGATTCTAATTTTCTCTAGAGTCTTTTAATATCTTTTAACCTTTGGAGTTCTGAAATTTTATAAGAATATGGTTCTTTTTGAATTTATTCTATTGGTAGCAGGTAGACCTGACCAGATTCAAGCTGTGTATCTGCTTTCACTGCTGAAATTTTTCTTGTTTTAATTCTTTGATAATCCCCCTCTTCTCTTTGACTCTGGAGAAGGAAATGGCAACCCATTCCGGTATTCTTGCCTGGAAAATCCCAAGGACAGAGGAGCCTGGTAGGCTACAGTCCATGGGGTCACAAAGAGTTGGACACGACTGAGCGACTTTACTTCACTTCTCTTTGACTCAGCAGGTAAAGAATCTGCCTGTAATGCAGGAAACACAGGAGATGTGGGCTCAATCCTTGGGTCAGGAAGATCCCCTGAAGGAGGAAATGGCAACCCACTCCAGTGTTCTTGCCTGGAAATTTTCATGAGCAGGAGAGCCTGGTGGGCTACAGTCCACTGGGTCGCAAGAGTCAGACACAACTGAACACATGGCATGCAATGATGTCTTCTGTTTAGAATTTCTAATAACTGGACTTCTTACATTGATTTTTGGTTTTGACGATTTTTTTTTTTCTCATTTTCCTCTCTTTGTTTCCTTTTGTTCTTAACCTATTGAAAAGAGCCTGTGCTTTATCTTTCAAATTTTGAAATCTTTTTTTGGGGGGCGGGGGCGGAATCATTCAGTTAATTTCTGAATGTACACTCTTGTTTATTTGGTTGTCCTTTTTTCATAACTTTGTGTTCTTGGTCTTTGGATACAATATTTTCTACCTAGGGACACTAAAGTTGTATTTGAAGTTCTCTTCTGCTTCTTGAAAACGCTTTGTTTAGGGGACATTTTTCTATGCTTCTTGGACTTTCTCTATTACCTGTAGCCTCTGCCGTATTTCCTGCTGCTCATCACTCGTCCATTTATATGTACAGTGGAGGGAGTTATAAGATTGATGGTGATCATCCTGTGTGAAAGAAATCTGATGACTGGAAGGAGGTGAGCCAGCTGCCTTGTCTTTTTACTTTTGGCTGTGCTGAGTCTTTATTGTGGCCCACGAGCTTCTCTGGTTGTGGCATTCAGGTTTAGTTGCTCCCCAGCATATGGCATCTCAGTTTCCTGACCAGGGATCTAACCCATATCCCCCCGCACTTGAAGGCAGATTCTTAAGCCCTGGACCACCAGGGGAGTCCACCAGTTGCCTTTTCTTTTGGCAAATACTAGAGAGAGGAAGGTGGTGTTTTCTGGCATAAGTGTGAAATGCTTGACCATGGGTTGCTAGATGAGCACATAGGTATCTGATTGTTTTATATACAGGTCTTCAATGAATTTCCTGCTCTCAGTTCCATTTTCTCCTGCCCTTTCTTCTGCCTGCAGTCTCTAATCTGAAGCATCCAGGGATTTCTGCTCAGCAAGTGGTTTTCCAGATCTGTTGCAGCTCCCTTCTCTTTTATTTTGGGCTACAGCTTTAGCACAAAATATTCTTTCCATGCTTCCGTGTTCCAGAAATGTGTTGAAATATGTGTTTTAGATTGTTTTTCTCTTGTTCTTTAATTATTGTGTTTTTGTGATTTAAAATAATGCTTAATTATAATCTTATTGGAGTTCACAGAGGAAGAGAAGCTGAATAAGTGAATAAATGGACTCAGAGTGAAAAATGTTGCCTGCCACATTACTAAACAAAGGATGTTGCAGCGATTAAGCTATCACATTACAGCCACCCCCCATCTGCCACATGAGCTCTGAAGAAACTCAGGATGGAAAGAGGATGCCCCTCGTCTATCAGTCAGTCACTTCATCCACCCATAATGGTGCATTCTAAGGAGTCTCAGTCCTGAGTGTTCATTGGAAAGACTGATGTTGAAGCTGAAACTCCAATACTTTGGCCACCTGATGCAAAGAACTGACTCATTTGAAAAGACCCTGAGGCTGGGAAAGATTGAGGGCAGGAGGAGAAGGGGACAACAGAGGATGAGATGGTTGGATGGCACTACCGACTCAATGGACATGACTTTGGGTAAACTCCGGAAGTTGGTGATGGACAGGGAGGCCTGTCATGCTGCAGTCCATGGGGTTGCAAAGAGTCGGACATGACTGAGCGAGTGAACTGAACTGAAGGAGACTCAATATGAGAAAGCTTGGAATGGTGGCCCCAGATAGCTGAGGTGCATATCAAAGCAATGATCTTGATAAGCCCACAGTTTTGCATTTCCCCATACATAGAAAAGCACTAAATTAATTAACTTGAGATGTCTGGTTTCCTTTATTTTTTTTTTAAACTTTGTATTGAAGCATAGCTGATTAACAATGTGACAGTTTCCAGTGAATAGGGAGGGGACTCAGCCATACATATATATGTATCTATTCTCCCCCAAACTCTTCTCCCATCCAGGCTGCCACATAGCACTGAGCAAAGTTTCATTTGCTATAAGTAGGTCCTTGTTGATTATCCATTTTAAATATAGCAGTGTGAACATGTCCACCCCAAACTCCTTAACTATTCCTTGCCCCAGCCTTCTCCTGGCAACCTGGTTTTCTTGAAATAAGAATCTTTTGATGTTTTGACTACCTAGTTTTTGTTGCAAAAACTCCTATATATCCTAGCTCTTTTTTTAACACATTGGAACAGTCTTTTAGAAGTCTCTAAGAGGTCAAAACCTGGGTTTGAAGTCCTCAGAATAACTGCTGAATAAATTATAATTCTCGACTTTTAGGTTGTTCTTTTTTTTTTCAGTCGACAGGCTTAATCTTTTTTTTTTTTTTAATTATTATTTTTCCAGTGGGTTTTGTCATACATTGATATGAATCAGCCATGGATTTACATGTATTCCCCATCCCGATCCCCCCTCCCACCTCCCTCTCCACCCGATTCCTCTGGGTCTTCCCAGTGCACCAGGCCGGAGCACTTGTCTCATGCATCCCACCTGGGCTGGTGATCTGTTTCACCATAGATAGTATACATGCTGTTCTTTTGAAATATCCCACCCTCACATTCTCCCACAAAGTTCAAAAGTCTGTTCTGTATTTCTGTGTCTCTTTTTCTGTTTTGCATATAGGGTTATCGTTATCACCTTTCTAAATTCCATATATATGTGTTAGTATGCTGTAATGTTCTTTATCTTTCTGGCTTACTTCACTCTTACAATGTTTGGTTGAAATTGGTGAAGGAAAGCATAGCACTGGTTAGCTAAAAAAATCATTTATGATTCTGTTTATCCCTCATCTATCTCGATTAGCTTAGATCACTGTCTCTTGAGTTTTATCTGGAAAGTAGAAAAAGACGTAAGAGACATATAAATGCTGTCCTTAAGTGATGTTGAGCCATTGACATTCATGGGTAGCACCTAGTTTTTCAGTCCTGCAATTTTCCTCACATCCAATCAAATTAGATTGCAATAGAACCCTGGGAAAATTGATTCAAGCAGGGACAAGTGGAAATAATGGCTGAAGATTTGAGGCATATATCTGATATGTGTTTTTGCCTTTGAGAATGGCTCTCTTCAATGATGTAAGTTCATAAGTAACTTTTTAAAAACTATAAGCTAGATTTGAGTTTGGGCCTATTATTAACAACCAAAAGACTATTAACTAATGTACTCCTTACACCTCATCACTATGGCCTTGGACTGTGTGAGTTGGGAGAAAACAAAGAGGATCAATGGAACTTTCCTAGTGGTCCAGTGGTTAAGACTCCATGCGTCCAATGCGACTGGTGTGGGTTTAATCCCTGGTTGGGGAACTAAGATCCTGCATGCTTCTCAGTGCCATCAAAAATTAAAAATAAATAAGTAAACAAATAAAGTTAAATTTAAAAATAAATAAAGAAGAAAGCAGCCTGGGTTCTTCTCAATTAAAGATTAGTGAATAAAATATATTTATTTGTTTAAGTTAGAAGAGTGATTTTAAAAAAGAACAAAGAGGATTCTAGAGTGAGAGAGGGATCCTCCAGGGAAAGTGAAGTTTTGTCTAGGGTATAGAGTGCCTGTTTACAGTGGGATGGGGCTTCAGAGACTGTGATGGAAGGGGTTAGAAGCCTGGGAAGTGTGAGAAGGAGGGTGACAGGAGAGGAGTTACTGTAAAGAATAATAAATAAAGAGGGGCTAAAGTAAACAGCAGTCCCCTCATCTGTGGCTTTTCTTTCCAGGGTTTCAGCTACCTGCAGTCAACTGAGGTCCAAAAATATTAAATGCAAAATTCTGGAAATAAGCAATACGTTTTAAATTGCAGGCCATTCTGAGCAGCAGGATGAAATCTCACATAGTTCTGGAGATGTGAGTCATCTCTTTGTCCAGAGTATACCACCCATTAGTAGTGTGAGTCACTCAGCAGCCTCTCAGTTACTAGACTGATGGCCAAGGTATCCCAGTTGTTGCTGCTTCGTTGCTAAGTCATGTCTGAATCGTTGTGACGCCAAGAATTGTAGTCCACCAGGCTCCTTTGTCCATGGGATTTCCCAGGCAAGAATACTGGACAAAATACTTCCATTTTGTCCTCCAGGGGATCTTCCCAACCCAGGGATTGAACCCTCATCTTCAGCATTAGTATCTCAGTGTTTGTGTTCAATTAACCCTTATTTTACTTACTATTGGGCCCAAATCACAAGAGTGGTGATGCTGGCAATTCCTATATGCTAAAGAGAAGCAGTAAAGTGCTTCCTTTAAGTGGAAAGGTGAAAGTTATCAACTCAATAAGGGGAAAAAAAATGAAATTGTGAAGAAGGAAAAGGAAATTGATGCTAGTTTTGCTCTCATACCTCAAACTGCAAAAGTTGTGGCCACAGTGTGTGGTAAGTGCTTAGTTAAGATGGAAAAGGCATTAAATTTGTACAATAAGATATTTTGAGAGAGAGAGAGAGAGACCATGTTCACATAACTGTTATAATACATTGTTATAATTGCTTTATTATTGTTGCTGTTGTTAATATCTTAGTGTGCCTAATTTATAAATTAAACTTTATCATAGGTATGTACGTAGAGGAAAAAAGGTAGTATGTACAGAGTTTGGTACTATCCATGGTTTTAGGCATCTACTGGTAGTATTGAAATGTATTCCCTGAGAATAACGGAGGGGCTACTTATGAAAGTTCTTGAAAAGAATTAAAGTACTGTATACATAAGTTATGGGCTTCTCAGGTTCTTTACCAGTGGTATAAAGAAAGCTGAGTGCCGAAGAACTGATGCTTCTGAACTGTGGTGTTGGAGAAGACTCTTGAGAGTCCCTTGGACAGCAAGGAGATCCAACCAGTCCATCCTAAAGGAGATCAGTCCTGGGTGTTCATTGGAAGGACTGACGCTGAAGCTGAAACTCCAATACTTTGGCCACCTGATGCGAAGAGCTGACTCATTTGAAAAGACCCTAATGCTGGGAAAGACTGAGGGCAGGAGAAGAAGGGGACGACAGAGGATGAGATGGGTGGACGGCATCACCAACTCGATGGACATGGGTTTGAGCAAGAACAAAGAGTAAATAAGAAAGAGGAGACAGTAGCTTGAAAAGTGCTGCAGCTGGGATGTGTACAGAGCATATCGGGCTTCCCTGGTGGCTCAGTGGTAAAGAACTCGCCTGCCAGTGCAGGAGATGCAGGTTCAGTCCCTGAGTTGGGAAGATCCCCTGAAGGAGGAGATGGCAACACATTCCAATATGCTTGCCTGGAGAATGCCATGGACAGAGGAAGCTGGCAAGTTACAGTCCATGGGTTGCAAAAAGTCAAATATGACTTAGTGACTAAACAACAACAACAGCAACAAAAATAGAGCATATCGGAGCACAAAAGCAAAGAAACAATCCAGGTCCTGCTAGCCAGAATATGGTTTTTCCAGTCGTCATGTATGGGTGTGAGAGTTGGACTATGAAAGAAGGTTGAGCACCAAAGAATTGATGCTTTGGAACTGTAGTGTTAGAGAAGACTCTTGAGAGTCCCTTGGACAGCAAGAAGATCAAACCAGTCCATCCTAAAGGAAATCAGTCCTGAATACTCATTGGAAGGGCTGATGCTGAAGCTGAAACTCCACTACTTTGGCCACCTGATGCAAAGAACTGACTCATTTGAAAAGACCCTAATGCTGGGAAAGATTGAAGGTGGGAGGAGAAGAAGATGACAGAGGATGAGATGGTTGGATGGCATCACTGACTTGATGGACATGAGATTGAGTAAGCTCCGGGAGTTGGTGGTGGACAGGGAGGCCTGGTGTGCTGCAGTCCACGGGGTCCAGAGTCAGACAAGACTGAGTGACTGAACTGTTACATAAGGTATATAACTGAGGTGATACATAAGGTATAAAATCATCATGAAGTTATGACTTCATACATATTTTTATTAAAAATGCCACTTATAATATATTTAAGGTAGTCAAATTCATAGAAACAGTACATAATAGGTGGCTAATAGGTGGCTATTTCCCCCTTGTAGGAGGGGGAAATAGGGAGTTATTTAATGGGTTACAGAGTTTCCGTTTTGCAAGATGAAAAAGTTCTGGAGATTTTTTGTACAACAATGTGAATATACTTAACGCTACTGAACTGTACACTTTCAACTGGTTTAGATGATAAATTTTATGTTATAGGTTTTTTAATCACAATTTTAAAAAATGAATTCATTAGTTCAGTTAACACAAGTTCTTACACAATACTATGAAGGGTTAAGAGGTTGAAGTGTACCTGGAAATAAAATAATTAATCTTATAAAAAAAAAGAAAAGAAACAATAAAAAGCTATATTTTTAGAGCAAACATGACATTCGTTAGTAAACATCACATTGTAGGGTTAGTTTCTGCTTCAGGGAACTAAACTCTAAATTAGAGATGGCGACAGATCAAAGGTCAAGAAGGAGACTGGAGAGAAAAATATCACAGTTAATAATCAGTTGATACCTTAGTAAAACAATACAGGACAGACAATTGGAAACAAATAAGTTGGACTCACTCTGGAATTTCAGGGCTTCCCTGATAGCTCAGTTGGCAAAGAACCCGCCTGCAATGCAGGAGACCCTGGTTCGATTCCTGGGTCAGGAAGATCTGCTGGAGAAGGGATCGGCTACCCACTCCAGTATTCTTTGGCGTCCCGTGTGGCTCAACTGGTAAACAATCTGCCTGCAGTGTGGAGACCTGCGTTCTATCCCTCGGTTGGGAAGATCCCCTGGAGAAAGGAAAGGTTACCCACTCCAGCATTCTGGCCTGGAGAATTCCATGGACTGTATAGTGTATGGGGTCGCAAAGAGTAGGACACAACTGAGTGACTTTCATTTCAGTTCACTTATGGAATTTCAATGAAGGGGAAAGGAGTGAATGATAATTGAAAAAAAAAAAGACAGCTCCAGGGCAGACAATGATTGCCTCTTTAGTGTAACTCTCCATGAAAGGGGCCCCTCGGTAAACTTTAGGAGGAAATTTGGAGGTGATGTGCTGAATGTGAAGACTATGTGATTGTGAAAGAGAATGTATAATATTTTTTTTTTGCTTATATCTCTAAAATAAACTCCAGATATTTCTAGATTGTTTGAACTAGATCTACTTCTAGAGGTCCATCTCTCTGTTTTACAGAATTTTAAAGAACCTTGACTTTCTGTGATCTGACCTTGATTTACTCAAGTTCACAGAGCTAATAAATGGCATAGTTAAATCCTAAGTCTCTGGATGTTATTCCTAGTACTCTCCTGAAATGTGAGTCTGTCTATCCGTCCTGTCGTATGACTGGGAATCATTGTCTATTCATCTTTGTACCATCAGCACCACTACCATCATCATTAGCAGCAGCAACATCAGAGTCATTTGTTATAAAAGATAGTCAGCAAAAAGTAGGACAGCGATTATTAAAACTCTAAGTAATCTTAGCACAAAACTAGGTAATAATCTTTTTTCTTTTCATACATTCTTGGATTAGAAGAAGACATATTACAAGAGAAATGGCAGTCTCCAAAATGATGAGTGCAGAATATCCCTTTAAGAATTTATTTCAGAGATTTTCACAAACGTGTGTCCCAATATGACCCAGTTCTAAACACCTTCTTACTTTTTGTGTTATTTTAATTCTTGGAAAGTACACCACACATTACTGAACTGCCAGATTAGAAGCAGGCATGAGACAAGTTGAATGATAATGTAGTCTTTCCAACTTGAAGTTCACTCTCTTTTTATAAGCAGAAATTTAAATAACCTTACATGCTATTCTGTCCCTTTCTCTTTCTTGGCACCTCCACTCTCTTTTCCCAAGTATTCAAGTTGCTCAGGTTTAGGGTGAAGAAGCAAAACCATTCCATTTCTTGTGTTGTCTCTGAATTAACCTAATAGATTGAGTAACCATAAAACTGATTGCTTAAACTGAGCAGTTTTGTGTGAAATGGGGACATGATCAAGATTATATGGTATAATGGACATAAACAGGCATTTCCCTGGACAGAGGGGACTGTGCGGTCACTGCTTGTACTGCAAGACAAGGTTTAGTCTATCTCTGAGAGCATCTTTTCGGATCAAATCTAATTATCTGTAAACACGTGAAAAAGAGTGATATGATGATGTTCAGAATTCTCAGAGGTAGAATGTGTAAACATTTGGGACTGAATCTGTAAACTGAGTTGTGAGTATTTCAGACTCACTGTAATTTCACGGAAAGCTAGATAAAATGAAGATGAACATAGAGATGATTGCTTAATTTTTTTTTGACCACACCAAGCAATTTGTGGGAACCAGGGATTGAACCTGCGTGCCCTGCAGGGGAAGTGCAGAATCTTAACTGCTGGACTGCCAGGGAAGTCCCATTTATGGTTTTTATTTTTTTATTGGCCATGCAGCATGTGGAATCATAGTTGCCAGATCAGGGATAGAACACATGACCATTGCATTGGAAGCGTGGAGCCTTAACCACTGGGCTGCCAGGGAAGTCCTACACTTAAGGCTTTTAATATTTATTTCAGGTGAGCATTTAGATGTTTGCTTATTAATATTGTTATTGCATTTTTGTACAGCAAACAGGGAAACAATTTAGAAATATGCTTCAGCATAAATACACAGTGATACTTCTGAGTCTGGTGTGGATTCATATCAGAATGCCTGCAAATAACTACTGAAGTTGACTTTTGTTATACATACCTAAACATTCAGATATTCAAATGTATTTCATACTAGATTATTGAAAAATCATTCAAAATCAAGTTATATGGGGATTACTCTTAAAATGATAATTCAGATATTATTTCCCTTTGGACCTACAAATAGAATTAATTAGATAATAGAATTAATTTGATAATAATTCCTAAATTTAAATCTTGTTGAACAGGATACCATGTATTTTCAAGTTGCCATAGTGTAACATATTTTTTTAATCTACCACAAAGCCAAAAAATTACAGTTTACCCTTCAGTGCTTAATGTGATGTTCTAATTTGGGGCATCCTTGATCGGTATGTAGAGAAGGAGCCTTTCCAGATTTAGAAAGAATTGTCATTTACTTTTTTTTTTTATAGATGTGCCAAAAAGTTTGAAGAACAGAGGCTTTTATATCTAGTATAAAACTACATTAGCACCTTGCCAGTCATCTAAACCCTTTGGAACAGAGCCCTGAATTGGAATTATGTGGAAAAAACTTCTAAGTTCTCTAACTGTCACAAAACCTCTGTAGTGAATTCATGCCTTTAACAATTACTGATTCCACAACACTAAGCTTATTGACTTTTTATTTGATGTGTGTGTATATAGTGTACATGAGTAGAAAAAGCTTTATCAGTTTTTTTCTATGAGTAGAAATTTAGAACAAAAAGTAGAAAAAATAGTAGATAAGAAGAGAGACACATTCAATCTACATACATTCTTAATGAGATTTATTCTTAATGAGAACTTTAATTCAGCAAGAAAAAATTAAATAATACTAACAACTGCTTAACAAGAATAAATGTCATTTCTTTTTGAAAGAATTCCATAAAAATTGGTATAAATGTTTTAAAAAGTAGTTGCCATTTAAAGTTACAGGCTTTGCTTTTTGCTAAAATTCACTGCTGTTAGACACTTCATTTTCCCATAAAACTAAACAAATGAAATAGTTTTATAATATAGGCTATGCATAAGGTAACACAAAAGTATTCAGATCATGTGATGTGCATGTATATGTGCTCAGTCATTCAGTTGTGTCCAGCTCTTTGCAATCCCATGGACTGTAGCCTGCCAGGCTCTTCTGTCCATGGAATTCTCTAGGCAAGAATACTGGAGCAGGTTGCTATTTCCTATTCCAGGGGATCTTCCCAACTTAGGGTTCGAACCCAAATCTCTTGCATCTCCTGCTTGGAGGCGGGTTCTTTACCACTGCGCCACCTGAGAAGCACCATCATGTGATATAGGAGTATATAAGTATCGAGTTTGATATAACATCCTCAGAACAGGCTGTTTTCGATTTGAATACTTGAGACTGAGTCTGATCAGTGTGAAAGTCAGAAAATACAGAATAATTCTGGTTCTCTTGCTTCTAGTTTATAGCTGCTGCTTATTTGCAGTAATGTGCCATGTCATTCTGTATTACAGAATCCAGAGGTACTGACTCAGTGTCATGTCCAAGTACATTTCCTCAGGAAGCTGATGAGGTTAAACTGCAGAATGACTCTAGGTATGTGGTGGAAGTGATGGACTAGCTGTTAAAAGGTCCTAACGAGACTAGTGATTTGTCTAGGATTCAGTTATTAAGAAAAAGAATTCTTTCTCCAGAAGCGAAGAAAATAAAATACTTGGTGAGAGGTAACATAATACTCTACTATCCCCCCCAGTCCCCCACTAGTCCCTGTATTATTAAAATTGAGTTGTTAAAAACATTCACCCTTGGGACCATGAAGAGAAGAAGACAATGCTTAAAAAACTCCAGCCTAGTGCGAACACTCCAGGACTCCGTATTCCACACCGAACATGTCCCGGTCAACAAACTTCTTTTCCCACTCAAATTCTGAGTGAATCATTGAGTTGTTGGTGTAACCTCTGAGTCATTTTGCTAACATGGAAATGTGCTGTTTGGAGTGGTTTACGATCTCTCCCTCCATTTCTTCAGGAAATGTTAGAAAGCTGGATCTGGCTTGGGGAAATCGGTGGCCAGAGATCCATCTCCTTCTGCTGAAGTTAAGTGTCTTGTATGAGGATCATTCCTTGGCTAAAATGTTATTGAGATGTTTCACAGATCTTCCTTGCCAGGTGCTCATTGTTAATATCCTCTACATAGACGAAGGAACATCTTTTCTTATTTCCAACATGTCATGCCCCGTGTCTGTGCGTGTGAGTGTGTGCACGCGTGAGCTCAGTCGTGTCTGACTCTTTGTGAGGCCCTGAACTATAGCCCTCCAGGGTCCTCTGTTCATGGAATTTTCCAAGCAAGAGTACTGGAGTGTGCTACCATTTCCTATTCCAGGGGATCTTCCAGACCTGGAGATCAAACCCACATCGCCTGTGTCTCCTGCATTACAGGTGGATTCTTTACTCATTGAGCCACTTGGGAAGCCTTGTCAGGCCCTGGGGACCCAGTTATATGTGTATTAAAAATGCTGAACTTGAATCTCTGATGTGGTCATGGTGGTTATTCATTGACCAATTAGAACTCTCAGACTTGTTTCATATCTTAAGTCACACAATAATTAACATGACCTCCCTGTATTTCTTGGTGAAGTTCTTGTGGTTATTTGTCTTACGTTTCAGGACACATAATAAGAGTGGAGTTGGGGTGATTGGATGAAAGATATTGTAACGATACAAAACAACATGTTCCTCTCTCACCTGAATATTGATATGAGTGGTGTGATCTTAGAGACAGGTGGGTGGATGAGTTTTCAAATACCAAAGTTACAACTCACATCCTTCAAATGATTAAGTACCCTTTTGTGGATTATTGATTGATTTATTTGGTAAGGCAGAGGCCATTATTATTAATAGTAACCTCCTTCTCAGTTGCTTTCATTTCATTATCATTTCTTGAGCAGAGAAAAGAGTGTAGCTACATTTAATATGCTGGGAATTTCTCACGCTTTATCCAGGATGACACTCTTAAGTGACTTACTATTATATTACTCAGCCTGAGATGTCCTTCACTCCTTCACTATCTGGAAAAAAAAAAAAAAACAAAAAACCCCTGCTTATCCTGTAAAGCAGAGATGGTGTCACTTTCTTTACACTAACAGCTCTGTTCCCCAAATCCAGCTGAACTTTTCTCTAACTTCTCAGCTGCTTGTAGCAAGTGATGCTGCCAGTTAACATTCATCACATTACGTTTCAGTTAATTATATGAAAATCTCTGCTTTTTATTAGAGGATGAACCCTTAAAAGGGAGAGGCTCTGTTTTCTCCACTTGTATATCACCAGGGCCTCATGGAATATCTAGTGATTAGTAATGCCCAGTAGATGTTAGTGTTGGAACCAGAACTGGCATCTGGTCCAATATAAACAGGACACCAAGTTATTTATAATACAGAAACCAACCAACCAATTGACAAAACAAAACACAAACAAATAATTGTTGTCTCTATTACTTGTCTCAACTGCTTTATGTGTGGGTGGATGGGGAAAGAGAGGGTGGGATATGTTTCTGAGTTTATTTTCTGATTAATGGTTTCTCAGACTTCAGTATAAGTTAAGTTATGGACACCTACATCATGATACTATGAAATATGTTGACCAATATTACATAGTCAACCTAAATATTAGATTCAGTTTTGAAAGACAGAAAAATAAAACCAAATGAGAAATAGTAATAGTTTCTTCCTAGAGCTATGGTCTAGATTTCACTAATTCCCCCATAATCATTTTCTTATTTGATTCACTGGCTTGCCATTATCATTACCAACTTCTTAACAAATAAAACCTAAAGTGAATATTTTTCCATTCAAAAGATAGGAGTTTCAGTTGAAAAGTGTGAGCTGTTTGAATTTTAAAGAGATAAGTGGAATGTTTGAATAATGAATTTTGAAGATACTGTATCTCAAAACCTTGGCTAGAAGAGTCAGAAGAGTTTTCTATCTTTATAGAAAGCTGTTTTATTTCTTCTCCCCACCTCTCCTTCTCTTTTTGCTACTCTTTCACCTCCTCTCCTTCTCTTCTCCTTGTCTTCATGTATGTTTTACAAGTTTCCTTCCTTTTTTTATTCCTAGAGATTTATTTTTGAGAAGTTGGCAGTGATAATGGCAAGTCAGTGAAACAAATAAGAAAACGATTATGGGGAAAACAGTGCAATGTAGATCACAACTATAGGAAGAAACTATTTCTCTCTTGGTTTTATTTTTCAGTCTTTCAAAAAGGGATTTAATATTTATGTAGACTATGTAATATGGTCACATGGTTCTAAATTCAAAACTAGAGAAGGTAGTAGAGAGAAAAATCTTCCTCTCATATCTGTCCTCTAGCCACTTGGTTTCCTCTGCACAGAAAGGCAAGATCAAGCTTCTTCTGTGTCCTTTCAGAGATATTTTATACATACATAAATAAACACATGCACACACACCAACACATATTCTTTTTGCTCTCTTGTACATAAACCAAAGCACATATTTTGCAGCTTAATTTTTCTGCACATTACTTATTTTTACTTATTGTTGCAAGGTATTTCATCATGTGAATGTACTGACTATATATATTTAACCAGTTACTTGTAAGTACTTAGGGTATTTCCACTATTATGTTGTTACAAGTTATACCAAATAAATTACCTTGTACATATGTCATTTCATACATGTCCAGGTATCTTTATATTCAAAGATAAATGACATCTAGGTTAAAGGTAAATAATTTTAATGAGTACTGCCATATTGCCATCTTTGCACACTTATGAATGATGATTTTCTAAGCCTTTTGATAATTTCCAGTCTGATTCACAGAGTCACTCTGAAGCATGAATATGATTCTTTTCCTATTAAATATTCCATTAGCTAGTTATTAAGACAAAAAACATGTTTTTTGTGTGCCTTTATCATGTTTATTGAATTTTAGTAAGGTGATTAATCAAAAGAACTCAGTATGTATTGGAGACTGTGTCCAAAGAACTGTTTGAAAAGTAAAAATTATACAGTTCAGCTGGTTGTTTAATTGCATGATATTGAACCATTGATAGGAGGGTTTTGTTTTAGTAACTTGGCAAAAGTAACTTATCATTTAGGCTTAGATCCAAGTTAATTTCATAGTCGTTCAAAGTATATTATTTTATATGCTTATTTTCAGTTTACTTTCTATCAGCACAGAAAACATTAACTACCTAAAATACGCTAGATGCTATTAATACAGGATTGGAAGCGTCAGCAACACATATGACAGTCTCCCAAATCAGGAGCTCACAGTCTAATAAACAGACTTCTAAAACTTACTTTAGTCGGAATATTGAAAGCACTTGCCTTTAATTTTAAATAGGCTATTAAGAAATCAATGCCATAAAGAAGTTGAAGAAAATCTAAGCCAGGAAACTGTTTCAATAAACAAATGGATAATTATTCTCTTCTTGGCATTAATTAGATTACCCCTTTCAAAAGAGCAACATGAAATGTGAGATATAAAACTTTCTACTCCTTTTTACTCCTTAATTGCTATAATTAGGCAGTTTTTTTATAATTTGGAAATAGCTAGTTGATTTAGCTTGATCAATGCAATTATCTACTTTTTAAAGACCAAACAACTAATTGAAAGATCAATGTTTTTAACGATCATGCTGTAGCCTTTCTCTGACCCTACATCATCTTATTTATGAATTAATATTTATCTTATAATCAGAATCAATGAACACTTGAAATTTATGTACTACTTAATGCAATAGGTTGCATGATATTGATATATTTAACTTGTTTTTATGAACTCTCTACCTCTTGTTTATGCAACATTAGACCTTAACTTCTTACTCAATGACTGGTTTCTTCCATACTACTTGGTATCAATTTTGCCCCACGATTATATTATAACTAGAATTTACTCATCTGCTGTTGTTAATATCTTTTTACTTTGATTTTAGTGCTTCTTTCATAATTCATGCATTGAACAAATAATAATTAAGACCTATTATATGTCTAAATGATGTCTATATATTAAGAGAGTAGCTGAATACCACAGTTGAATGAATGAGTTTTACAATTATTTGGAAGAGCAGTCTAGGCAGAAATAATCAATATTAAGGCAGGACAAAGAGCCTGGCATTTTCTTGGGAAAAGATGATAGTTAATGATTTATCTGGAGATGCACAGATAGTGTTAGATGTCAGAGGTCTCATTTTGTGTAATGTCATCAAACATACCCAATAGAATGTAGAAGAGATTCATCACTCATTCACTCCATTTATTTAATCTACTCCACTGGAAACACAAAGATCAGAACAACAAAACCACTGCCTTGACATCTGATATTTTCAGTAGTTAAATTAACTTTTCAAAAAGTTCATACTTTTATCATTTTCTTGATAAAACTTTCATTTCCCAAAGGGTAAAACACAAGATGAAATATTTGACTTTTGAATAGTATTTTTCCTCAGTACAAAGATTTCAATTGCCAGTAGGTCATAAACTCTGACTTTTAACATGATCAATGTATAAATTGGATGGCATGCTATCTATTACACTTTTTTTTAGCCCCAGTTGAATAAGAGGTGGGCATCTGACCCATGATGAGCCAGATGGTTTTGGAGTAAGAAGCCTGATGAAAGGAATTTAAACTGGAGGGTTCAGAAGAGTGGGTGAGAACCGTTGCACACCAAAGCAATATGATAGTTGAAATTTTGGGGGGTCGTAGAAACCCTGATGGCTCAGACAGTAAAGAATCTGCCTGCAATGTGGGAGACCCAGGTTTGATCCCTGGGTTGGGAAGATCCCCTGGAATGACTACCCACTCCACTATTCTTGCCTGGAGAAGTCCATGAACAGAGGAGCCTGGCAGGTTACAGTCTGTGGGGTCACAAAGAATCAGACATGACTGAGTGACGAACAGAGAAAATATATAAGACACAGAAAGCCTTTTTTTTTTTTTCCAGAAAGAAGCAAGAAAATACAGCAAACATGCAGAGAAGCAGCGCCAAGACCACGCGGCCCCTTGAGAAATTGAGTCCTGTGCTTCCAGACTTTCTGGTCGTTATGTGCAGCAAGAGGGACTCGTGCCATGAACTCTTTATTTTATTTAATTTTTTCCCCAATTATTTTTATTAGTTGGAGGCTAATTACTTTACAATATTGTAGTGGTCTTTGCCATACATTGACATGAGTCAGCCATGGAGTTACATGTGTTCCCCACCCTGATCCCCCCTCCCCCCTCCCTCCCCATCCCATCCCTCTGGGTCATCCCAGTGCACCAGCCCCGAGCACTTGTCTCATGCATCCAACCTGGACTGGCGATCTGTTTCACACTTGATAATATACATGTTTCAATGCTATTCTCTCAGATCATCCACCCTCGCCTTCTCCCATAGAGTCCAAAAGTCTGTTCTATACATCTGTGTCTCTTTTTCTGTCTTGCATATAGGGTTATCATTACCATCTTTCTAAATTCCATATATATGCGTTAGTATACTGTATTGGTGTTTTTCTTTCTGGCTTACTTCACTCTGTATAATGGGCTCCAGTTTCATCCATCTCATTAGAACTGATTCAAATGGATTCTTTTTAATGGCTGAGTAATATTCCATGGTGTATATGTACCACAGCTTTCTTATCCATTCGTCTGCTGATGGGCATCTAGGTTGCTTCCATGTCCTGGCAAGCAAGAGGGACTCGTGCCATGAACTTTAAAGCACGTGGGCTCCACAGATCACAAACTCATGAGAAAAATCAATGTGCTAAAGGACTCAAGGGCACCTTTGTCATTTGGCAGCCAGCACTAAACACTGGCACAGCAGGACCCCACATTCTAAACATCCATTATTGTGACTAACACAACTCAGTCCTACGGGAAATGTTTCTCCATATCATATGCCTTATATCCTTGAAACCAGAAGCAGCTTGCCTGTTGTGGGTGTGCCCCTTTGATGGCAGAGATTGGTGTTTTTAGAGTGCAGGGCAGGCTTGGGCAAGTGGAGCCCTTGGGTAAGTGAAAAGACTAACTTACTTGTCAAATGCTTCTCTCAGCCACATGAGTACAATTGGTTTTTGCCTGATAAAATATGCTTTAGATTAGTGCAGGGTGTCTACTGGGTTTTTTTCTCTTCAAATTCTCCACTTTGTGACTCCAGATAAATTCACAAATTGTATAGTACTTAGAATAGTGGTGCATAGTTGGAAAGCATCATTTTACAATAATAAATAATTTATATTGTTATAAATACATAAATGTGCATGGTAGCATGCAAGTTGCTGTATATGCAACTGAGAGGTTCTAGATATTATAAAAAGAAATGAAGAAAACTGAAACATTTGTATACAAACATACATTTGTATAATTTGATATTATAAAATTATTGTATTTTGTAATGTTTTCTGTGGAATGATAATTTTCATGCACAATCCTATTACATTTTGAACTATGGAATATAAAGTTCTTGGTTCATTTATGAGTTATTGATAATTCCTGTTGCCACTGCCTCATAAGAACAAAGTTTGTCCAAACTGATATACACAAATATATTATTTAAGAACTGTCATTAACTCAAGTGAGAGTCGTTCTGTTGTGTCCAAACCTTTTGCAACCTCATAGACTGCCAGGCTCCTCTGTCCAAGAGATTTTCCAGGCAAGAATACTGAAGTGGGTAGCCACTTCCTTCTCCAGGCAATCTTCCCTACCCAGGGATCAAACCCAGGTTCTCTGTATTGCAGGCAGATTCTTTACCGTCTGAGCCACTAGGGAAGCTCCATAACTCAAGAGTGGTTTTCTAATTTAGTATTACCATTGATAAAACACAAATTAAGTGAACATTTTGATTGTAACATTATAATCAGCAATTTTGCTGAAATGAGAGTAATAATTAATCTTGTGGAACATATTATTTATCGCTTCCATATATCTTTATTTTATTAGTCATCCAAAATCTGTTTATCAGCAGAACACCTAGATATGTACAATAATAAATTTATCTATGGTATTTTGCAATTTGGTATCTTGATTTATCCCTTTTAAATATTTAGTCATGTGTTAGGTAAGTAGCCACTGTACTCTTTTTTTTTTTTTTCATTTATTTTTATTAGTTGTAGGTTAATTACTTTACAATATTGTAGGGTTTTTGTCATACATTGACATGAATCAGCCATGGATTTACGCATATTCCCCATCCCGATCCCCCCTCCCACCTCCCTCTCCACCTGATTCCTCTGGGTCTTCCCAGTGCACCAGGCCCAAGCACTTGTCTCATGAAGCAGATCACCAGCCCAGGCTGGATGCCACTGTACTCTTATGCCATGTACTACAGACATTGATGGTAGGTCTATTTCTGGGACCTGCTTTTACTTTTTTTCTGGTTGAAATTTCTGTCATTATTTCTGTGAGATCTCTATTGTATCCTTTTAACAATACCCCATTGACTTGAGCTAATTTGAAGGGATTTCACTTCTTTGCACTAAAGAATCTTACCTAAGTCAATCACAGAGGCAAATATCATTTGCTACGTCAAAGAAAAATAAGTGGATTCTCATTTGAATTAAAAATCATGTAAACCATAGTTTACCAAATTCTGATTTTCTATATTCTGAACCTTTTAGAAATCAGAACTTTGAAAAAAAAATACGAATGATACTGCCAAGTTTATCAGTAAGCATATTTCTGTTTCTCTGAATATTTAGATGGATTTTGAGTGTACTGTAGGAGTGAAGCAGGCATAAAAAATAAAAATTTTACATTAAGTTCCATCTTTTTTTAAAATATTAAAACAGTTGTTTTCTTTCTTTATCTTTTTGGTCGTACTGGGTCTTCGTTGCTGCCTCTGGGCTTTCTCTGGCTGCAGCAAGCAGGCGCTACTCCTTGCCGCAGTGCTCAGGCTTCTTACTGCCGTGGCCTCTCTCGTTGCAGAGCCCAAGCTCCAGGCGCATGGGCTGCAGTAGTTTTGCCACATGGGGTCAGTAGTTACGGCTCATGGGCCCCAGAGCTTGGGCTCAGAAGTTGTGATGCTCGGGCTTAGCGGCTCCACAGGATGTGGAATCTTCCTGAACCAGGGATGGGATCAGTGTCTCCTATATTGGCTGGCAGATTCTTATCCACTGTGCACCAGGGAAGTTCAAGCTCAATCTTTTTAACAGATGAAAACACAGTTAGATTGATGCCTTATGTATATTAAGAACCAAAGTGATGTTAATGATATATGACTAGGACTTCAGACAGAAAACTGAACATTAGGAGAAAAGAACTTCATGTAAAATATTAATATTAGCCAAAAAAGGAGGCTCATCTCTGTTGTATGTGTATGTATGTGTGTGTGTGTGTGTATGCACTGATTTCTTGGTGAAAATTCAAGAGAAATATTTGCTGTATTTATTTGCTTGGTTAAAATCAGATTATTCACTGTTTGGAAAATGTTTCCTGATTTAGAGCCAGAGAATTCTTAAACATGAAAAGATCTTTATGTAATTCTCCACCCTCTCCTCCTATGGATGAGAAAACTGAGGCCTAATTTGCTATATTGATTTGCTCATAAATAGCAGCTAAAAATACCCATGTGTTTGAATTACTAGTCCAGTATTCTTTCCTTTAAAGAATATTCTTTCTGTAGTTTCTTTAAATAAAAGAAAATCTAAGAAGGAAGTGATTATAATACAGAGGAAAGAGATTTAATGATCAATTTTAGAATCTATTCCTGACATTGTTATTCATGAGGGCATTACTTTGAGATAAAGAGGAAATTTAAACAAAGATCTCCTGCACTATATTCAGATATAAGCATGTTTTGATTCCACCTAATTCTATACATTTATTCAGATGTGACACAGATATTCAGATCTCGTTTGGTGCCTAAATGTGTGGAGAGTTGATCTTGATATGAAAAGAAGACAGAATTGTTGAAGTTCCATAAAGTTTCCTTTTTTTGTGGAGTTACTATTTCAACCTCTTTTTTCCCTTCCTTCCTCCTTAGGGGACTTAATCATTTTCCTAAACTGTTTTATTACTTTCTTCCCTCCAAGGTGAATTGTTGCACTTAAATGCTTTGGAAGCTATCCATCTGTACCACTTCAGAGTCTTTTTTTTTTTTTTTTTAATACTTTCTACTTGTCTCTTTCTAGAAAGGTCTTTCCCATCACGATTTAAATGTGCTTAAGTTTCTCCTATTATTAAATGCAAGCAAGTGACCGACCTCTCTGATCCCCCCAAAAGGATATTGTCATCCATTTATCTTCATTTTCTCCTTCTCCCCAGGGCCAAGATATTTCAAAGATAAATGCCTAGAGCTCCTGTTGTGGCTCAGTGGTAAAGAATTCACTTGCTGATGCAGGGGATATGGGTTTGATTCCTGATTTGGGAAGATCCACATGCCACAGAGCAACTAAATCTAGTGCATCACAGCTATTAAGCCTGTGTTCTAAAGCCAGGGAGCCACAGTGACTGTAGCCCGCGTGCCTAGAAACTGTGCTCCGCAACAAGAGAAGCCACTACAACGAGAAGACTGTACACCACAACTAGAGAGGAGCCCCCGCTTGCCTCAACTAGAGAAAAGCCCACGCAGCAACGAAGACCCAGCACAGACAGAAATAAATAAAACAATAAACTTTCTAAAAATGATAGATGCTGTGTCTCTGTCTCCACCTGCTCAATGCATTTCATCTCAGCTTGACCCTCCCTTACTCATCTAACTCCAAATCCTTGTCACAAATTCTGGCACAGAAATTGCTCCCTACTGTTACCACTGACTGCCTGCTTGCTAACATTTTTAAGTCTTTATCTTGCTTGTTCTATAGAACCACAGGATGTCTCACGTGGAAAAAATAATCTACATCACCTACTCCAGCTGCCCCTCCCATTCCCCCGCCATGATGGACGTGAAAACTGAAGATGTGAAAACTCAAGGCGTTCACTTTCCCAAGCACTTTCACCACTGTTTCCATAGTCAGGGGAAAGAAAGGAAATGTCATGTTGCCGAAAGAGTCTTCACTGTTCATCTGACCATCTCTCTACCAGGATGTGTTTTGCTGTGCTTAGCGGCAGTCATTTCTGACTCTTTGTGACCCCATGGACTGAAGACCACCAGGCTCCTCTGTCCAAGTCAACGTAAATCTGTGATGCTGAAAGTGAAATGGTTTCAATAAGAGGTCAGGGTAAAAACGACTTGTGTTTTGCATGTCTAATGAGTCTCCTTTGAGAACTTCATGATAGCCAGTCTTTTTAAAAAGCATCAGTACTATCTATGGTGAAACAGATCACCAGCCCAGGTGGGATGCATGAGACAAGTGCTTGGGCCTGGTGCACTGGGAAGACCCAGAGGAATCGGGTGGAGAGGGAGGTGGGAGGGGGGATCGGGATTGGGAATACATGTAAATCCATGGCTGATTCATATATATGTATGACAAAACCCACTGGAAAAAAAAATAATAATAAAAAAAAATATATATAAAAAAAAAAAAGGATCAGTACAAAAATGCTCTTTACCTCTAAGATGTGGCAGGAGAGGGTAGGTTCATATTTTACATAATCTGTATGGCACAGTACAAAGTGAAAATATGTGGCCTCTTGTTTCAAACAGCAAAAAATGATGCATTATTGCTGCTCAAATATAGTTTTTTTCCTCAAATTTATTTCATTAGCTATAAAACACAATAAAAATCGTAAGCAACAAAAAAAAAATAAAAATAAAAAGCATCAGTAACTCTAGCATTTATTTTACAAAGGAGAATGGATATTAAGAGCCATGAAAGTTTTGACAAGGGTACAGTCCTACTCTTACTACTAGCGACTTTTTGAAGTGCACTAGCTGATACATCTACATGAGTGAATTTTAATTGTTACACAGGGAAGAAGTAAAAGTTATATCTTGTTGCAAATGTGATCTATCAAGCAGCTGGATAGATTTCTGCTAGAAGAGGAAGAAGCTGTCTTCTCCGCTTCCTTCCTCCCTCCTCATACAGAAGTGAGATGTTATGTTCAACCTTTTACTCTGGCCAGCCTGGATCTTTTCCTGTTCAAACTCGAGAACTTTTAAGTTTCACATCCATCTGCAGCTCCTCAGCTTCGAGAATTAGGTCAGCATTTAAATATAGAGCAACTCATTATTTAAAAACTTGAGAAGCTTTGGAGCCATGTCAAGCCTCATCTCCATGAAGCATTCTGCCTAATTCTTACTAGCACTATCTGAATATTATTACTACGTGAAATGTCCTTAGTGCTTGTACATTCAGTTTGTGCCAGACATCAGATGTCTGCTCATAGGTTGCCTAGGAGCACTTCTCTAGTTTTGTTTTTTTCTTTTCAGGTATGTTTCTTTGCCCATTCAGATGGTCATTTGCATGAAGAATTTGGAGTCCATCCAACTAGGTGAATGAAAACTGGCAATTTACTTAGCTTACCTATCCTAAATCTTAATGGGGCTTTCCTGGTGGCTTAGTGGTAAAGAATCCGCCTGCCAATGCAGGAGACACAGGTTCAATCCCTGGGTCTGGAGGAGCCCCTGGAGTAGGGAATGGCAACCCACTCCAGTATTCTTGCCTGAGAAATCTCATGCACAGAGGAGCTTGATGGGCTATAGCCCATGGGGTCACAAAAGAGTCGGACACCTCTTAGTGACTAAATAGCAACAAACAACAAATCTTCATCTCCTCAGCTCTCCAATGGGAATAGTATTTTAGGTTTACAGGGTTGCCATGAGGATTGTATGTTCCCAGCATGCTTGGCACGTGGCAGGCATCTAGCACAGATTAGCTTCCTTTCTATCATCCTCGTTTCCTCTCTTCCTTCCCTTTCTTTGTCATAGAACCAATAGCCAAGTCACTTTTGGTAGATTCTTTATACACTCTCATTAAATGAATGGGTATTACTACGACAGATTATGGTAAAGGCTTATTTTGCAAAGGTAATATTGAAAACTGTGTGTGACTTGGGATGAGTGATTCTATTCTATATACCTAATATGTAGTTCAGCTGGCTAGGTATATTTTGCAACTTTTTCAGAGAATGCAATGAATTGTTAATCCAAATTAGAGGGTGGTAGCTGGGGCCCTGTTGAGAGAACAGCTCAGCTCTGCCACATTATAGGCATATGGTCACTTGGTTGGGACAATGACTTTTTGTACACGTGCCAAATGAAACTGTACAATGTCCATTGACTTTCTGTCCTTTTGTTTTTCTGTTACTGGATGAATTTGCTGCTCTTGTGTGTGTGTGTGTATTTTGTCCCAACTTATGTCCAGTAAACATTACTGAGAAAATGAACAAGATGAAGGAACAAGTGTATCTTGTTAGATGGATTCACTGAGTGTTAAAGCTGAAACCCTTTCACACAAGGTTCACAGCCTTTTCATGAAGGCCCAGTTTTGCCTCAACTCACGTCTGTGTGTGCGTGTGTTTAGAGAATATGAAATACCACCAAGGTGAATATATGAATATGTGCAATCTCAGGAAGACTCTAGCTATTCTCGCATATAATAAATATATGCCATCCAGCTGCCACAAGGCTGCTTTCCCACATATCTGGTTTGAGATTCCTGGTTCTAAAATCCTCAGTACATTAATAATAATAAGTAACATATTTCTGGGGCTGCCTGACCTCAAGACATGGTTAGTGATCTAATTTCTGGATGAAAGATTAAAAAGCTGTATTAATCAGATGTGCATGTGGGGCACTGATAATTTGTTGTTGAAAATCAATGTTATTTTCTCAAAAACATTTTTCTCTTTAGTAAAGCAGATCATATGACCTAAATCATAAGAATATACATTTTGATCACTGAAATAAATTCAATTATTTTCAGACTAAATGGAAAAATAAATAAATAAAAGGAGTGTCTAAAGGTTTTTTAGGATTTTCTCAAGTTGAACTTCATGCCAGTTGCTTGCCACAAGGCTCCATGTTCACAGGCTGGGGATTCACCTATGACAGCCAGCACTGAAGTCACATGCATGTGGGAACTTAATTTTTCTTTCTGAACACGCTGACCTGGTTAATGGATCACACTTGGTGTGACCACTCTGAACTCCTTGGGAGATAGGTAAAGGACTGGTGATTTTTTGTATTTCTGCTTTGTAAATAAGACCATCTATACCAATGGATTCCACAGAGATGACAGACATAGAGAACAGATGTATGGATACATCAAGAGGGAAAAGTGGGTATAAAATGAATTGGGAGATTGGGATTGACATATATACACTATTGATACTATGCATAAAATAGACAACTAACGAGAATCTTGGAGGAGGAAATGGCAACCGACTGCAGTATTCGTGCCTGGAGAATCCCATGGACAGAGGAACCTGGCAGGCTACAGTCCATAGGGTCGCTCAGAGTCAGACACGACTGAAGTGACTTAGCACTCACAATGAGAACCTACGCTATACAGCACTGGGAACTCAACTCTGCTCTGTGGTGACCTAAATGGGAAGGAAATCCAAAAAAAGAGGGGATATATATGTCTTTATAACTCATTCATGAGGCTGTACAACAGAAACCAACACATTGTAAAGTAACTATACTCTAATAAAAATCTGAAGAAAAATAAAAGGATTAAAGAGCTTCAGTGAGGAAGGAGTGAGCAGGACCACAGCAGGGGAAAGCTTAGATAAGGGTCTGGGAGAGAAAAAAAGGACAAACAAGACTGATTTTGCTCAGGCACAGTTATACTAAAGGCCGGGTCCCTTTGTCAGAGGAGTTCCAGCTGCTGGAAACTGGCATATAGGGCTGTACTAGAAGAATGGGAGAGAAACTTATCTGAGAGGCAGGAATTATGGCTTAATCTGGGCTCTGCCTTAACCAGCTGTGTGATTTCAAATAAGCCACTATTTTGGATAAGGCCTCCATTTCCTCAGTTATAAAATAATAGAGTCAGATCACTTAAACCATCTGTTCTACTATGTATCCTGCGATTCTAAGATTAGCTAGTTCTGATATCATACTCTCTATGGAATGAGGACATTTCTCAAATCCCTAGGTAGAGCTGAGGAAACAACAGTGGGGACACTGCTGTCTTCTGGAGATTAATCAAATTCACTTTCAACTTCTGATTTTGTATTTCCAAATTGACTAGTACCTCTGTATTAGTTTGACTTGCATCTACCTCTTCACTGATGGGGAGTGATCTGAGGACAGTAAACATGATTTATAATTTTTTTTTTTTCAGAAACATACTGCACAACTTTAAAACCTCTATGATAATTAGAAAACACATATCCACAGTACTATTAACAAATATAAATTCTACGTACACTCAATATTCTTGTTTAAAAAAAGAACTTCGTTAAGCCATTTTTACCATGTATGATACTTTCTTTTAGCCTTACTTTACAACTCTCGTTTTCACAAAAAGTATTGATAGAATGCTCAGTGGAACAATATATTTTTCTTATCGTTTGGTTATTAAGTTGTTTATTCTGTTTGGTTCTATTAAATAAATATTACTGATGTAAAGAACTTATATGCAATTCCCTGGCTATTCATATGATATGATTCCACATTAAAAATTATCCCTGAATTAAAAAGGAAAAATCAGAAAAAAATGCTAAATATTACCTTAGAGTTGAAATAAGTCATTAACGTGTGAAATTGAATCAAAAGAGATCTGAAATAGACATAGAATTCTACATGAAGTGAACATATGGGCGATGCTAGAGGAAAATGCTGCAGTTTCCCAGACTAGAAGAAGCACCAGCAGCTGGTTATGCTCCTGGCACAGATGGAAAGACGTCCCATATTTTTCCAATAGATTAAAATATTCAAAGACATAGAAAATTTTAGTAGAGTAGGAAACTTTATAACCTCATTATCTAAACCTGGTTAGAAATTCTTACGGAGCTTCGATAGGGAAAATGCAAAAGGAACTATTTATGAGGAGTTATAGAATCATTTAACCAAGTTTCTTGGTTCTATAGAAGATATTTCCTTTGACTATATTCCTGAATAGAGGGGATGTATGAGGATTGTAACTTAAATTGAGTTCTGCCAAGGGAGTGTGAGTGAGAGGAGGGCAGAGTTTTTAGGAGTTCAGCCCTCTTTTCTCTGTGGAATTAAGAAAAAGAAATGGCAAGTGACCTGAAATTCAATGAGGCAATGTGACCACTTCAGTGAAAAAGTTCATCTGACTCACAGTGGAAAATAACTGAAATGGGGTTTTTATCTGAAACAAGCAACATTTATAGCCACCCAAGATATTTTATTCTGGCCTGGAAAATTCCATGGACAGAAGAACCAGATGGGCTACAGTCCATGGGGTCGCAAAGAATCAGATACCACTGAAAGACTGACACTAACTAACTAAGATACTTTGAAGGAGCAAAAAGTATTCTCAATAGTTCTAAGAAAACAAGATATAGCCAGAAAAATCATAATAATTCTTTGCCTGCTCCCTAAGAACATGGCCAGGAAGGACTGTTGGAAAGTGTGGAGGGGAAGAAGTGCTAAGGTACTGCTCCTTTCCTGATCCAGAATTTTGCAGCCTGAAAGGCAGTTGGAGAAGGACAGGCAGCCAGTTAGTTCAGCTGACATCCATTTTTAGAGGTAAAAATGTTACAATTATTTTGATAGACTTCTAGTTTAGACTCTTCCCAGGTCAGAGATTAGAGTTTTAGATGTCAAAAGTAGAAAGATGATACAGATGAAGCTATTTGCATGGTCAGAAATAGACACACAGACAAAGAAAACAGACTTGTGGACACAGAGGGGAAGGAGACGTTGGGAAAAATTGAGAGAGGAGTATGGAGAATATACATTACCTTGTGTAAAATAGCTAGCGAGTGGGAAGTTGCTGTATTAGGACAGGGAGCTCATTTTGGTGCTCTGGGATGACTTAGAGGGGTGGGATGGGGGGCGTGTGGGGGAGGTTCAAGAGGGAGGGGATATACATATCATATATATAGGGTTGATTCATGTTTTGGTACAGCAGAACGAGCATAACATTGTAAAGCAATTATATTCCAGTAAAAATATTCCAAATCTATTTAATACAATAAAGTCATACGCAAACCCAATTTTAAAGTATCTTTTTAGTGTAACTTAAATGCTACCTTTGATAAGTACAAGCACTGGGATGCAAAGCAGGTAGCGTGGCTCCAAAAGCCCTACTCATTACACTGCTTACCTTTACCTGATCATCCCTTAAACATCAGTATTGCCTAGGGTTCTCTGCTGGATCCTATTTTATTCTCCCTCTCCACACTTTTTCTGGGCCATGCAGCCCAGTGCTTCACTAACCACACGCTGACTACCTTCAAATGTATCTCATGAGCCTTAAACACCCCAGACACGTACTTGACAGCGTGTCATGGATGTCCAACAGGCAACTCGAAATTAGCACTTAATAAAATAAACCCATTTAACCCTTCCAAACTCTTAGCTAAAATGTGAAGTTCTTTGTGGGAACTCTGCTTATCGATATTTTACTTCTCCTTGTTCCATACCTTCCTTTACAAGTCATATTTCTCCGATTCTCAGACTTTTAAATTTAGTTTTTACTTTTCTATTGTTTGTATGTTTTGGAAGCTACCTTAAATCCAGTTGTTGCTGTTTATGAGTCGCTAAGTCATGTCTCTTTTTCTATCCCATGGACTGTAGCCTACCAGGCTCCTCTGTCCATGGGATTTCCCAGGCAAGAATACTGGAGTAGCCCTCTTAAGTCTATTAATATTACCAAACACCAGTAAATGAATGAACTAAAAAAAAAAAAAGAAATTACTCCATGTGGCAGTGGGTGAGGGCATGCCCATGAGTTGGCATGATCTGTCCAGGAGATGGCGCTCACAGTATATTTTTTACTTTTAGGCTTTTATATTGAGAAAAATCTCACAATTTCCTTATACAGATAATTAATTCAAAGCAATATTATATTTCATGTCTTATGTCTTGTCATCTTTATATAGTCCTCTGGGCTAACAAGACTTTATGTAATGATTTTGTGTTCTTATTTTACAGGTGAAGGTAGAGCTTGGGATGAAATTGTTAGAAGGAACAAAATGAGGAAGCAAATACCTTGACACTTGATTCTAAAATTCCAATAAACAGAAAGTCATAACCTTAGTATTATAGAGTGGGAAACATACAAGCTGGAAAGTATTAGTAGAAGAGAAGATGAGAGATTTGAGGAGAGAGAACTAATAACCACACATACATCTAGGGTTATCTGAAATAATAAGGAGGAAAAACTTTATTTCAAAGGCAATTACACAGTGGTGTCCTGACACTCCACATGTGTGATCATGGGTAAGGTCTCTTTCTCTGGTCTTTAGATTACTTTTCTAAGGAAAGAAATTGAGCTAGATAATATCTATGAATACCGCAGTTCTAAAATTCTGTGGTCGCCAAACAAAACTACAGAGTAAGGGGGGGAAATAATTGCAAGTTCAACTGGGGAAAGATATAGGCTACGAGAGCTTTCATAGCCTTATGAAAAGTTAACCTACTGGTCCTTGCATAGAACTAGTTTTGAAACCAAGCAGGACACTATGGTCCTTGTCTCCCACATCCTCAGCTTAGCTTTTGTCTGTAGAAAAACTTTAGCCGAATAATAAGTTTAATAAGAGAAGTGAGAAAATGCAGAAACAAAGGAAAACAGTCCAAGGAGACCAGATAATAATAGTTTAGTCATAAGCAAAGTCAAGGACCTTTATTTCCTCCTCATGGGCTATAGATAATATTCTGAGGCATATCCTTTAAGTTATCTTGTGTACGAAACCTCCACCAGGTGGGACTTAACTACATGATGGCCAGACAGTCATGACATAAGCCTCCGCAGTTCTGGGAACTGAACTCAAGGAAATGGGAACACACCGACCCTGGAACTGAAGATTAACTGTGCTTAAAACAATCAAGATGACCCTGAGCAAACTGCCCCATGACCAATTTCAGAGTTGACTGTGCTGTTTCTGTTAATACATGTAGCCCCCTCCCTTTACCTATAAAAGCTCTTGCCCACTGGTTGTTAACGGGGTAAGTTGGCCTTTGGACAAGAGTCCGACCCCCTCCCCCAGTTGCTGGCATTGAAAATAATGCAAGCTTTCCTTCCCATCAACTTGTCTCTTTATTGGCTTTTGAGCTGCAAGCAGCTGTAGCCTACATCAGGTTACAGTTTGTTGATGGATAGTAGTTCTGGGTCACTATCTTCAACCATGGTTGCGTACTAGGCTCACTGGGGAGTATTTTAAATTATGGCAATGGCTGGGGCCCATCCTCTCAGACCAACTAAACAGAGTCTCTGAAGGTGGGACTCAGCTCTCACTATTTGGTAAAAGTGCTCCAGGCAATTCTGTTGCACAGACAAGATTAAGAATCACTGATTTAGATCATCAAAAAGACTATTAAAACTAAAAACCTTTAATGAGAATAAACAATGTTCCTAATACTGATGAAAGGTGTAGGCATAATTTTGGAGGGGAAAAAGATGCAAACGGAAAAATGAGAATATAAAAGAAGAGGGCAGAATATATGAGGCAGAAATCTGGGGGAAAATACAGGAGAATAAAGGGTCAAGTGGCGGGAATATGGGCAAACTCAAGTTGTCTTGCTTTTGGAAAATTTAATCTAATTTTAAATGAAAAAAATTGTTTAGAAAATCGTTTAGAAAAAAAAAACACAATATTTTTCTTTGCCTTCCATTCTAAACCTTCCATGCTGTTATTATTGTCAGGAAGGAAATTAAAGCGGAAAATGTTAGGAGCAAGAAATAACACAACCTATATCATGTTATCTGGGATCTCTTCTCTCTCTTTTCTAGATGGAAAAGACTAAGTGTAAGGCATTTCCATGCAGACAAGAGTGTTCTGATATCCTCTTGTCTCTTTGTTATTGAACTTTTTGTTGAATTAGATTGCATGTGACTTTTATGGTTATCTACCTGATTTTACTGTTTTGTTGTTTTTTGAGTAATAGAATCATTCTTATATGCCTTTCTATCAGATTACTTGGCTTAATTCTGGGTGGAGACAAACTATTTGCTGCTTGGTTCATTGGACTTGGAAGCATTAAAAAAAAGAAGAAGAGTCATGCTATGCATGTGTTTCTTTCTTCTAAACATACAGAATTCCTATTCCTGGAGAATCTCACACTCTAGAAAGTTCTTATCTGAATGAGAGTGCAGAGGAAAATATACCGATCTCTCAGAGAAAGCAAGATAAAATAAAAATCGAATTTATGTTATACACATGTTCATACACACATATCCACACAAGAAGTTTTGTATATAATTTCAGGGACTCATTATGGTCTTGAAACTCATCCATGGATTTCTTCTGGGCCCTGGATCTCATCAGGATACATTCATGAGGGAACTGGACTGAACTTGTGAATAAGAACTGTTGTTGCCTTTGAATTGTTAAATGAATATACACCTAAATGGCTTCTTATGTACGAATGAATTTTTCTTGAAAGACACAGAAGTTGACTTGGACAATTAAGAAAAAAAAAATTCCCTGTTCTCAGGCAGGATTAGTCAACATCATAAAGTTGTCAGTTCTCCCTAAGTTAATTTAAAATTTTAATGCAATTCAATAAAAATACCAGTAAACATTTTTAATGGAGACAAACTGATTAAAATTTCATATAAAAATTTAAGAATAGCCAGAAAAACACTGAAAAGGTAAAACTGTGAGATGAGCTAACCTTACTAGATATCAAAACACACCATGAAGTCACTATAATTAAATCAGTGTGATACTGGCTCATGAATAGTCAAACAGGCTAGAGCAATAGAACAGGGGGAAGAAAATCCAAAAATAGACACAGCACATATGGAAATTTAGTATAATATAAAAGAGTATTTCAAATCACCATAGGAAAAATGAACTTTATAGTAAGTGGTGCTGAGACAACTGGGTAACAATTTTGAGAAAAAATAAAATTAGATACCTACCTCATACTATACACAAGAATAAACTCCTATAATAATATGAACTGATTATACATAAGAATAAATGGGGGAGGGATGAAGTGGGAGGTTGAGGTTAGCAGATACAAGCTTTTATATATAGAATGGATAAACAAGGTCCTACTGTATAGTACAGAGAACTATATTCAGTATCCTGTGATAAAGCATAACAGAAAAGAATATATTAAAAAGAATATGTATATATATATATATATATATATATATATATATATATATATAACTGAATGCCTTTGCCGTACAGCGGTAATTAACACAACACTGTAAATCAACTATACTTCGATAAAAAAGAATAAAAGAATAAAATGGAACAGAGATATAAATGCAAAAACAAAACAAAAAACCATACAAGTAATAGAGGAAAACATAGGTAGGTTCCTCTTTAACTTCATTGCAGGGAAAGGCTGTAAACTATATTCAAAATTTGGAGACAATAAGTAAATTGATAGATTTGGCTACATAAAAATAAAGCTATTTCCATGCAAAGAAAACCACTAACAAACCAAAAGATAGTTGAGGATTTTGCAAGTAAGGAACTTGGAAGTTGCCACTTTGTCCTAAGAGTAGAAAGCTAAACAGGCTGAAAAATCAACAACTCTTTGAATCAACAACAAAAATCAACAACTCCTTAGACGTGAGGACACAAGGCAAAGTGCTGCTTCCAAAATTGGAGAGACAGTCTGAGGGTACAAGGACTTGCTGCTTCCTGAACAGAGGCTCACGAGAGAGATTTGGTTTTCTTTTTTCTTTTCTTTTCTTTTTTTAATAAGGCCTGCCCTCAAAGGAGACTAGTTAACCAGAGCCTACTGTAGTGCTGTTGTTGTGTTGTGTTCAGTTGTTCAGCCACGTCTGACTCTCTGTGGCCCCAGGGACAGTAACCCACTAGGCTCCGTTGTCCATGGAATTTGCAGGCAAGAATACTGGAGTGGGGTGCCATTTACTACTCCAGGGGATAGAGCCAGGGATCAAACCTGCATCTCTTGTGTCTCCTGCATTGGCAGGCAGATTCTTTACCACTTGTGCCAGCCTGGTGTTATCAGAGCTGACAAGCGGGCAGCAGAGGATGAGATGGTGGGAGAGCATCACTGACTCGATGGACATGAGTTTGAGCAAACCCCGGGAGAGAGTGAAGGACAGGGAAGCTTGGTGAGCTGCCGTCCATGGGGTTGCAAGCAGTCGGACGTGACTGAGTCACTGAATAGCATACTCTAGTTGTCTGGTCCCACCTAAGGGAGGAGAAAGAAATCCTGAGAAACACTTGTGAAGATCACAGTCCAGAGGCACAGGCTTACAGAAAGACTGAGACTGAATGATAGGATGCTTCTCCTACCTGCACGCTTTACCATCTCATTCCTTATTTATGGCAGTTGTTTTTATCTGGTGTATCATGTCCATCTTCAAAAAAAATTACAAAGCATACCAAAAGGCAAAAAAATATAATTTGGAGTGACAGAGTAAGCATCAGAACTAGTCTTGGCAGGCATATTGGAATTATTAGATGGAGAATTAAAACAACTATGACTAATAGGCTAAGGATTCTAGTGAATAAAGTAGACAGCATATAAGAAAAGATGGGCAATGTAAGCAGAGAAATAGAAATCTTAAGAAAGAACCAAAACAAAACAAGGGCTAAAATGTGAAAGAGATTTTTTTTAAATGTCTATGACAAGCTTATTAGTAGATTGGACATGATTGAGTAAAGACTATCTGAACTTGAAGCTAACTCCATAGGAAAAAGTGAAAAAAAGTGAAAGTTGCTCAGCCATGTGACTCTTTGTGACCCCATACACTATGCAGTCCATAGAATTCCCCAGGGCAGAATACTGGAGTGGGTACCTTTTCCCTTCTCCAGGGGATCTTCCCAACTCAGGGATCGAACCCAGGTCTTCAGCAATGCAGGCAGATTCTTTACCAGCTGTGGGACAACCACCCCAAATGCAACGTTCCTGTAATGGGAATACCAGCAAGAAAAGACAGAAAAAGTAACAGGAAAAAAAAAAAGAAAATGAGAATTTCTCCATATTAATGTCAGACATCAAACCAAAGATCCAGAAGCAGGAGGTTCAGAAAACACCAATCAAGATAAATGCAAAATATCTACAGCTAGGGGCTTCCATGGTGGCTCAGTGGAAAAGAATCCACCTGCCAATACAGGAATCAAGATTGCTGGGAGAAATATCAATAACCTCAGATATGCAGATGACACCACCCTTATGGCAGAAAGCAAAGAAGAACTAAAGAGACTCTTGTTGAAAGTGACAGAGGAGAGTGAAAAAGTTGGCTTAAAACTCAGCATTCAGAAGACTTTTAAGATCATGGCATCTGGTCCCATCACTTCATGGCAAACAGATGGGGAACAATAGAAATAGTGAGAGACTTTATTTTTCTGGGCTCCTAAATCACTCCAGATGGTGACTGCAGCCATGAAATTAAAAAAGATGCTTGCTCCTTTCAAGAAAAGTTATGACCAACCTAGACAGCTTATTAAGAAACAGAGATATTCCTTTGCCAACAAAGGTCCATCTAGTCAAGGCTATGGTTTTCCCAGTAGTCATGTATGGATGTGAGAGTTGGACTATAAAGAAAGCTGAGCACTGAAGAATTGATGCTTTTGAACTGTGGTGTTGGAGAAGACTCTTGAGAGTCCCTTGGACTGCAAGGAGATCCAACCAGTCTATCCTAAAGGAGATCAATCCTGGGTGTTCATTGGAAGGACTGATGTGGAAGCTGAAACTCCAATACTTTGGCCACCTCATGCGAAGAGTTGACTCATTGGAAAAGCCCCTGATGCTGGGAAAGATTGAAGGAAGGAGGAGAAGGGGATGACAGAGGATGAGATGGTTGGATGGCATCACCTACTCAACGGACATGAGTTTGAGTAAACTCCGGGAGTTGGTGCTGGACAGGGAAGCCTGGTGTGCTGCAGTCCATGGGGTCGCAAAGAGTCCGACAGGACTGAGTGACTGAACTGAACTGACTGAACTGAGTTCAGTCCTTAATTTGGGAAGATCCCATTTGCCTTGGAGCAGCTAAGCCCATGTGCCACAACTACTGAGCCTGTGCTCTAGAGCCTGGGAATTGCAACCCTGAGTCCAAGTGCTGCAACTACTGAAGCCTGAACATCGTAGAGCCCATGCTCCGCAACAAGAGAAGTCACCGCAGTGAGAAGCCTGAGTACTGCAAAAAAGAGTAGCCCCTGCTCGCTGCAACTAGAGAAACGCCTACACAGCAAAGAAGACTCAGCACAGGCAATATATATATATAATCTGCATCTCTATATCTGCATCTGTATATGTATATATACTTATACTATATATATATATATATAAATTTTTAAAAAGTACCACTAGGTTATCACATTCAAACTAGAGAAAATCAAATTAAAAAAAAAATCTTTAGAGAAGTCAGAGGGAAAAACACCTTCTGTATGGAGAAACAAAGATTAGAGTAGTATCTGACTTCTTAGAATCTATGCACACAAGAAGAGGGTACAGTGAAATATTAGAGCATTTGTAGAAAAAAAATTCACCAACATAAAATTCTTACACTGCAAAATTATCCTTCAAAAGTGAAGAAAAAGTAGACTTCTTGGACAAACAAAAATTGCAGGGGGTGGTTATTGCTAATAAATATGCCTTGCAAGACATTGTAAAAAAAAAAAAACTTAATAACTATAATTTTTGTTAAAAAGAAAAGAAGAAGATCTTTAAAGAGAAATAAGATGAAATAGGTAAAACACTTGGATCTGTGTAAAGAAAAGAAGAATATCAAAGAAGGATAAATGAGGATAAAATATAAACTTTTATTTTTTGTATTCTTATTGATCCATCAAGTAAAAGTTTATTCAAAATAATAATAGCAACGCTGTATTCAATTGTGTACACACACACACACTATATATATACACACACACACATATATATCTACTTATGTATATACATATATATCCACTTCTGTGGGCTTCCCAGGTAGCCCTAGTGGTAAAGAACCTGCCTGCCAATTCAGGAGACATAAGAGATGCAGGTTCCATCCCTGGGTCAGGGAGATAATCTAGGAAGAAATGGCAACCTACTTCAGTATTCTTGCTGGGAAGTCCCATGGGCAGAGTAGCTGGTAAGCTCCACTCCAAGGGCTTGCAGAGTTGGATGCAACTGAAGAAACAAGAGCAATGTATTCACATATAAAAGTGAGATAAATGACAACAGTGATACAAGGGATGAAAGAGAAAAATTAGGATTACTTAATTGTTTTAAGGCATTCACATTGCCCATGAAGTGGTATAATGTTATTCAAAGTGGACTTTGACTAATCACAAATGTACAATGTAAACTCTAGGAAAACTACTAAAGTAAAAACTAAAATGTAACTGATATGAAAAGAAAGATGAGAAAATTGAATGATATAAAAGCTCAGTTAAACCACAAAAGGCAGAAAAAGAAGGAAAGACAAAAATAGGAGCAAAGAACAAGAGCAAAAAACAGAACAGTAACAGATATAGTAGATGTTAATCTAACTATATCAATAATAACTTTAAACATTGAGGTCTGGATGCACCGATTAAAAGAGATTGTGGGAGGAAATAAAAAACAAGACCAACTATATGCTATCTACAAGAAACTCACTTTAAATACAGTGACACACACAGATTAAAAGTAAATGGAGAAAAGCATACTCCTGATTTCATTCAAGGATGCTTGAGTGAAGAATCAAGAACGCTTCAAGAATGCTTACATAAGATGATGCGCGCTCTGTGTGTGTGCATGCTCAGTCGTATCCGGCTCTTTGCGGCCCCATGGACTGTAACTCACAAAGCTGCTCTGTCCTAATTTTCCAGGGAAGAATACTGGAGTGGGTTGTCATTTTCTACTTCAGGGAATCTTCCCAACCCTGGGACAGAACCTGCATCTCTTATGTATCCTGCATTGGCAGACAGATGCTTTACTAACTGTGCCACCTGGGAAGCCCTGTATAAAAAGTCAACCTGAGAAACTGGATGAAATGCATATTGTAGATGTAGTATTTTTGCAACTATTTTTTGATAAGTATAAGATTATTTCAAATTGAAAAATTAGAAGTTAAAAATAATTAATAAAATATTAATTAAATGTGCTGTGTGACAAGAAAAATCTCTTTGTTCTTTTTTAAAATTTGCTAAATTGTGCTAAAATTTAAGAAGCTTCAATTTAAAAATATTCTCAATTCTAAATGATATAGAAAGTATAACACTGCAGTTTCAAGTACTTATCTTCAAATAAAAAACTAAAAAAGTGAATTTTTGAAACACATTCAGTTAACAAGTTAAGAACAAAAGCTATATATGCGCTCAGAAAAAAATTGACAGGCTCGGTAAATTTTGGGAAAAAAGGTTTTCATCTTCTAAAAGTATCCAGGTAAAGATCAGTGAGTTATATGATAGAAAAATTGATTCTAAAGTGAGGGTTTTCTTTAAGACAGAACATAATGTTTTATAACACATTTAAATTATGGTTTGAACAATTCTACTTAGGTTGTTTCCAAGACTGTTTTCAATTGAATATAGTTGTTCAAATGGTTCTAATACAAAAAAAATAAATTGCAGTTAAAATAAGCCAATTTAGCACTGACAAATATTGTTTTCAACCTTAGACAATTGTCAAAGTTGTTGATTTTAATAGTAGATTGCCAAATTGATGCAATTACTTGGTCACTATGAACTGCTTACCAAAAAAAGAAAACATAGGTACATTTGCTGAGAGAACATCTTTGAAAAAACCTATCAAACACAGGATTTTCATTTCCATCTGCCATGATATTTGGAAGCCATAATATGCAGCTATGTGGGAATTTTTTGGATTATCAGGTATAAAGTTGTTCTGAATGGCTTTGCCTATAACTAGAATTTATAACCTCTGTCTTAACTTCTACAACACAGATTTCTTTGCAGATATAGTGCACTATAACTGATAACCAACTGCACCTTCTTTCTTCAGCTTCTTCCTATAATTACAGTTGACCTTGCGACAATGTGGGTTTGAATTGTGTGGGTCCACTTATATACAGATATTTTTCAGTAAATATAGTACCTGTAAATAAATTTCTCACATTAGCTTTTTATTTTGATGTCTAATGTTAATAATACATATAACATCTAGTGTTTTTGTATCATATAAGACAATATTGATATAGGTACAGACAGACAATTCATCTTGTAAACAGATGGCATCAACTTATGGCATTGAGCATGCAGGTTCAGTCACTCATCACTTCATGGCAAACAGATGGGGAAATGGAACCAGTGACAGACTTTATTTTCTTGTGCTCCAAAATCACTGTGGACAGTGACTATAGCCATGAAATTAAGACACTTGCTCATTGGAAGAAAAACTATGATAAATCTAGACAGCATATTAAAAACCAGAGACATTACTTTGCCAACAAAGGTCCATATAGTCCAAATTATGGTTTTTCTAGTAGTCATGTACAAATGTGAGAGTTGGACCATAAAGAAGGCTGAGTGCCAAAAAATTGGTGCTTTCAAATTGCGGTGCTGGAGAAGACTCTGCAAGGAATCAAACAAGTCAATCCCAAAGGAAATCAACTCTGAATAGTCATTGGAAGGACTGATGCTGAAGCTGAAGCTCCAATTCTTTGGCCACCTAATACAAAGAGCTGACTCATTAAAGAAGACTCTGATGCTGGGAGATATTGAAGTCAGGAGGCGAAGGGGGCAACAGAGGACGAGATGGTTGGATGGCATCACCAACTCAATGGACATGAATTTGAGCAAACTCTGGGAGTTGGTGAAGGACAGGGAAGTCTGGCCCGCTCCAGTTCATGGGGCTGCAAAAAGTTGGACATGACTTAGTGACTGAACAATAACATTCCACTGTGAGCCTCTTCACTTGGACAGCCTCTAATTATGTAACCAATTTAAAGGGAGAGCCTCCTACTGCTCTATCAGTCCACACAAAGCCACAGGCTCTAGAAAAGCTAAGGCGTTGCAAGGCAGAAGGTAGAAGATCCCAGGTTCCAAATGTGAAATATCTCCAGCTGAACCTTTTGAGGTAGAGGTGATACAAGGTCAGTTACCAGCCACTTCAGACCTTTATTTCAAAACTGAGAACTGATATCTCACTTAATGTTGTCTCTAGGTCAGCAAATCTATAATCCTGGGATTGTAAGGGCTGATGAAGGAGCCAGAAGCTAAGAGCCAAAATAGGGGTGCATTCATTCTGGCCTAAGAAACTGCAACCGAGATATTCACAGTATTTAAAAAAACAAACAAACAAACAAACATTCAGTTCAGTTCAGTTCAGTCGCTCAGTCATGTGGGACCCTTTGCAACATTAGATGCTGTTAAGAGTGGTGAGGAAGACTATTCAAAACTATTGCAGGGACTTCCCTGGTGGTCCAGAGGTTAAGACTCCATGCTTCCACTGCAGAAAGCATGAGTTAGATCCCTGATCTGGGAACTAAGATTCCACATGCCTCACAGTATAGCCAAAAACAAACAAACGAACAAACAACAACCCCCCACCCCAGGGTGGGGGAAACATGTTACAAATAGGGGTCAATTGAATCAACTCCGCTGAAACAAAAGGCAGGAGAGTTTTTAAGCTCTGGGGAAGGCAGAAGCTCTGGAAGATGTTAGGGAGATTGGTCACTAGGATTAGGACATTTTGAGAAGGAATTGATGTTTTAATTACTTTTACCCAATTCTGAAGAGTCTGACCCAGAAGACTTCTTAGTAGAAGGGGAGGTGCAAAATCAGGTCAGGTTTGTGGATCACTTCTAAAATGATACCTATTATTGCCTCTTTCTTTTGAGTCCTCATCCTTCCTTCTCATTTATTTGTTTTTCAGGTTGAATCTCACCTCTTTGTTCTTCCAGCATCTTACTTACCTTGGAAGTCATCCAGCATATCTCCTTTCCCTTAGTCCATTCTGTTGAAAAGAGAAGGAGACACAATGAGAAGTTATTGTCTAGTAAGGATATAAATGCAGTGAAAACATAATTTAAAAATAAAGATAAAATATCACAATGCTAAGAACTCAAATTTTTGAGAAGCAAGATTGAGACTGGTGGCTTACAATCTAACATTACACACTAGAGCAAGAAAATGAAAAGCACTGTACATGTGTTAAAATGGCAAGAAAGATTTTACTCAAGGCTGTTGCAATAGGGGAGAGAGATTAAACTCAATTCTAAATACAATAATGATTACAATTCAGAAAGTATAGTCATTGGGTAAGCTGAAGAAGCTGGTGGAAAGTAACTTTATTAGGTGTCAAAGGTGAGAGAGGAGAAGAGCTTGATGAGATATCAAGGGTGGGGATTCTTTATAAACTGGTTTAGTGGGACTCTTTGCTAAATCTGAGCTTAGCAGATCATCACTGGAGTCTGGGAAAGGCTCAGAGGAGCCTGGCTAAATTTTGGTCAATGTACTAGTGAATTAAATTGCTGAAAACATTAGAGTTTAGAATGGGAAAATAAATACATAAAATGGTTGTTGAGGTTATTTTGGATAGAAATATAGAAATTTGGTTAATTTGTACATTCTGCTTTATGATGACAGGCTTTAGAAAACACTTGGACTTCATTTCCCAGTGGTCTTGGTCCTTATTAAATTACTCATATTCACATGAAACTCTAGTGTATAAGTTCTGATATGCAGGAGGAAGGTAAAGAGAAATAACGTGGAAATGTTTCAAGATTTTTTTATTGCATAACTTAATATTTATTTCTTTCAGGTAAGTACAACCCCATTTTATGGATTTTGCCAATTTCTTCCACACTTTCCACCCTCCCTCCTTCTCACCGACCTCAATCCCTTTCTTTTTATGCTGTCTTCATTTCTAAAGTAGAGAAAAAAGGAAAGTTATTCTTTTTATATCTAGAGTCCTATTTTCAATTTATTTTATTTTTTCACATAATTTTTAAGTTCTTAAAATGTTAAGCTAGTTACTTTGCTTCCTTAAAATGTGCTATAGCAAGAGATAAACATACCCAACTATTTTAGGACATGAAACTTTAAATTATCTGTGAAAGCCAGATGAGTTCTGGAGACATTGGTATGCGAGAGAATGTACTAGAGACTATTTAGTTTCCAAAGGTCCTTCACAGCATCTAGTCCTGAAACAACAAACATCCTTTTGCTCTTGAAACTGGTTCAGAACAGAATAGAATGAACAAGGCCTGCTGGTTGAAGCTTTGGAGGTAAGCCGACCATTTGCTTAACAAAGCAAGGCCTCGCTCCACCTCACCAAGGCGCTTTCATCTGAAAACTGAGTTCAAAACCAAGTAGAAACAGGCTCTCTCCAGTGGGATTCATCTCTTCCTAGTTTCAGATCAGCATAAAGAATAGTTTCTTTTATGTTTTCCTGCTATTCACATTTTTAAACAGATCCAAAACTAGACGTATGCTTAAATAATGATAGCTGGTACACATTTCCTTTTCTCCAACTGGGGATTCAGATTCTTATTTTCCCAGAGCAAGGTGAAATTGCTTTTCAACTCAGTGCACTAAAAGCTGATGCACAAGAATATGAAAGGAACAGTCCTTAATAATGAGGAAGATAATTGGAAACATACAATCTCTGCTCCCCCTTTTGAATGCCCTTTTTATTATTATTTTCTTAGCCTTTAAAATCCACAGGTTTCTTTTCTGAGGGCTGGAGGTAGGGAGGAGAGCTCTTTAGCTGTACAGATAGTGCTAAAATCATATAATTTAATTTAACATGCCTTTCAGAAAGCTATTTGTTTCCCATATTCCCATTTCTGTGTAATTAATGAGAACTTTGCATCGATTTGTGTCTGTGCCTACTGGAAGTTTAAATACAGGGTTCATCACCAGCACAGGCAACATTTCATCTCTGCTGCCTTTTAAGAATGGCCAGTCTCTTCCGAAATGGAAGTAAAGAATACAAACCAAGACCAAAACTGCTCACAGGCAAGTGCTGTTTGTGCCTGCAAATGACCGTAACTATAAAATTTGTTTTTGATCTGACTCACCCTTTCAACAATTCCTGGATGCTACAAACACAAACACATACTCTTGGTGTTCAGAAGTGGGTCAGCTCTTCTTTCCTTAGCCACCTAAGTCCACGGGGAAGATGCCTTTGGATAAGAAACTAAGCATTGAATCACTAATATTTTAGGCTAGCTCCTGCCAGAACACTTTTAAAGACCATACAATTAAAATTTCCTTGAAATATAAGAGCACATGGAAATGCTATTCTTCAATCTTTGAAAAGCTTCTTCTTAAAAGACAGTTGTTGAAGGAGTAGAGGACCAACATTGCAGATGGTCATTCACTTCTTCCTGATGACAACCTATTAGAAATAAAATTCTGAAGATCAGTTCCTAAGCAGAAGACAACCAAAAATAAAGGAGTGAAAATGATGGACTGATTGACAGGTAGGTAGAAATCTAAATATTCAGTAATAAGCATTTTATTAAATGCTGTACAAGATAGTTGCAAAGGAAAAGGCACATTTCCTATCTTTGAAGAGCTCTTGCATTCTAGTCACTAGAACAGAACAGAGGAAGTAAAAGCATAGCCTCATTTGTTATTGTCAAACAACAAAAATGCAGCTAAAGTGCTAAAAAGAGTTGGATGCCCTTTATTCAAGGAAAGCAATCCATGGATTGGGTGGAAGTACAGTTCCCCCACATGCAGAAAAGCATTCTTCCCAAGGGATTTTATGCAAAATAGAGTTTTATAGAGAGTTAAAAGGGGCAATGCAAATGGAAATACAAATATAAAGAACAGACTTTTCGACCCAGTGGGGGAGGGAGAAGGTGGGGTGATTTGAGACAATAATATTGAAACATATATATTATCATATGTAAAATAGATAGCCAATGGGAATTTGCTATATGACACAGGGAATCCAAAACCAGTGTTCTGTGACAACCTAGAGGGGTGGGATGGGGAGGGAGGTGGGAAGGAGGTTTGAGAGAAAGGGGACACATGTATACCTATGGCTGATTCATGTTGAGGCATGGCAGAAACTATCACAATGTTGTAAAGTAATTATCCTCCAATTAAAAATAAAATAAAAGTTTAAAAAGCCTAAGAGATAAAAAAGAGGCAATGAAGAAACAGGGCACAATGGTCAGGAGGTCAGGGTTTTCTTCAAAGCCTAAGGGGTCCTGTTTTCTAGTGCAAGCTGAGTTAGGGAGCTGGAGGGTAGGGGTTGGTGTGGTTGGGTTTCGTTGGCAGTGAGGTGTTTCCCATAAACCCAGGCTGAATTAAGTTTCAGTTTGTGACATGGGCCAGGCCACTGGGGTGTCTTCCATTTTATGGGTCCCAGTATATATTAATCACCCGGATCATAATCAGTCCCAGAAACGAGTGAGCAGTAAACTAGAATCATTCAATCTCTCTTTCTCCCTCCGTCTCAAAATCTAACTCCCTGCTCATCCCTGTCTTTACAGCATGTCTCACATTTATAAGGATTTAGATGACCCAGAAACACTTGAAGACACAGAGATGGAGCCTTTTATTAAAAAATAAATAAATAAACCCAATAAGACCATGATAAAACTATTTTTTATAAGAAGGAAGAGCAAATATGCACATTTTATTTGACAAGTCCTATTTTATGATGAGTCTGAACATGGCACTACTTTTTTTGAGGTTCTATCTTTTGTTCGGAGAAATTGTCTTCAATTTCTTCATTTTGCATGACTCTGTGTTGGTGTCTGTGCTTTAGATTAATAGCCCCCTTTCCCAATCTTGAAGGAAGGAACTACTGTAGGAGATGAACCTCTTCCTTGAACCCTGCCCTGGCTCTTAGTTATCTCTCAAACTCTTGTGATTGTCCAAGCAGCCCATTTTATTTGTAGTGGTTCCTAGTAATTGAAGGTTTGGATGTCCTTCATCCAGTGAAGGACATGGATGTCCCAAATTGAGGAATCTAGGCAGCACTGAGATTCAGGCAGACTGGAAGTCAGACGCCCCAGGCAGCAACTTTGAAAATATGCAAATATACACGGTCTTGTGGGGCCACCTGTTCAAACCCCAAAGCTAGAGACTCAGAGGTATCCCCTGGGTCCCTGCTGCAAAAACCAGGAAACCAGAAGAGCGCATGGCTTCTGTCTGGGAGAAGCCGCAAGCTGCAGCAAGGCAGAGGGGGAGGTGAGGGTGACGCCCACCAGCGAAGAAAAAAAGGGCGAAAAAATGGCCGCCTACAGTTTCCATCCCAGGGAGACTGCAGGCCGCCAAATGTTTTCCAGGTCAGACAGCTGCCCATCAGGCTGAGGAGCCAAGACCAGTCAGTGAGCCTCTCCCAGAAAGTACCCTTGTCGCTGGACTCGCTGCTTCCTCCCTGGACCCTGCAGTGGGGTCACCATCTTGAACTGGGAACCCTGCCATTGATTTTTTGAGTGCTGAAAATGATAAATAATGACACATTCAAAATTATTTACAGTGAGCATGGGGTGAAGAAATTGGGTGAATAGTTTCATGATTTTCTATCAGATGTTTCATGTCCAAGAAATCTGTTATACCTAGAAGAGGTCTGAACTAATCATTTTAAAATACAGACCCCAAACAAAACAAAACAGAAACCCTGTTAATTCAAGCATGCACTGAATAGATTCCAATTATTAAAGAAACCAAACCCAGGAAGTATCTTAGTTCTTGTATAAGGCTTTTCCATTAATAAGCATCACTAATGATAAATATTCTCAGAGTATACTATTTGTTCAATCAATAAATCCTGAAGCTATTTGATTTTTTATTGCAAAATTATATATTTTCTTTGTTTGTGGATACTATAAACACAGTTGATTTTTAGATAATTTTTAATTCTAATAATTATATGTGTATATGTGCTTGTGTGTTAAGTCACTTCAGTCGTGTCTGACTGTTTGTGACCCCATGGACTGTATCCTGCCAGTCTACACTGTCCATGCGATTCTCCAGGCAGGAACACTGGAGTGGGCTGGCATGCCCTCATCCAGGGCATCTTCCCCACCCAGGTACCCTGTGTCTCATGCCTCCTGAATTGGCAGGCAGGTTCTTTACCACTAGCACCACTTGGGAAACCCCCATTTGTGTATATATGTGTGTGTAAATAATAACAGTTTTACTTTAATTTTTTCTCCTTCATTTTATATCTTTTTCCTCACTACAGTTTGAAAACAAATGAGAAAAATATCCTTGTCTCATTTATTATTTTAGAAAGAATGCTATTAACATTTGCATTAAGTATGATATTTGCCACAGTTCTTTTTGGGAGGTTGGGGGACTGTTTTTTGGGGGGAGGTTGGGGGAATGTATTTTTTAAATAAGGAAATTCTCTTTTGTTCTTAATTGCTATGAGTTTCTTTTTTCATGGATTGATGTTGAATTTAATCAGATATTTTTCCTTCATTTACTGGAATGAGCATATGATTTTTCTCCTTCATCCTATGTGTTGAAAAGCTAGTGTCACTATAGAAAGTGAAAGTGAAAAGTGATCTAAAGTCACTCAGTTGTGTCTGATTCTTTGTGACCCCATGAACTATACAGTCTATGGAATTCTCTAGGTCAGAATACTGGAGTGGGTAGCCTATCGCTTCTCCAGAGGATCTTCCCAACCCAGGAATCAAAGCGGGATCTCCTGCATTCCAGGCAGATTCTTTACCAACTGAGCTACCAGGGAGTGTCACTATAGAATTACATAACAAATCACCCCCAAACTTAGTGACTTAAAACAGAAATCATCTACATCAGACCTATTAATATCTCCTGTCCATGGGATTTTGCAGGCAAGGATACTGGAGCAGGTTGCCGTGCCCTCCTCCAAGGGATCTTCCCGACCCAGGGATTGAACTCGTGTCTCCTACGTTGGCAGGCGAATTCTTTACTGCTGAGCCACCAGGGAAGCCCCCATGCAGAAACTATAAGTCCAACTTAAAAAAAAAAAGTCAAAGGAAATCCCAATGGATGCTACTGAATTCCAAATGAGTTATATGAAATAGCACTGCGTTATTGCTAATGTTCAGAGATATTTCTTGGTACATTTTGGGGACTTTGATTTCATTATAAAAGTTCATGCACAGAGTTAAAAACTATTAGGACGGAAAACCTTAAAGTAAAAGCAATAAAAGTTATCTCGTTTCATACACCCCCACACTCCCAATTTCCTCTCATCAGAAAGTCAACTTCTGTATTTTCTTGTATATCTTTAAAATGAAATGTCTTTTATTTACTGCATCATTTCCCATCTAGCCTTTTATTTTTCCATTACAAAACCACCCCCCAATTCCATTACTCATTGAGTCTACACATTCTGAGATAATCAGACTAGAAATCACTTTTGGAACTCAACAGGGAAATATATTTTATTTATCATAGAAAATATGTTCTTTTAGGAAAAGAATTGGAATTAACAAGATGCTCTCTGGAGCACTAAGTCATGTGACCACTATAATTTTAATAATAATGGTCAGTGATGGTGTGTGGATGTGCATTTTGTAAGTATATCACTGTCATTTCACCACAGAATTATTCAATGTTAGTAACTCTAGCGGCTAAAAGATTTTGTAAACAGTGTTTCATCTTCAGTATCAAGTAATTTTTATGTTTTGTCTTCATATAAAAGGTATGAATGATATCTTTCCTCTGAGACATATAGAACAAGATGTAAGATTTTTTTGAAAGCTAAATGTATCCTTGGATACCTCTGCTGGAAGATTATAGGAGAGAAACGTGAGGTAGGCTAATGCATTTGAAGCTTGCTATAAAGTACAATATACTTTAAAGTAAGACTATTTTGGATTTCTTCCAAACCATTTATTTCTAAAGAACCATAAGAACCTTATTAAGAAGGGGTTATTCTGGGCGATGTTTTAACGTCCTTTTAAGTTTCTCAGACTACTTGTCCACACAATTTTCTCTATCTCCCAGAGAATATTTTATCCAGTCTTTCAGGAACTCTCATAATATTTCTCCCTCCCATGACTCCAAAGCATTATTATTCATTTACATCTTAAATCACTGTGTTAGGATCCCATCTCTAATTCTGAGTAGACAGATATGTTTTGCCTTAATTAAAGGAATATGCATCATTCTTAAATGAACTGGGAATTTCTGAGTCTCTTAAAGCTCACTCTGTTGGCTGAGAAGAAGGATGGTCTTTAATTTAGTACAATATTATTTTAAAGACCATGTCACAGGTAGCATTTTAGTGAGGTTCCTGACTAATTTACAGGAGATTCCCCCAATTTTTGATTATAGTCAAGTAACTTGGTAAAGAATCCCAAAGAAAAATATTTAAATTTTTTAATGACAGGATAGACTTTGATTTTAAGGCTTCTCTCAAACCCTACTTTCTCTGTGGTTGACTGCTTAACTTTCTACCTTGATAAGATGAAGTCTCCTCTGCCGTGATTTGAAACTTAGGTAGGTAAATGTGCTGTATTAGTGACTTGGTGATAAAGCTACATCAAAAAAAAAAAAAGGCAAAGCATAAATCAACTATATTTCAATAAGAAAAATAAATTACAAAAATGGCAAAACATAGCACTGTGATGGCTTTCAATCTGGACAGCCTCATCTGGTCTGTTTGCAATTATTTCAGAGTGTGAAATAATTTAAAATTTAATTCACAAATGAAGCAATGGAAGATACTATTGTGAAATTAGAGACACGATGAAAGGGTGTTCCTCCAAGGAGAGTGGTCACAGATGTCACGTATCTATTTTGGCCTTGAGATAATGGTAGGTATTTCTTCACAATCTGGAATTCCTTTAGTGACATTTGTGATTCTGTCAAGAATCCCTTAATGTACTTGAACTACCTGGTGAGCTGACTTAAGGGAATTTATTTTCTTATCTATATACCTAATGATCTTTTAATATGTACCTTTATGACTGTCTTTTATGAGAATACAAATTGCTATTTCATAACTTATTATTGTATGCAATCACTCAACTGACTGGAGAAGGAAATAGCAACCTGCTCCAGTATTCTTCCCTAGAAATTTCCATGGACAGAGGATCCTGGCAGGCTACAGTCTATGGGGTCACTGAGCACGCACATGCACATACAACTGAGTGTCAGAAAGGAATTTAAAAGAAGGGCTGATGACCTAAAAAGGGAGTTAGCTGAGTAACCCCACTAACTTTCAACATTTTATTGAAGATAACAGTCCAGTATTAAAGTATGCTTTAGTCAATGTTAATAGTTTTCCATATGAGGGAAGCTTACTACTCAATCCCATCTGTTTATCTGGTAAAGAGTATACTATGATTTTTAACACAAGTAGTCTGGACTATACAATTCGTTTTTAAGTAATAAAAATGCCATTGAGAAATGTGTTTATATGTTGACCCCTTTTTTTACATCCTTTTATTCAGAAGCTTCCTTTATTTTTGGAATAATAACCAGTCATTTGTGAAACCAAATTCATTGCAGTTAAAGACAATTTCAGTGAGTTTTCCCATCCCCCAAATCTTTTCTTGTATATGGAGGTAATACAAGTGATTAAAATAACCACTTACAAGGAAAAAAAGTAAAGAAGAAAGAAACTTCCAATGCAAAAATCTATAGTAGACATTTTTTGTTTTTTCTCAGTTTGCTTGCATGCTTAGTCACTTCACTTGTGTCTGACTCATTGTGACCCCATGGACTGTAGCCTGCCAGGCTCCTCTGTCCATGGAATTTCTCCCGGCAAGAATACTAGAGTGGATTGCCATTTCCTCCTCCAGGGGATCTTCCTGACCCAGGGATCAATCCCAGGTCTCCTACATTGCAAGAGGATTCTTTATCATCTTAGCCACCAGGGAAGCCCTTTTTTCATTTAGAATATAGTCAATGTTACTCACAAAATAACATTGCTATTTCCTTCTCCACATCTAGGCTTTAAACTGTAGCTAATCAATAATTTCCTTTCTTTTCTTCTGTACTTTCTCTTCCTAAGTCTCTCCCCTAAGCACTTCCAGGTCGGTGCTGCACATTTTGAATCAATTTTTTGCTCAATAATATGCCTCAGTTTATTTTTTAAACCCTGTTTTATGTCAAGAAGGATTTGATGGGGATGATTAAGAGTACAGAGGCCTTTATAAGACTCAATTTCAGTAAGTGCAGCTCATCTTCACAGGAGTTGGAAAGAAAAAATAAGTTTCTCTCTGTCTCTTTGTCTCTTTCTGTCTCTTTGTCTCTGTCCCTGCTTATCTCTGTTACTGTGTTTCTACCTCTTACACATACATGTCCTTCATTTTGGATGTACATTGGCTTCATTCATTCTTTCTTTCTTTCTTTTTTTTACAGATTGGCTATTTATGCATAATTTGCAAGTTCATCTGATCTTTTTGTTCAAGCTTCCATACTGGTTCATGAAATCTCTGTGTCCCTACTTTTAGTTTTCAAGGAGAGAGACTGATTTTGGCCTTGCATCTGAAATCTACACTGAGTCCAGGGTCCAAGAAGAAAATGTTTTTATGGAAAAAAATCTATAGTGAAAACACAGTCTGAATTCTGGCACAGATGTGAACAGCTGTGTGTCCTTAAACATGCCGTCCATCTCTCTGGGTTGCAGTTTGGAGATCAGGCATGGAGAAGGGCAGCACAATTAGGCGTGAAAGCCTCAGCCAGGCAGGACAAGATGTAGGACCAGGCAGGGACAGACAAGATGGTGATTCTCTGTCTGGGTCCTTGCTTTGAACTTCTTTGGAGCTTCATTTTTAGAATTTTGGTATTAGTCACCTTCTGAGACTATACCAGACATAGAAGGGAAATAATTTTACTTTCTCTCTGTGCACTCCCTCCCCACCCCTTGCCCTTTCCTATTTCACTCAATTTATTTCCTCTTTCTCTTTCCTTCATCTGCCCTTTAACAACAAACAAGAGTCTGAGGAGTGCCAAAGATAGATTCTGGTGTGTATGCCGGAGACTGTAAGGACAGGCTGAAGGGCAGAAGGAGGGTTAGGAGGGCCACTCAGCCTGGAAGTCTGAGTCACTTGTTCATTTCTTTGGTAACTATTATTAGACTTGAGGAAATAAGCAAATGTGTTTTGATCAACTCTGCTTTATTATTGCTGTGAATGATATGACTGCCTAATTAATGAACTACACAAATGGAGATGTCAGAAAGAACTGATTTATATCATTAGTCAAAATAAACAGAAAAATAAACATCTCCTACTTATTTGAGAAATATGGTAATCCAAACTGGGACTTACCCAATGACTCAGTGGGTAAAGATTCTGCCTTTAGTGAAGTAGACGCAAGATCCCTGGGTTGAAAAGATCCCTTGGAGAAGGAAATGGCACCCCACTCCAGTATTCTTGCCTGGAAAATTCCATGGACAGAGGAGCCTGGTGGGCTTCAGTCTGTAGGGTCACAAAGAGTCAGCTTGTCAACTTCGAACGAAGTTGACGATATGGTTTATTTTGACTGAGTGCTGTTGGTCAATTATAAAAATTCAAATCATAAAGAATTAACTAAAGATTATCTGCAGGTTGAAGGACTAAACCATTTGTTCATATCTTCTCTGATACTCTTATTAAAAAAGTCTTCCCTCTTTCTTTTATAATCACACTCTTTACTATTGGCCTGGGCTAGAATCAGACTCAAAAGTTTAAGCTTTGTGGGTAGAAGTGACTCTAAAAGAAGAACTTACTGGAGGGTCAGGGAATAACAGACACATCTACTTTTATGTCTTTGCTCTTAAATGTCCAAGTCCATGAATTTAAGACCCTTTAACCCTATGGCCTGTGTCTACCTTCTCAGAACTCTATCTCCACTTATGTTCAATTCTTTCAAAATGCCCTTTCTGTTGTCTTGCTTTCTCTCCATGTTTACACGTCCAATCTGGGTGTAAAGGGAAATTAAAGGGGAAGGATTGCTTTAGGAGGTATGGAGTCCTTTTCAGCATCTCTCCCTGACACAGACAAGGCTTAATGAAACTGATAAAAATCTCTTTGCTTAAGCGCCAAAGTTCTAGACTTGGTTTTCTCTTCTTTTTATAGATTCTCTAGGTCTGTGTCATACCTGATTCTGTTTCTCTATCCAGTTTTTTCTGTTGGATCCTCCATGCTGTGCTGTCACCAGCTTTCCTCTTAATACCTTCTAGCAATTTCTGAATCCCCCATCTGCTGCTTGATAACCATGTACCTGGCTCACTCGCCAAGTGTATTCTCTTCTTGGGCCCCTTGACTAGGTATGATGAGTGTGGGCCTGAGGCTGATAGAGGCTTTTTTTAAAACAAACAAACAAACAAACAAACAAAAAAAAACCCTACACATTTCTTTTATTTTTAAAAGTTCTTCAAATTTATTATTCTTCTTTTAAAGGTATGTGTGCTTGTGCATGTTCATGATTCTTTGTGAACTCATGGACTGTTGCCCACTAGGCTTCTCTGTCCATGGAATTCTCCAAACAAGAATTACTAGAGTGGGTTGCCATTTCCTTTTCCATTATTTTTATGTTTTTTAATTTGTGCTTTGCCTTTTACTTGCCCATTAGCTAGTGTTCAATTTGTTTTTAACAGAAATGGCTTGTGATCCAATTTTATCTGATTTTGGTTTTCATTTTTGAATACACAGGCTAACAGCTGCCTATGCAACAGAAAAAAATATGTGTTAAATGTCTTAAACATTCTGAAAATGTTTCTTCTAGAAAATGTCCCTGTGGAATGACATCACATAAAAACCTGATTTTATTTCTCACCAGAGTAAAACATCAGTGGTGTCTTTCCCAGACTCATAGCTTGACAATTTATTACTCAATAATGATGTAAAGAGCCTCATGTGCTACATTTTTATTACATATTCTTATGGTATGCTAATATGGGTCAATGTCCTCTGTGTTCCATGCTGTGTTGACTTCTATGATGAGGAGATGGCCATATTTTAATCTATCAAGTGTTTACAAGACATTAATATTTACATGTTAGCACTATGCCACATGAATCTATATTCAGTGATAGTATTCAAAACCTAGGAGACAATAATGATTTTTTTGAGTATTTCATTTTTAAAATGGTGTATCTTAATTAATAGATGGTACCATATGCTGCTTTGTAAGCAGAAATCAGAGAAAACTGGGTCATGCATCATTTTTGCTACTGCATTCATTCATGTAGGATGTGAAATCAGATTTAGTGGCTCATATTTATTCATTTACTTAAAAAAGAACCTTGTGATCTTGCCAAAAGAAAAAAAAAAAAGCCACACTGAAACAAGTCTTTTCCTGGCAGGGGCGGGATTACAGTAAATAAAGCTTATTATGCTGTCCCGTCTGCCCATGGCAAATCATTCATAACACTGACTCTTCAATAGTTACAATGATTTGGACTTTCTTGTGGTCAGAATGCAAATTGTTCATTTGTAGCATTAGAAAGTGATATATGTAAAGTCACTTAGGACTTTTGGTAGGTGTTGACTTGAATTCATTGTGTGTTTAGATTATTTATTTAAATTATCTTTGAATAAGGACAATGCAAATAAGTGTTTCAACTGACTATAACACTAAGGCCTACAAAGAGCAATGCAAGTGTGATTAGTCTAACTTTGAAAAAAGTGAATCTACCTGTATTAATCTAATACTTTCTAATGGGTAGGAATAAACAACTTTATTTCTATAATTTACCACTTCATTTCAGTAATCAAAATAATATTCCAAATGGTCAAGGAAGATATTTACTGTGAATTCCTTACTGTTTCAATACACCAGAGGAGACCAAAGAAGGATTAGAAAACTCTGTATTTGTGCTTCATATTCCTTACATGTGAAATGGAGTTGGACTAGTAGATGATCCTGAAGACCTTGCCAGAGGTTACACCTAGTAAAGGGTTTGCAAAGACCTTAAGGGCATCTAAAGTAAGCTTCCATTCCTCCATCTGAGGCCTACTCAGAACTTGAGCAAAAGAAATCTAGCTTTGAAAGTGTTAGTTCAAAAAAATATTGCTTTTTGTTTTTCCTTTGGTTGGCTGGATGAAGCACAAGCTGGAATCAAGATTGCTGGGAGAAGTATCAATAACCTGAGATATGCAGATGACACCACCCTATGGTAGAAAGAGAAGAAAAACTAGACAGCCTCTTGATAAAACTGAAAGAGGAGAGTGAAAAACCCGGCTTAAAACTCAACATTCAGAAAACTAAGATCATGGCATCTGGTCCTGTCACTTCATGCCAAATAGATGGGGAAATAGTGGAAACAGTGGCTGACTTTATTTTCTTGGACTCCAAAATCACTGCAGATGGTGACTGCAGCCATGAAATTAAAAGACACTTGCTCCTTGGAAGAAAAGCTATGACCAACCTAGAGAGCATATTAAAAAGCAGAGACATTACTTTGTCAACAAAGGCCCATCTAATCAAAGCTATGGTTTTTCCAGTAGTCATGTATGGATGTGAGAGCTGGACTTATAAAGAAAACTGAGTGCTGAAGAAATGATACTTTTGAACTGTGGCATTGGAGAAGACTCTTGAGAGTCCCTTGGACTGCAAGAAGATCCAACCAGTCCATCCTGAAGGAAATCAGTCCTGAATATTCTTTGGAAGGACTAATGCCGAATCTGAAACTGCAGTACTTTGGCCACCTGATACAAAGAGCTGACTCATTGGAAAAGACCCTGATGCTGGGGAAGGTTGAAGGCAGGAGGAGAAAGGGATGACAGAGGATGAGATGTTTGGACAGCATCACCGACTCAATGGGCATGAGTTTGAGTAAGCTCCGGGAGTTGGTGATGGACAGGTAGGCCTGGCGTGCTTTAGTCCATGGGGTTGCAAAGAGCTGGACACGACTGAGAGACTGAACTGAACTTCCTTGGCCATTTGATGTGATGAACTTTGACTTTTAGCAAAGTAAGCTTATTTCTCACTAGCGCACTTTGTGGTTACATCTACTTCAATTAGTGTTTCAGTACAGAAGCAGGAGTAGTTTCACGCAAATTATTAAATACATGAAGACAGTTTCCTAAGGGGGCTTCCGTCTACTTTGTCTATTTGTCCTAGAGGAATTAAGCATGTACATCATGTATTGGGGCTTCCCTGGTTACTCAGATGGTAAAGAATCTTCCTGCAATGCAGGACACCCAGGTTCAATTCTTGGGTCATGAAGATCCCCTGAAGAAGGGAGTGTCTACCCATTCCATTATTCTTGCCTGGAGAATCCCAAGGACAGAGGAGCCAGGTGGACTACAGTCCACAGGGTTGCAAAGAATCAGACATGACTGAACGACTAACATGTACTAAGTAACTAACATATTGAGTAACTAAAATTATTGAGTAACTAAATAACTAACATGTATTGACATCACATAATAAATGACACCAGGGAAAATGAGTCAATAAACTGCCAGTCATAGAATTCAGACCATCAGTTTCACATTCAAAATATTGAAATATATTTAAAACTCTTTGACTTAAGCCTTTAAAAATAATTTTAAAAGTATTGCCTAAGTAAAACAGAGTTTTGTTTTTAAACTAGACAAGGTATGGATTTCAGATTTTGAGGGGCACAGAAAAAATAAAACCATTCTCTTCCCTGGCTTTTCTAAGTCTTCTTTAAGGCCAGATTTCTCATTCAATATTGTAGGTGCCCTTAGATTGCTGCCACTGAAAAGTACTAAATGACTACAAAGCACTTTGTGAATATGGATGCTCTCCAAAGGCTAAATGAAAATCTATAGCAGAAAACAATAATAAAAATCATACTCTGAGTGGTAGACACAGTGTTTTAATAATTTAATATGGTTGTAACACAGAAGCAAACATATTACTTCTCTAATTTATTGATGGCCATGTAATAGTTGCAATAGAAATGGATGATTTATGAATTCATGAATTATTCTTCAGCTAGTCTTTATTCTTGAAACTAAGTGTTTAAGTCTTGCTTTAGGCTTTCATTCTTGGTGCTATGTAAAAATAACTTTTCTCTCAGGCCTGAAAATGTAAGCAGACTGTATTTGTATAATCCAGATACTTTTTTCATTATTAATTTCTATAACCGGCCTGTGATGAAAGTATAGCTTGCTATTTCAATACACAATGAAATGTGCATAGTTTGTCATTTGGGTTAGAGAGCTATATGTTAATGAAAGGGAACTGCTATCAGATTCCAGTTCAACCAATTGTATCTTTCTTGGAAATAATGTTTTTCTACATTTGTTTTATAGGATTGCTTTATAGAGTGATCATATCCAGTACGCAGTGACTGTATATTGACTTAAAGTCATTTACTCACATGGCGTGTGTAAGTCATGGATCCTGTGATGTCCATTTAGCAGATGTTTACTTGGCTGTCCTAATTTGTTTCTAAATGAAATCTGAGCTGCTTGTTTGAACTCTGAGTGCCCAGCACATGCCCTATGGGTGAGAGAAAACTCTTTCATTTGCTTCTATCTTAGATGCACTGGAGTTCTCTTGACATTCCATTTTAACCCCATCTTTTCTAAATCCACTGAGGGTTTGTTAAAACCTGGACTCAGATTTGCTTACTGGATCATTGTGCTCCTTGATGGAATGGAATCAAGTTTTAAGGGACCATTCCTAGACACATGATTGGAAACTGTTAGAAAATGATTACTAAAATGTAGGTGCAGGCTAGTAGGCCCCCACTAAGTTAACACTAATCTTTCTGAGTAAAACAACTTTAATAATAAATAGAAAAATGACCTTCCTGGAAAATAGTAAATATATAAATGACTCTGCTAGAAATGAAATAAAATCCTGGCTGACCACTTAATTTACTAAGTCATCTTGTAAAAATTATTTAACATGATGCTTGTACTTTTTGGCCCTAATTGAACAAATGTATACAACAGTGGTATGTCCTTCATAAAGATGTCTGAGGAACAATTAAGATTATCCTTGAAAAGAATTTAGCAGGGCACCAGGCTCATAGACACCCTTCAATGTTGACTAGCAATAGCAAACATGTAGTTCTAAGTACAGTTCCTAGCATGTAGTGGGCTTTTGATAACTGTGTAAATGAGGCACTGAAAAGGTACAAGATTGGGCTGTAATAATAAAGAAAAGCTATTTTTGTCTCCAACTGCCCCTTTACAACGTACTCACCAATAAGAGATTTTCTCTGTCATGGATGAACACTGAGCAGATCCATGACCTTTATGTTTATTCTTAGCAAAGATACAAAAATGTAAGCACAAAATTATGGTTACTTTAAAACACTAGATACTCCCTGAAGTTACAAATCTAGCATTCTGTCTGAGATTTGCACTAATATTTCACTCTTCCATCAGAGTTCCTATTTCACTCCCTTTCTGCTTTTTGTGTAATCTACAGTTGCTTGACCAGATGCCTTAGGTGGGAAGGGGCTGGGAGACATTAAACAGTCTTTTTATTCATCTTCCCCTGCTTGTTGTGTTAGAGAATACCAGGGACGAATAACGGGAAGGATGGGAGAAGAGAGGACAGACAGTCATGTTCTTGCTTGACTGATGACTAAATCTGTCATGAATGAACTTCCTCTCTGACTCTAGGAGATGTTTAGACCTGGTTCTTTTTTTTTAGTGGCCTTCCATTTGGAGGGTCACTGCTCCCTCAACCAGTCTCTGGGGGCATATTCTGTGTGTCTTCTCCCTGTTGGAGTCCCTTTCACTCCCCATCTCCAAGTTGTCATCTTAGAAGAGTTTGAAATGGCTTCAGGTACACGTTTTTTCTCTCTTTGAGCCCACATCTAGTCCACAGGAGAAATCATTCATTTTTGGCCCCCACCATTGGTGGGAGTATAATTACGTCTCAAGCCCTCTTCTCTACCTTTTCCTCTTCTGGTCCACACACCAGGTGTATTCTAGGCATCACAGACTCTCCCAATTTGGAGGGAACAGATTCCAAGCTTTCCAAGTGGTTCAGGGGAAGCCTCCCATCTTTAGGCTGAGGGGAAGGAGGAAGCACTGGTTCTTGCTTTGTCTTCTTACCTCTCACAGTGCAGTCTGCTGCTTCCTTGAAGAAGGGTGGAGACCCACTCAGGGGAGCTGCTTTCTTACAATCTCTTTCAACACTTTTATATTTTTAAAACAGATAAGGAGGGATTAAAGAAAAAGCGGGGGTAGTTTTATGTTATTTAACTTAGGAATTTCTGCTAGTGGTAGAGTGACTCTATATTATTATAGAAATAATAACAATGGTAATAATAAATTACATTTATTGAATATTTATTAGTGCCAGATATTGTGTAAATGCTATTTTATTTGATCCATTAAAAAGAAAATCCTACTGGAAAGTGGGTCTTAATTTCTAACTTAAAAAACAGATATTGAAGCATGGGGCACTTTAGTTACATGTTCACGGTCACCTAGCTAGTTAAGGGCCTAGCATTTTAATTCAGAGGGACATGCTTAACCAGACTGCAAACTGCTTTTTCATTACTATTATGTGAATCAGTGATTATTTTAGTTTCACTTTCCATTATCTTCTAGGATTTTACACAGCTCCTTACAGAATATAGGCTTCAAATTTGTATCAGATGAGTGGGGAAAAAAAGACAAAAGTCTAAAGATACTGTAAAACAGATTATAGTCTCTTTTTTATAGGCAGAGGTTTTCTTCCACAGTTGCGTCAACATATGAATTTGGGTGGGAGACACAAATCAGTCCATCATACGTGGTCTTAACTGTCACAATTTCACGATATGGGTTGACAACTTCTTTTTATGGTATCCCCCCAGATTTGTGTTGTCAACTAATTTGAGAAAATGGTGGCGGCATTTTTCAGTGCAGGATTATTACCACAAACTCAGTTTACCTGGGAAAAACACAAGTTTAGAATTGTTCGGCTTCATTTGACAAACAGATTTTGTTTGTTGAGGTGGCGCTCGTGGTAAAGAACCCACCTGTCAGTGCAAGAGACACATGAGAGTTTGAAATGGCTCCCTTCCGTGGTGGCTCGGACAGTAAGGAGTCTGTCTGCAATGCGGGAGACCGGGGTTCAATCCCTGGGTCAGGAAGATTCCCTGGAGAAAGACATGGCAACGCACTCCAGTATTCTTGCCTGACGGACTACAGTCCGTAGGGTCGCAAAGATTTGGACAGGACGGAAGCAACTTAGCACAAAGAACTCCTTTTAACTTTCCTGTGACGAACAAAACTCCTGTAAGTAATGAGATCAGTCTTTACGTATTCTAGTCCTCTAGGACAGATCATTCCCAGGCACCTGAATGAGTAGCACTTTGTAGCCAGCTCATCAATGAAGGAAGCTCACCTCAGCACTGAGAAAGGAGGCTCATTAGTCTGTGACTCTGCAGATTCTTTGTTCACTTAAAGATAGATCGGTGTCTTAGCCCTTTTGTGGTTCTGCTAAAGCTTAGCAGAGTTCTTCTAAAACTTCTAAAACTCTGCAGAGTTCTTCTCTGCAAAACTCTTCTTTGATTTCTAAGTTTTTAGAATTTTCTTGGCAGGGCTTGCTAACGCTGCTCTTAACATTCTTCTCAAAAATTAGTTTTGAAATTTTCCGTGATAAATGCTTTACACAGTTGGTCATTGTAAACATCCTATGTTTTCTTTTTAATTCTTCTCTAGGCTTCAGCAAATCCACATTTTTACTTCCAAAAATGTTAGCACTTATAGGATTTACACTTGTTAAAGAAAGATGATGCTTTTGAGAGTCCAGGCTCTATAGCCAGACTTCCTGGGTTTGAAATATGGCTCTCCAGTTTATAATCAGCATGTCTTGAAAAAGTTATTTAACTGCTCTGTTTTAGCTTCCTCATCTTTAAATTGGGATTAAAATAGGATGCTGTTAAGATTCAAGAAAGTGATTTATTTAAAAGGACTTAAAATACTACTTGATATAGAGAAACACCCCATGAAGTTAGTTATCATTAGTCTTCTTATTTTTTTACTTTCATTGAATAGTTGTGGATGTCCCTAGGCAGTTTAGAAAACTTCATATTCCCTCTTCCGATTATTTGGAATCAGCTATCAGGGGAGCTCATGGCCAGGTTTGAGTAAGACCCAACTTGTGAAAGGCTGCACAGGCAGACTCTGGCCTCCCGACCTGCCCTTTGTCTAGTCCTTCCGAATTGGAAGCATGACTTAGTAATGCAGGATCAGCTTTCAAATCCCTGCCTGCCAAACCCACTCTTCTGACCACTAGTTGGTAGTAGAGATTCTAGACTCATGGATATAGATTTCTCTTCATGTTTGTGAACATAGGGTTCTTTGTATAGCACTGGGAAGCCATTAATTTAGTTAATTAAGGTACCTAGTATCCTTAGGTAATTTTGCCACAGTTCATCTACCAACAGGAGATCCATTAGTCTCCTCCTGCCTAGGCATCTTCTTGTCCTTGAGGTGCTCAAAGTCATCCTGAGGATCTTCCCTGGGCTGGTCTCCTCAAAATGCATCAAAAATTATAGCAGAATGACATTTTTTTGACATGATAAACCAAAAGAAGGAAAAATTAGGAGGGTTGGGAAAGTAAGTCAGTATGCCTAGGAGATGCAGGCATCAGAGCTGGAGCTTTGGGAAGCACCCTACTTGACGTCTCAGACTTTAGGATATGTTAAGATGATGTGATCCATTGGACAAATGCTCAGCTCTGCTAAACTTGAGTTTCCTGATCTGTGAAATGTTGTCAATTATATTTCCTACTTTATAGGTTCATTGATACAAATATTTATTAAGTATCTATCAACTGTATATATATTTTTTCGTCTATTATTTCTGTCTCTCTATTATGCCTGTCTTTCTTGGGCTTCCCTGGTAGCTCAGATAATAAAGAATCTCCCTGCAATGTAGGAGACCCAGGTTTAATCCCTGGGTCAGGAAAATTCTCTGGAGAAAGGAATGGTAACCCACTTCAGTATTCTTGTTTGGGAAGTCCTACGGACAGAGGAGCCTGGAGGGCTACAGTCCATGGGGTCGCATGGAGTCGAACATGACTGATCAACTAACACCTTCATCATGTATCTAGATATAACTTCATCTGGGGTCATTCACTGTATAGCCTGTAAAAAAGAAAGAAAGAATCAAACGAGCAAAAAAAAAAAAAGCATGTGTCTACTCAAAGCATCTAGGCTAACCTGTCTCTGTTCTCTCTTCACTTGTATTAGTCAGTAGCATCGGATATTGGTACGGAGATTAAGAGGCACAAAATACTATGTATAAAATAAGTAAGCTACAAGTTATTTTTAATTTCTGTAAACATCAACAACTATTATAGTCTTTTTTAATGGTATTAGAAGTCATAACTTGTCTGTTTTTGTTGACTCTCATGATAGTTTATTTCTTTGCATGTTGATAAATATTGAAAGTGAGTACATATCTTTACATACAGAAAATCTGTTTGACTGGATTGAGGATACTTACATACTGATGGTATTTGTGTTGGCTTTTGCTAAAGCCAGGGGACACTTTTCCAAACCCTGAACCATCACTGGTTCAGTTACAGAACTTTAGATTTAGCATTTTCAAAACTAGTCAAACCTGTATCAGCAATTGCCTTCAGGGCAACTCCTCTCTTTGTATGTTCTCAATGCTCACCTCATTGGTTTCAGTTCACAGGTTGTTTATGGTTGTTTGATTGACACTCAGGGGGTTTCCCTTGCTTTTTGTGAAAAATGGAAATCATGTTTTCTCCAGAATCCAGCTGTTTTATACTAAGAGGTTTTACAAAAGGACTCCTCCATATTATTAATACTTGAAAAAGTAACTTTGTGATTAAAAAATATTTGATCATATCTTTGATCTGTCTTTAATATATGCAATTGTAAAGTTATGTTTTATTATAATGATCCAGTTTTCCATCCTTCTCCTCCTCTGTATGCTATTACTAACATTTCGCACTTCTTCCTATATTAGCATGTGCCATTTATAAATGTGTTATATACATGGATTCTGGAGAGTTACTGTGCATATTTTTGTTGTAGTTTCCTGACCAGTAGCTTGTATTGTACATATATATTCGTTTGTAACACACTTGTAGGTGATTATCATAGCAGTAATGACATTTGAAATGTATTATAAACTGACGGACATGTTTAATAAAACATTGTGGGTTCTGTCAGTGAAACTGCTTTCTACATAAAGGCTTATTATATATATGTATTTTTAAATCCTGAAAATGCTCTAGAGTTCCAAGAATTATAGATGATATCTGATTTATATCTGACTAATTGAGACATCTTTGTGACTCCATGTCCTCCAGAAAACTGGAGGAATCCAGAAAACAGGCCAGAATCCTTTCTCCAGGGGATTTTCCCAACACAGGGATTGAACCCAGGTCTCCAGCACTGCAGGTGGATTCTTTACCATCTGAGCCACCAGGAAAGCCCTTCAGAAACCTAATAAATGTCAAAGTTGGGTTTTGACACACATGGTATCAGATTTGTGAGAATATTTAAGGCCATTTTTGGAGTTCAATTTGATGCCAAGTAGAAATGCATAGAACATTATTTTGGGCATATTTTTTTCTGCATTGTGTTAAGTTTACTAGCTGACATTTGCCCGTTCTACATCATATTTGAGGGAAGACTTTTAATCTTTTACAGAAATATTAAAAAAAAAAACTGTTTTAAATTGAACTGTCAGGTTCATTGGAATTTGCTGGACAGATGTGTACTGTTGCTAGATGCAGTCTCCCAGGTGTTTTTTGTTTTGTTTTGTTTTTTGTTTTTATCTCTGCTCATTGTTTTTTCTCCCTCTTCCTTTCCCACCTTCCCTGGCTTGGCCCACTGACTTCTCTTCCCACAGATTCAACCCACCTCCAGTTCCCAGGCCAATCCCAGCTTGAGGCATTGATACTGAATGTCCTCCTTCAGATGATTTGGGACACAGTGCTCAACGCTGATCCCTGGGTCATCATTGTTTCCAGCTTGACTACTGCATGGTGTCCCAATGATGAAAGCTCAGAGCCTATTTTTTTTATACAAGTAGCAGCCTAGGCTTCTTTTCTTGGATCCTGTAGGATTGCTGGTAAGCCCTGATGGGCTCCTTTGTTGGCAAAGGCTTTAATTTCACCATCTAAGAAATTTGAAAACATGCATTTCTATTAATGTGTTTATCTCATAGTTTCTGAATCATGGTTCACTAATAAGAGAGGCTTCTTAGAATACCTCCAAGGACTGGTCCCTACTTCTTGGAGACAGATTTCTCTAATGCTAGCACTACCTGATTTTCTGAGCATTGCTCAACACTGTTCCTATTGCTAATCTCCCATTTCCTGCCCAATGTACCTATGTTATTTATCTTGGCTCCATCATGCCAACTCTTTACTGGACCTTTACTGAGCAAACTCTTTACTGTGTTTGCTGAACACCTCAGGCACTAGATCTTTGCAATTCTATTGAGTGAATCAATTACCAGGCTCTAGTCCTTCCCTCTCGGAGAAGGCACTGGCATCCCACTCCAATACTCTTGCCTGGAAAATCCCATGGACGGAGGAGCCTGGTGGGCTGCAATCCATGGGGTCGCGAAGAGTCGGACACGGCTGAGAGACTTCACTTTCACTTTTCACTTTCACGCATTGGAGAAGGAAATGGCAACCCACTCCAGTGTTCTTGCCTGGAGACTCCCAGGGATGGGGGAGCCTGGTGGGCTGCCATCTGTGGGGTTGCACAGAGGCGGACACGACTGATGTGACTTAGCAGCAGCAGCAGCAGCAGTCCTTCCCTCTTACTTTTTTTTTTTTACTTCCCACCTTACTTTTTTTCTCTACATCTTTGAAGAATATATTCTATAACTTAACTCTGGGCCTCCCTAGAGGAAGTACAAGTTCAAAAACTTATAGAACATGAATTTCTTAAATTTAGAACTAAAAAATTAGAGTTTTTACTTATCCTAGTGTAATATATTATATATATATATATATATGTAATATATTATTCCTGTTTGATATATTAAGTCCTTCAACTCCTTTCTTTTTGAAAAAAAAATCATAATTTGTTATATAAAAGGGAATTCAGAAATCATTTTGTAGAGTACTTTCAATTTACAGATAAGGAAATGTAGGTTTGACATGTTAAAGTTATTTGCTCAAGATTAAATTAGAGAAAAGCTAGGTTTCTTTATATCTTACCTAAGATAAGTTTAGAAAAACTAAGCTCTATATACTTTAGACTTTATTTGCCAAAGAGTAGCAGCCTCTTTATTTTAATGATAATTGATATCTGAAGTATTGCAATAGACTTTAAATTTCACAGAGTAGACTGTTGAGTTAAATCAATGCTGTAACCAAGCTTTAGAAAAATTTTCAACTGTATAGAATTAACTGTTTCCAAAACCAAGAAACTCCATCAGCTTTTTAGACTCGCATACTAGCAGTGACTAAGGCAATGTCAGTAGGGGGCAGCCAGCTACTAAAATTTAGAAACATGCCTCTTCTTGGCTTTTCTATTCTTATTAAAGTTTCCAAACCAGATTTTATAAAATACTTAGGTGTCTGACCCAGTGGTGATAATTTTTGATTAAAATAAGAATTTATTCTATTTCTATGTCAACTATTCCAGTGCTCACTGGAGTACTGAAAATCAGTTCTGACACCAACCAGAGTTAGTGTCAGACTACAGGTTTATTAAGGGGTAGGGTACCCGACAAGGCCACCTCCACCTCCGATGCAAGCCACAAGTTCAGGGGGTTCCTCAGACCACTCACGCTTCTGATTGTCTGGGTCTAAAAGTGAGGGTGCCCATCTTACTGTTTGGTAACTCACTAGAATAACTCACAGAACTCAGGGAAGTGCTATACCTCTGATTACAGTTTTTTTTATTTTTACAAGATTTTTTTCTTTACCAGTCATTTTAAGTAATGGTTTATTTTGTTTTTATGTTTTATCTTCTTTGGCTGCTCTGTGTGGCTTGTGGGAAGTTAGTTCCTTGAGCAGGGATTGAACGTGGGGCCACAGCAGTGAAAGTGCCAAGTCCTAACCACTGGGACACGAGGGAATTCCCTTGATTACAGTTTTGTTACAAAGGATACAAATCAGGAGGACCAGTCAAATGGGGAGATGTGTAAGGCAAGTTCTTGGAGATAATGTAGATCTTCTGTATTCTTTCTTGTGGAATCAGGGCATATTTTTCTGGCAATCAGTGTGTTCACCATCCAGAAAGCTCTACTGAACTTTGGGGTCCAGAGTTTTTTGGGAGATCAGGTTGACCTCACATGGCTCTCAGTTCCAACCCTTTACTGGACCTTTCATAGGTCTGAGACCAGCTCCCATTCTGAAGCTCTCTAGAGAGCGCAGCAGTTCATCTCACAGCATAACAAAGTTACTTCTAAAATTGGAGCTATCACAAGGATTTAGAGTCTCCCTTTCAGGAACCAGGAACAATAGTCACTCAAATTCTTTATTTTACAACAGAATCATATTACATAAATACACTCAATTTTGCCAAAGAACATTAGAGTTTAAGAGTAATCTCCCAATTACCATTATCTTTGTCTGTTGCTGTTTGTTCCTAAAGTACTAAAGAATCATATATCAGTGATACATTATAGATTTTTCTTTTTTTCTTGAAAGATTGTACAGAGAGAAAAACTCAGGAAAAATGTTTTGCTATTAGAAAGTGTAGGGACACTTCATTCCTGCTTAAATATTTTCAAAGTCTGTAACTTAAAAACTAACGTCTAGGTTTATATTCAGCTCGTAATGGACAATGGGGAAGAGTGAACAAATTTTAGATAAACCAACAGAGAATACAGGAAGAAAACTGCTGAATGAATGAGTAAGGTGGTGGTCTTAATTAGGCAAAGGGAAACCAGATTTGTGTCAACTGCTTCTGTCCATAGCTAGCTGTATTATCTTGAAGATCTGGATGCTCTCAACCTCTCTCTTCCATATTCAATATGTAGAAATTATATGCAGTTATTTTAATTATAGTTAAAACACATTTCATCATTTAAAAATATCTCTTATAAGAAATGATCAAGTCCACGGTATTGAAATGAGACTGAAGCCATTACTTGGACCTCCTAGGTAGCACCAGTGGTAAAGATATCACATATCAATGCAGGAGACGCAAACAAATGTGGGTTCCATCCTTGGGTTGGGAAGATCTCCTGGAGGAGGGCATGTCAATGCACTCCAGTGTCCTTGCCTGGAGAATCTCCGTGGACAGAGGAGCCTGGCGGGCTACAGTCCACAGGGTCGCAAGAGTTGGACTCGACTGAAGGGACTGAGTATGCAAAGCCATTACTACACAGGGTGCTGTTACCTACACCTGGCGGTGGGGTTCCGGATTTCAGTGCTTCTGGGAAAAGAGGGCTGAGTGTATCTTATGGGGATTGGAGACTAATTTCCACATTCATAAATGAAAGCTGTAAAACCTTTCTGTTGTCTAAGTTTGCATCCGGATACAACAGTTGCATGGATTGTGAAGGGTGAAAGCAAAGGATCCTAAATGATAGGAAGCTAGACAATTATTGGAATATTAGCTTCAGTTCTGAAAATGTGAAATCCTTGAAGACATATAACATATGCAACTGATTTGTGAAACCCTAGGAGCTGAGTTGAGGCTACTTAAATAGTGATTAAGAAGACAGGAGAAATGAGGGAGAGAAAGAAAAATAAATCCATGAAAAATAAACATACCAACAAAATTTACAAAGCATCTGAAGAAATCCAATCCAAGATATGAATTGTCCCTCACTGCAAACAAACACATGAACCTGAAAACAATAAACAAGCAAAACTTCAATCATAAAAATAGAGATGTCATTCAATTATCTAGAATGTACTTTAAATAAATATGTTTAGAAACCTTGAAGCAATATTTATAAAACAAAAAGTGGGAGCTCTAAAACGAAGACTGGTTCTTGTGAACCATGAGCCAATTAGATTCTTTGTAAGGAAAGAAAAAATATTTAAAATGGGAACTGTAATAAAGATTATACTTGTGTCAATTGAAGAGAAAAATTTTAATAGAGAATTTTGAAATTACCTAAAATATCACTTAAAAAGATAAATACAAAGTATAAAATGAAGTTTAAAGAAATAGAACATAAATAGAGATGCTCTAGGAGAATCTAAGAGAGGCCAACAATTTACAAAACCGGAGAATGATACAAATTCTTATACTGAAAGAGTACCTTCAGTATCATGTATAACAAATAAAAGATGAGATGACTCAGACTGGGTAGATTGGATTTATGTTATTTCTTTTTAAACATTGACATATTATTTTTGTTTTTATTTTTATACAGCATTTAAAAGTTATACTCTTTTTTACAGTTATTACAAAATATTGGTGCTATTCCCTTTGTTTCACAAGATTGGATTTGTCTTATTAAGATTTCAAAAGTCTATACCCAACTAGGGCTTCCCTCATAGCTCAGTTGGCAAAGAATCTGCCTGCAATGCAGCAGACCCTGGTTCGACTTGGGTTGGGACGATCCTTTGGGGAAGGGAAAGGCTACCCAATCCAGTATTCTGGCCTGGAGAATTCCATAGGCTGTATAGTCCACGGGGTCATAAAGAGTCGGACACCACTGAGTGACTTTCACTTTCACTCATACCCAACTAAACTGTTGTAAACAAAACAATCATGAAAGAAACATATTTTTGGACATTTAAACACTAAAATATATGATTTTTGCCGCAAAATGTCACTGAGATTTTTCTAAAGGCTATATTTTAGCAAGAGGAAAAAATAAACCCAGAAAGAAAAAGTGTGATGCAGGAAAAAATGTTCAGCAAAAATTTATATTGGAAAATAAAAATAAGTGATGTCTGTAAATATAAACTCTGGCATATTTTAAAATAAAAAAACTAACATTCAAAACAATAATCAGATGACAATATGTATGGGATAGCTCTTGCCTCCTATGTCTTAGCTGATAGAGAGAGACTAACTTTTAGACTTTTTTAATACAATCACTGTGTATGTGTATGTGTGTGTCTGTGTGTGCTCAGTCATGTCTAACTCTTTGTGACCCCGTGGACTGTAGCCCACCAGGATCCTCTGTCCATGGGATTTTCCAGGCAAGAATACTGGAGAGGATTGCCATTGCCTCCTCAAGGGGATCTTCCCGACCCAGGGATCAAACCTGTATCTCTTGCATCTCCTGTGTTGGTAGGTGGATTCTTTACCACTGCACCACCTGGGAAGGCCTGGACAATCACAGTACTTGACAGATATTTGGTACTCAATAAATAGTTGTTGATGGCATGGAAGAAGGAATGTAAGTAAGACTTCAGTAAGTAAGTCTTTTGGGGGTCTCAAGTCCCTTAGTAGATACATTATGAAATGTAAAACAATTGAATGCTAAAGCATTTCCAGGAGCGGGGGGAAAGCCATATCCTAAATACATTTTATGAATTATGTCTCCTGGCATAGTTATTAAATGATTTCAGCACAATAGCAATTCAAAGAGAATGTTGTTTAATTAGACATTCTGAAATAGGTAATATTTTCAGTAGAACTATTTAAATTTTGTTAAGTCTACATTAAAGACCATGTAAGAGGTATACACTATATGTTTTATCAGCTCATAATGTCTTGTGACTTGAAAGAAAAAGGTAGTAAAAAAAAAAGCAGCAGAAAAATATTGAGTTGGCATTTCATAGAATGAACTTATTTTTACTTAGTAGACTTTGGAATACTGTTGGTTAATGAAGATGGTATCAAGGAGAATAGAACAGGGAGTGCTTATAATTGCATTATTCAGATTCATGGTAGATTGAATAAATGATGGAGGACAAGAAAACTGCTTCCTTCTTTTCTCTTTTGAAGTTATCTGTTTCTCAGCTTAATGAGAGTATCTTCTAAACATTTGGGTTCCAGGATGTCAAAAGTCAGAATTTAAGAAAGGAAGACAAGATTTAAAGAGTGAAAGTGATGGATAGCAAGATGAGGAGTAAGGAAGGACATTTATAAAAAAAAAAAGAGCAAGTATGTGTTTATATCAAAAATAAGGAAAGAGTTTGGAAGTTGATTCTTATTGAAAAAAGTGCAGAAGAGATACTTCTACCATGGAATGAGGGTGGCATGAGAGGGCAACATGTAACGAGAAAGACAAAGACTTAACAGTGGGAATATTTTGGTTCATATATTAATGCCATTAAGAATCTGGCTACACATAAATGAACTGGTACATATGCATGAGGATGAAGTATGGTATATAGTAAAATATGAAGAGTTGGGACCAGAAAACACCTATTGTATCATAGAAAAAGTCTTTTTATTTTTTTCTGCCCGTCTTAGATAATCCAGCTGGGCCCTTGTAAATCAGTCTAGTGAAAAAGACTGATGAGAGAAAAAGAAACAGAAGTTTATTAACATGTGCATTGCACATATACATGGGAGCACCCAATGATGAGTAACCCAAAAAGGTGCTTAGAATTTAGGCTAGATACTTGGACTAAACAAATGAAAGGGATTTGGGGTTTCAGAGAAGGGGTGGCAAGTTATGGGAAGGTCATCAGGAAAACTATGACCCCACAATCCCTCCTGGACGTATATCCAGAAAAAAAAATGTCCAAAAGGATGCATGCACCCCAGTGTTCATTGCAGCACTGTTTACAATAGCTAAGACATGAAAACAACCTAAATGTCCATTGACAGAGGAATGGATAAAGAAGATGTGGTAGATATGTACAATAGAATATTGTTGTTGTTATTTAGTCACTAAGTCATGTCAGTCTCTGCCACCCCATGGGCTGTAGCCCACCGGCTCCTCTGTCCATGGGGTTTCCTAGACAGGAATACTGTAATGGATAGCCATTTCCTTCTCCAGGGGTTCTTTCTGGCCCAAAGATTGAACTGATGTCTCCAACATTGCAGGTGGATTCTTTACCACTGAGCCACCAAGGAAGGCCATTGGAATATTACTTAGCCATCAAAAAGTATGAAATAATGTCATTTGCAGTATCATGGATGGACCTAGAAATTGTCATACTGAGTGAAGTAAGTCAGATAGAGAAAGGAAAATATTGTGTGATATCCCTTGTATGTGGAATCTAAAAAAATGATACAAATTAACTTATTTACAAAACAGAAACAGACACACAGGCCTAGAGAATGAACTTGTGGTTACCAGGGGGTGAGAGTGGGGGCACAGGATTGTTAGGGAGTTTGGGATGGACATGTGCATTCTGCTATATATAAAATGGATAACCAACAAGGACCTACTGTATAGCATAGGGAATTCTTCACAATGTTCTGTGGCAGCTTGGATTGGAAGTATGTTTGGGGGAGAATGGATACATGTGTTTGTATGGCTGAGTCACTTTACTGTCCACCTGAGACTATCGCAACATTGTTAATCAGTTATACTCCAATATAAATGAAAAGGTTTTTTTCTCTTAAGTATGGTAAATGAGATTGTTTAGTAAGGTTTTTTATGCAGATATAAATACTAGTTCTTGGTCTTTAGCTCAAAATAATCCATATGCCAAAGAGGCATATTTCAGGGTGGTGTATTCTGGTACTCTTAACTATCTACCTTTGATTGAAAATGTTTATTACATTTTCAAAATTTATTACAAATTTCCTGAAGATTTACCACTACCCACATTATTTATATATTTTTTGTTGCCTTAGACAAAAGAAGGAAATTTCTAAAACCTGAAAACAAACTGAAACAAAATTAGGGATCTTTATCACTTAACATTTGCATGGTAGTCTGCTTTTATAAAATTAAAATTTTAGGCCCATGACATTATTGGTTTTGAGTGCTATAAATTATTACTTTAAAAAATTCTCCTTCAAGTACCAAATTATTAATCTACCTTTTAGTTTAACTGCCAAATTACCTTTTGGCAATTCAATGTTACATTAATAATTTGATTCTTAGATTATGCTGAACCTCAATTTGATAATTAAACTATTATGTTGAACCTATTAGAATATTAGTTGTTTTCTAAAAGAAGTATTAACTGGTAGGAGTTTGATACATTCTGTAGCTTGAAAGAAGTCTAATTTAAATTGACAAGCTTTCTTGTCTTCTAGTTCATAGCATTTTACATTTAGAATAAAACAGAATTAAGATTTGAAAGTTGAGTATCTAATTCCCAGAACTATACATCTTTCAGTGTCAGGCAGTGAAGAAGTTGATTATATGAACCATTTGTTTTTTCCTCATGTCATAATATGTTCTTGCTACATTAATATCTTCAACATATTTACCTGAAACTTTAGTTTATTTAAGTTGAGAAAAATAGAGATTGTTATTTATGTTGATTTGTAACCTGAAAAACCCCAGATATGAGGTATAGATTATTTCCATTTGGCAAAGCATTTTTGTTTAGTTGAGGTGGCTCAGATGGTAAGGAATCTGCCTGCAATGCAGGAGACCCCGGTTTGATCCCTGGGTCAGGAGGATCCCCTGGAGAACGAAATGGCTACCCACTCCAGCATTCTTACCTGGAGAATTCTATGGAGAGAAGTGGTTGGCAGACTACAGTCCATGGAGTCACAAAGAGTCAGACATGACTGAGTGACCTACACTTGAACTCTGAGGTGGTTAAAGGACACAACTAGTCTGTTGAATCAGAATACTGCTTAGACGGTATCTAGCAAATGTGTGGATAATCTTTTATTAAAATTCTTAGCATATAAATTCTACTTCAATGAAGAATAAAAACTAGACAAATTAATAATGAGTTTCAGTGCTACGTAATCAAATGGGCTACATTTCCATTATGTTGGTTGCCCGACTCTCAGAGCTCTAAACAGAAAACCTCTGATACTCATATCCTGTTCCACTGAAAACTATCAAGACAACATTGTTCAACTCACGTTGAGCTGTGGCATGAATTCTCAGATCAGGCATTGGCTGTGGCTTTCTTTGTGGTGCTTCTAGGTTTGAGATGCTGATATCCTCGTTGCTGTCAGCAACGGGAGAGTAGAAGCCCTCTGCTTTGTAGGTGCTCCTGTTTTCACTTGTTTTATACAGCGGTCTGCTCTCTCTTTCTAATTAAGATGCCATCACCCAGGGCAATTTGAGATCAGGGAATGGTGTTCCTATGAACTGTCTTGTGCAAAGATTGCAGTGTAAATAAAAGAGAAACAGCCTTTCATTACTTGCTTCAAGTGCAACAACTCCGTGGAATAAAACAGACAGTATTTGCCTTTGCCAAGGCACAGAGCAGCATTTGCTCTGAAAATACATGACACTGAGCTCGTGTCTTTGTTTTCAGATGCCAGGAAATCACATATAGAATAAATTATATGGAATATAGTATATATTGTAAGCCCCAAATAATTAAAGCTCACTGGAAAATTCCTAAATTATAGCAGACCTTAATGCTGTAGCATGAAAGACTTAAAGTAACACTTATATTGTGAGATAAGAAAATTAAAACAAATTTTAAGGGTACTAATTTGGAGTGGGATGTGTAGGATAAATAGGGAAATACAACAGCTAGAGTCAGGAAGGTAAGTTAGGAAATTGGAAGAATTTTTATTGTGGAGTGATGCCTATGGTTATAATATTCTAGGTTGAGAAAAGGACTTATTGGTAATCTGATAAGGCCCTCTAATATTTCACTGACTTAGGACTGATAGTGAGAAAAAGAATTCTTTTCTGAAAAAGTTGTTAGCTTTCTCCCAGGTTAGAAAAAAAAAAAAATGGAATAAAAAAGAAATTCTGGACGAAGAGGCCACACACAGTTCTTGCTGTATCTTGCCCATATTTGACAGATTTTAACCATGAATTACCATAAAGTTAGCAAAACTTAAAATTCAGGATTAAGTTCTGAACTAACTTAATTCAGAACTAAGTTGTCCCCAGACCATTTCAAGAGGACTATTTGCAATGGGCTTCCCTAGTGGCTCAGAGGGTAAAGTGTCCGCCTGCACTGTGGGAGACCTGGGTTCAATCCCTGGGTCGGGAAGATGCCCTGGAGAAGGGAATGGCTTCCCGCTCCAGTATTTTGGCCTGGAGAATTCCATGGACTGTGTTGTCCATGGGATTCCCAAGGGTCGGACACCAACTGAGTGGCTTTCACACATATTTGCCATGTAGTCACATATTTCATAAAATTTACAAAAGCAAAATATTTTTAAACTTAATTTTTATGTTATAATACAGTGTAGTTGATTTACAATGTTTTGCTAGTTTCAGCAGAGTGATTCAATTACACACATACATATATCCATTCTTTTTCAGATTATTTTCCCATATAGGTTATTATAGAGTATTGTTTCTTGTCCTTGTTGATTATCTATTTTGTATATAGTAATGTGTATATGTTAATCCCAAACTACTAATTTATCCCTCCCCTCACCTTACCCCTTTGGTAATCATAACTTTGTTTTTGAAGTTTGTGAGTCTCTTTCTGTTTTGTAAATAAGTTTATTTGTATCATTTTTCCTTAGATTCCAATACAAGTGATATCATATGGTATTTGTGTTTTTCTGTCTGACTTACTTTACTTCGTATGATAATCTCTAGGTCCACACACATTACTGCAAATGGCAATATTTCACTCTTTAATGGCTGAGTAACATTTCATTGTATATATGTACCACATCTTCTTTATTCTTTCCATTGATGATGAACATTTAGGTTGCTTCCATGTCTTGGCTATTGTAAATAGTGCTACAATGAACATTGGGGTCCATGTATTTTTTCAAATTAGGTTTTCCCTGGATATCTGCTCAAGAGTGGGATTACAAAAGCAAAATATTTGATCACAGTCAATACCAGTGTCTGTGTTAGTGATTCTTAACTCAGTTGTGCTTCCTTTTATATGGGTGGCACTAGAGAGGACATGGGCAAAAATTTTTGACATCTGCCTAAGGAAAAGTTAGTGAAAGTGAAAGTGCAAATCACTCAGTCAGGTCTGACTCTTTGCCGACCTCATGAACTATATAAAGAAAGTTGAGCACCGAAGAATTGATGCTTTTGAACTGTGGTGTTGGAGAAGACTCTTGAGAGTCCCTTGGACTGCAAGGAGACCCAACCAGTCCATCCTAAAGGAGATCAGTCCTGGGTGTTCATTGGAAGGACTGATGCTGAAGCTGAAACTCCAATACTTTGGCCAAAGTATTGATGCGAAGAGCTGACTCTTCTGAAGAGACTGTGATGCTGGGAAAGATTGAGGGCAGGAGGAGAAGGGGACGACAGAGGATGAGATGGCTGGATGGCATCACCAACTCGAAGGACATGAGTTTGAGTAAACTCTGGGAGTTGGTGATGGGCAGGGAGGCCTGGCGTGCTGCAATTCATGGGGTTGCAGAGTCGGACACGACTGAGCAACTGAACTATACAGTCCATGGACTTCTCCAGGCCAGAATATTAGAGTCGGTAGCCTTTCCCTTCTCCAGGGGATCTTCTCAACCCAGGTATCAAACCCAGGTCTCCCACATTGCAGGTGGATTCTTTACCAGCTGAGCCACAAGGGAAGCCCAAGAACACTGGAGTGGTAGCCTAACCCTTCTCCAGCAGATCTTCATGACCCAGGAATCGAACTGGGGTCTCCTGCATTGCAGGCAGATTCTTTACCAACTGAGCTATGAGGGAAGCCCAAAGGAAAAGGTAAGATGTTGATATATTGAAGCTTGGACTTAAAGGGATTGTATTTATGTAGTTGCAGTCACATTGTGCATCAGTGTTTTTTAGCTGCCAAGGTTAAGGAATGATTTCAAAGAATTCTTCTATACTCAACTGAGTCAATGGACACAATGTCATCAGTGAATGAGTACTCGTTGTGAGTGTTGTTAATTCACAGTACTTAAAAGTAGTCGCAGCAGAACAAAACTTGATATTCCCCCCAAGCACTACAGCTCATATAAGCTTTAAAAAAATTTTATATTTCATATATGAATGAAACTTGATAGAAGAGTCTCCAAATCTGACAACAATCTTAAAAGTTTACATGACACGAGTTGTGAAGCTAATCAGTAATAAATAAATTTCCATCAGCCATGCTAGAGGAAAAACTAAATTACCTTCCTATTCTCTCTGTAGAAAATGAGCTTACAAAATTGATGCCTATAAAGTGATAATCAAAGAGTAATTATCCACAAACATAACCTGAAGTAAAGTATATTATTTAATAATTTAATTATATTAATTTTCTAAATTTTTGACAATTATATTGCCTGTCAACTTTTCAATATTTGTAATTTTTATGGTATCTTTTCTCCAATATGTGTACATTCATTCTAAAACCAAATTTTGCATTGAATTCCTTAAAAAAATGTATCTACAAATTGCATATGGTTAAGGTCACACAAAACATGAATTTCTCTCCATTAATCAAGTGCTTAAGAAGCTATATAAAGACAGTTTAAAAAAATGGGGGGAGTCAAGAAACACAGGACACTTCATCACTTTTGAATACTGTTCTTAGATAAGGGCATCCATGGTTAAATATGTTCAAGATCATCTATTGGGATTTAGGAAGAAAATATTTCAGCTTCTGTATATAATTTTTTTAAAAACTATGTTTTTTTTTTTGCATAGGCTTAATGTTATAATTTTTGGCAGTCATTGTTTAATCTGTTTTTAATTTCTTCTTCCAGTTTCCTATTAATGGAATTTTATCAGAGTTTTAACAGGGAAACACAATGACCATAATTAATATGGAAAAAGGGTATTATTATAGGGATTACACCCAATACATTTGTGGAAGCTAGTGAAGAAGTCAAAGGAGAGTGGTTACCTATCCTTTGGTAACCACCAGTGGGGTTAAGTCAGAAGGGCTAATAGGGAGAAAAGCCGGAAATCAGGTAGAGAAGAGTTAGGGAAAATGGCAACTGGGAGGACCAACTTGAATCTATGAAATCAAACTGGAACCCATTTCTGCTTTTCAATGCCTCTGACCTTGGCTATGTGTTTGATTTAGAAAAGGCTGGTGATCTTCACCAAGGAGTTGCACAGATTCTTGTCTCAAGGGTCAAGCTCACAGGAGATTCCATGGGAACTGAGGTAGATGTGGGTCTGACAGGTGCCCCAAGCCTACGGGTGAGCCAAAAGATCAGCTCCACCATGTGTAAGCTGTAATGGTAACTGACTGAACTGGTCACCTGTATCGACTTCAGAATACAATGACTACTGCTTCTCTTTAGGCTTTATAATTCAGGCAAATTTGTCTGGTGGCCAAATCCTAATATACAACTATCTAGGGAACGGAATTTGGGGAAGTAACTTTCTGGCTTATGAAAATTGCTATGTTTCTTCATTGACTAGGGATTGTTGAGTATGTTTTCGTGATTGTTGAACATTCAGATATACTCCAAAGGAATTAGAATCTTTTTCTTTTCATTTTCTTTACCTTTTTTGCCCCTAAGAATAATGGATCAATTAAAGCCCTTAACATACGTCCTTATTTAATGATAATTTTATTTCTATAGAATAGAGTCCTATAAATAATCTGGTCCAAATAGTAGGCATAGTTTTAATTTTGATAGATGTTAAAAGATGCTTTTCCAGAAAAGTCTGTATAACTTAACATTTCCAACTACAGTTTTTTTTTAGTATATTGATTCTCCCTGCCAACAAGAGAAATGACACTTTTTAAAATTTATAATAATCCAATGAGTGGATGTGTTATTTCATTTTAAATTTGAAATTCATCCTTTCCTAGATATTTTGAATAAATGTTCATAATTGATGGCCATTCAGATATGCCCTTTTGTTACTGTTGATCCATTATTTTGCTCACTTTTCTATTTTTTTAGGGGGGGAGTTCTTTCTGTCAATTTGTGCCATGTTATTTTTTTATTTTGTTGGGACTTATAATTACAAGGTTGTTTGTAGGAATAATATAAGATCTGCTATGTGATGTTATCTCTCTTCAGAGAATATGTATGTTTTCTTCTTTCAGGTAGCCAGTGGCTGTAACAATGCAAAACCATGTCAGTTCTATTTCAAGAATGGTATTGATTCAGATCTCAGCTGCAGTCTATGCAGGAGACCAACGATTTCTGATTTACACTTAATCCTAGGGTGCGGCCTTTTGGTCCCTTCCTTTTATTCTTTTAAACGATTTTAAATCTAATTTTGATATTTATCTCTTAAAGAAGCCCTTCAAAAGATACATTTCAGTCTGTTATCCTCTCTGACATTTCTCTTGGAATCTGCAAGGGAAAAACCACCTCCAAACTTCCAGGCTCACCTTCCTGAACCTCTGCATAATGCTTCACTATTTTAACTATTCAAGTCCTTCAAAGAGATTTTGAAAAATACATGATAATGAGCTTTTCTACTCAGAGGTCAGGCCAAAGTACTCAATTCATCATTACCAGAACCTGATATCTGAATCTGAAATTGTAATGGCACTCATGCTTAGAGTGAAAGTATTATTGGTAACATGGGGGTTTCTGAGTGAGTCCTCAATAAATGGCATACCTGTCCTCCATTTGAGATTAATGACAACTTGAGAAATAAGACAAAGAATCAAAGCAGTGTCCAAGAGAACTCCTTTCTTAATAACAGAGTTTAAGTTGCAGAAATAGTTCAGCATGACAATCAGCTTGGCCTGTTTGCTGAAACCAGATCCAGGCAGATGTACCTGAGCCATTACGGGCCATGTTATACAAGGCAGCCACCTCGTGTAGCTCTTTTGACCACACAGCTGAATGGAGGATAATCTTAGCTGTCTACGTGCAGGCCTGCCTTCTGGTCAGGTGTCTATCGCCTGCTGAAGAGTGAGCAAAGGAGTGACAGAGAGGTGATGGTACTTAGGGAAAATCCCTTGTTGTGGATCCCAGAGACAGAGAAAAGAAAAAGTAATTTAAGTTTATTAATTGAGAAAGACTATCAAGAAGGCTAAAATTTCATGCTTATATATGGCTTAGCCTCAAGACCTTTTGCTTTTGAAGGGTAAATATTAAATAATGAATACACCAGTGGTTGGTGCTTGGGTTTTTTAAATTGTATGACTTTGGACAAACCGCTTAACTTCCAGCCAATGTTTCTTCATTAGTACAAAGGAGATCATAACCTCTTTTTAGCTAATGTTTTTTGTTTTAATGCTCAAATGAGATGATATGTTTAAAATACTGTACACCATAAGGAAATTCTGTTAGCCTATTTCTTGTGTGTGTGTGTGTGTGTGTGTGTTTGCTATTTGCAACACTTTCTGAGCACAGCCTCCTGGGCACTTCTCCTTATTAGGATGTTTGTTTGTCTGCCCTCTGCCTTCCTGTCAGTCCCCAAGGGGGCCCCTTCTTCTTTCCTTAGTGGAGCTCCATCATCATTTCCATGCAGCCCAGGCTTCACACTTTTATTGCCTAGCTTTGTACTTTTTTCCCCCGAGCACAAATGAATGGCAGGTGTTACAGATCTTTTCTAACTTAATATTATGTTTGTGGTGAAAATCACTTTTCCATTTGAAAATTTCTCCCAAACCCTGAAGGTTACTTCCTCTTAGCAAAATATATTCCTTAGTTCTCTGACATGCTAGCTCATTAAACTGCATCTCAGCTCTGGGGGCTCTGATGGAGAAAAATCTACCAGCTGTTATTTTCTCTATTATTTGTCTCAGGTTTTAACCAAAATATAAGCAGGGAAGTGTCTGAATAGATAATTATAGTAATATGATATGATATGATACAATGTAATGTAATGTAATATATGATGTGATACAAATAATTTTGTGATAACCCCTACCCCAACCAAACCCCAAATTTCCTCTTCATGCTTCTATAAATGTCATATAGAACTTCAAAATGAGATTATTGCTGTGTTAAATGTAGCAGAGGTTTCATTTTTTTCCCTAGGAAATTATCTTGCTGTTATAGTCTAAGACTTTTAGTAGAAAGTTTTTTGTATGCTAGCTCTCTTTGCTTATAAATTATGGAGAGAAGTAATTAAAAATGCAAGTATGAAAGTGAAAGTTGCTCAGTCATGTCTGAGTCTTTGCGAGTTCATAGTCCATACAGTCCATGGAATTCTCCAGGCCAGAATACTGGTGTGGGTACCCTTTCCCTTCTCCAGGAGATCTTCCCAACCCAGGGATCGAACCCAGGTCTCCCTCCTTGCAGGTGGATTCTTTACCAGCTGAGCCACCAATGAAGCCCAAGAATACTGGAGTGGGTAGCCTATCCCTTCTCCAGTGAATCTTCCCAACCCAGGAATTGAACTGGGATCTCTTGCATAGGACTTCCCTGTAGCTCAAATGATAAAGAATCTGCCTGCAATGCAGGAGACCAGGGATTCTGGGTTGGGAAGATCCTCTGGAGAAGGGACTGGCAATCCACTCCAGTATTCTTGCCTGGGGAATTCCATGGACAGAGAAGCCTGGAGGGCTACAGTTCACGGTGTAGCAAAGAATCAGACATGACTGAGCGACTCACATACATACACACACTTCTGCATTGCAGGCGGATTCTTTACCAACTGAGCTATCACGGAAGCCCAATGCTAGTAAGATGCAAGTATATCTTTTATCAATAAAAATTCTATTCTTTAAAGTTAAAATGCTTTCTTATAAAACCTTAATGCTAAGTTCAGTTCCATTATTCACCTGAGCTCATGAGATATTTTACAGAGCTGGCTTATGAAATGGATGTGCAAAATATTCGAGATTTCCTTTAAGTGTATTAATTATGGTCTAAAGATCACCTCATTTTTAGAAAGCTCTGCTCATCAAAAACATCTTCTGGCCTTTCCTTGTTTTACATCCTCTTTCTTCCACTGCTGCCTGAGGTTTCAGGCCATTTATTGTACTGTGGAGATGTCTTCTGCCTTATCCTGGGATCTACCACTAGCCTCTATATCCACTCAGGAGCTGAGAATGCTTTCCTCTCACTAGTTGGAGTGCAGGGTACGTTAGTTCCTTTCTGACTGTTTCCCAGAATTCTTTGTCTCTTAACAAAAGGGACTCTGACCTTGGGTTTTAGAAACATTCTCCATTTATAATTACCCTTTTGAAATGGATGAGTTTGTTTGAAATCTTTAAATTAAGATTACCCAGGGTTTTCCTCTGCTGGCCATCATTCATTTTCTCTGCTGAATATATGAAATTCCCTCTTAATTTTTATCCTTTGAACCATTTGTCTCTGTTAGACTGAGGCTGCATGGTACTGAAGTATCATGGTTTTCTACAGGATAAATGATGTGCCAGTTTAGTTAAAAAAACAAAAAACAACCAATACCTATACCTTCTGAGGTGTGCCATCAGGGAACATCAGTTTAATTTCTATATTTGTTTCTTGTTAGCATGGGGATGAATTTTTCGCTTTTCTGTTTGTGTTGCATGAGCAAGATCTGCACTCATGTCTGTGCATTCACTTGATAGCTAATACTTGATATGTCATGTGTGACTGCCCTTCTATCATAGAAGAATAAAAGTGATAGAGAATTAAGTGATAGAGAAAAGCCCCCATGTTAGCACCTTGGTTAGTTACTCTAAAGAAAATATCTGAGAATGCTTTATAATTAGGGTTGTCTTTCCCTAGGATTGATAAACTCTGTCCAGTAATGATCTCAATTTCCATATAGTCCTTTCAGTGGCTCTCAGGACGTCTAGATTTAAAGCTGGATAGTCTGGTGGGTTATAGTCCATGGGGTCACAAGGAGTCAGACATGACTGAGTGACTGAGCACCCATGCATTAGCATCCTGTCATGAGACATTTATTTTCTATATGCTGTTCTCCACATTCCTCGAGTGTTAATTCTCTTTGAGAACATTAGAGACAAGCACTGTTAAATTCCAGACCTCCTATGGAAATTGTTGAAGTTTAAGGCTAACTATTTCATTAATGTACAAGTTTGACATTTTATTTAGCAGCAAGAAATACGAGTGTCTCTAGAGCTCAATAAGCCTAAGACAGAAAACAACCATAGGTCACTCTCATGTCTTTATTGTAATATGGGAAAGATTGAACATTTATCAGCCTGAAAATTTCATTTTTACCAGTAAGTTAAAAAAAAAAGTCTGCTCACAACTAGTAAGATATTAGTCAGGAATATGCCGTAATTTCATTTTTAGACATGTGATCTGGCTCAGTTGTGCTGGTGAAGAATAGAAGAAAAATAAATTCAGTAAGCATCAAGGTTGGGAAATTATAGAAGAAGGTGAATCTTGCTTGCTTCTTCACCTTGGCCAGAAGTGGAAGTCCCTTGAGTTTATCTTTTAAATCTTTCTTTGTACAGTTTGCTTACTTTTACAAGAAAATATTTTCTTGCAAGCTTCAATTATGTCCTGCATCAGCCCTCCTTTGTGAGTGAATCCTCTGGTAACTGCCCTGATTAAATCGATAGTTTGAAAGACTCTTCTTGCTGTCCTTCCCTTTATTTCATCTTTTTTTCTCCTTTCTCAGGAGAGAAAACATAACACACACATGCCACACATACACACAAAAAAAACTTATTTTAATTTGAGTTATGCCTACAGATCTTTAAAACTGAGAACAGAGATATATCTTACTTCATGTCTCCATGTCCAAAACAGCTAAGAGGAGCTGTCTAATTGAACTTTCTGTGATGATGGAAATGTTCTGAATAAAGGTAGACTATTGAACACTTGAAATGTGCCTAGGGTAACCAACAAGACTAAAATTTTTATTTTATTTAGTATTGATTAATTTAAACTTAAATTTAGATAGCTACCTGTGGCTGCTGTTTTGGTTGTTGTGGGTATAAAGCTTGTTTTTGTCAGAGGTGGTCTTTCCTTGTGGCTCAGCTGATAAAGAATCCGCCTGCAATGTGGGAGATCTGGGTTTGATCCCTGGGTTGGGAAGATCCCCTGGGGAAGGGAAAGGCTACCCACACCAGTATTCTGACCCAGAGAATTCCATGGACTGTGTAGTCCACGGGGTTGCGGCACAACTGAGTGACTTTCACACTTGTCAGAGGTAAATACAGGGTTAGAATATTGTAGTTCATATCTCTCTTGTCTACCAATTGTTTTCCTAAGAAATTTATTCTATTGATAGGTTGAATTGCCATGGTATAGTGTTCAAAATATGAACTCCTCTATTTACTTCCAACTGCTAATACTACTTACTAACTATATACGTGATAAAATTTAGCTTCTTTGAATTTCAATTTTCTGAACAAGTGAAGCTAATGATGCCTCATATTGGTTGGTACAAAGTTTATGTTAGAATGCATGGTACATAGTATTGCTCAGTAGACATTAATTTTTTCTCTTCTTTTTTTCTCCTATATATCTCTTTTTAAAAAATAAGAATATTTCTGAAGGTGATGCTTATTAAACTATCCACACTTTGGTAAAATACCTTTCCTCTGGTTTTATTTTTGCATAGGGAAAATAGTCTCAAGGAAGAAGAGAAGCAATAATTAGACTTAGAGGAAATAGGATATGCTAAAGAGAAGATTCATCAACTTGTAATGTCAGCAGAGTAAGACAGCAAAGAGAAAACCCAAAATAGTTCAGCCTTAACAAGATAGTGTCCTTTTCACTCTCCGGTTATACGGGCACCCCGTGGTTACTAAAAGTCAACAAAATTTCTCGCAACCCGTTGTTCCCTGAGAACTCTCCACTCATAGCAGTCTTTAACCACCAAGCTCCACACTGAGCTCAGCGGGGCTGGATTAATGAACTGGTGAAGCACCTTGCTGCCAAGAGCCCCAGAGATAACATTCAGATCAGCCATGATGACAACAACACAGTATATTTAGCTTGTCTTTAAAAACTAATACCACAGGCATGCTGGAGACTTAATTCCATTGATCTCTATTGCTTTTCCCCTTTTCACTTCATCTGGAGTGGAATGTGGCCGAGAGCCCTACAATAACAAGGAGCTTCTCTATTCGCAAAACAAACACCATGTAAGACTACTTCTCAAAGTGTAGGACCATAATCCATATGCCATTATGGATTATGCCAACAGACCATAATGTTCTGTTGGCAGTCATCAATGTTTGTCACACGCAAACCCTGGGCTACATGTGTGCAAAGTGCTGGGAGGATCTGGGGGCTTGATGTCAGACGGCAGAAAAGCAGGAGTTAATACTGTCCTTTGCTCTGTTCTTACCTGCTCTGGGAGTGACCCTGGAAAAGTTACACCATGTCTCTTAGCTTTAGATTACACAGCAGTCCCCAAGCTTTTTGGTCCTAGGGAGCAGTTTCATGGAAGACAGTTTTTCTTGGAAGACATGGATGGGTTGGGGAGGGCATGGGTAGAGAATGATTTTGGAATGGTTCAAGCACATTATATTTATTGTGCACTTTATTCCTATTATTATTACATCAACTCCACCTCAGATCATAAGGCATTAGATCCGGGAGGTTGGGGACCCCTGACGCATTTGATTAAAAAAAAAAGAAAAAAAAATCCTAACACAGAAATTATACTGCCGTTTAGGCCAGTTGTGTTGATAAATGAAATCCAAAAAGCAAACCTCTGTGAGTTATGCAGTTCTTATTTTCTAGAACTATAGCACTCATTTAAGCTGAATTCCCAGATTTTATCCAATTTAATTATTTTAAAAATTTAGTTTTAAGCCATTTAAAAACTTTAAAGAAAATTGGCACTTTCTAAAATAGGTTGTGTACCCATTTTCACACTTTGGAAACCAAAAGTATGTTAGCTTGTACAGTTAGGCTAACTAGTTTTGGGGCATATCCAGAGAAAAAGAAGGCTTTTCTCTCCCTGCCAACACTGAATTATAAGACTATAGCTGTATTACAAGGCTTAAAAAGTCAAGCCTCCCTAGTTGCTGAGCTAAATTGCATTAGCAAGTACCTGGTAGAGTACATCCACACTGAACTTATTAAAATGTCAGACAGAGCTTAAAGGTCCCTGCTTCCCACCAGCTGATGTCCATCTTCATCTGATGCTGCTACACTGTGGATGGCAAGCAATGTGTGGAAACTCACACCAAGTCATTTGGAGTTTGTGAAGATAACAGTGATGTTTATTTGTATGTGAAGATCAACTTTTATACCAAAAAAAGAGCCAAATTCCTCAATGCATTTTATACAGTGAAATCATATAAAATATTTCTGTTATCCCTGCAAAGTTATAAGATCATGCTGAAATACAGCATAGCATATAAATAAAGCTCTCCATGTCTTTCCAAGGTAAAATTCAGGGAATTAAATGGAAACCTGACAATAAAAATTTACTTTTAAAAAATAATAATTTTATTTGTTTAATTTTTTGGCTGCACTAGGTCTTTTTTGAGCACTGGCTTTCTCTAGTTGTGGCAATCGAGAGGCTACTCCTCTCTAGTTGGGGTGTGCGAGCTTCTCATTGCTCTGGTTTCTCCTGTTGCAGAATACGGGATCTAGAGTACATGGGCTTAAAGAGTTGTGGCACGTGGGCTCTAGGGCACAAGCTCCGTAGTTGTGGTTCACAGGCTTAGTTGCCACATGGCATGGGAAACTTCCTGGACCAGGGATTGAACTCATGTCCTTTACATTGGCAGGTGGATTCTCAACCACTGGACCACCAGGGAAGCTCTGAAATGTACTTTTGATCATTATTTTAAGTGATCATTTGGTAGGTGAGAAAACAGAACACATCATTGAGGAAAATCTCATGAAAGCATGTTAGTGATATTGCAGTAAGTATGCTATGTAAGATTTTATAGAACAACGATGACTACTGTCTCTTACCTAAGCCACTGTTATTATGGTTTTTGATTGTATTTAGTTTAAAAAATCTTAGTATATCTATCTATTCACTTGAAGGCAGAAATTATATACCTTTTTTTTTATAGTTCTAGTGACACTAAATCAAAAGTTTTAGATTGTTCCACTTGGCTTGATTTTTGTGCCATATATTTTGGGGATGAATACAAGGAGGACTTGCTACTTTTAAAGCAATTGACATATGCATTATAGGAGAAGAAGCACTTATTATCCTATAGAAGATAGAAGCATTTCTATCAAGTGCTTAAGGTCAATTTTTAATACAATATCAAATAAAGTGACATCTAGTGACTTCTGTGCTAATAGAATAATTATAAGAGCAGAAAACTCTGCAGGTGAGATAGCTCCTATCATACAATATCCAAAATGTGGCCAAGAAATCCTTGTAAAGAACTGTATTTTGCTCAAGAAGTAAGTTCTAAAGCTAGCATCTACAGCAAATGTCACAGATAGTATTACCTGTTAAGTTCCTTTAAAATTCTCATAATTCTCATAAATGTATCATACTGCAGCATGCCAGGCTCCTTGGGATTCTCCAGACAAGAATACTAGAATGGGTTGCCATGCCCTCCTCCAGGGGATCTTCCCGACCCAGCGATTGAACCCACATCTCTTGTGTCTTCTGCATTGGCAGGTGGGTTCTTTACCACTAGTGCCACCCTGTACTTATCTGTCACTTCAGTTCAGTTGCTCAGTCGTGTCTGACTCTTTGTGACCCCATGGACTGTAGCATGCCAGGCCTCCCTGTCCATCACCAACTCCCAGAGTTCACTTAAACTCATGCCCATTGAGTCGGTGATGCCATTCAACCACCTCATCCTCTGTCGTCCCCTTCTCCTCCTGCCTTCAATCATTCGTAGCATCAGGGTCTTTTCCAGTGAGTCAGTTCTTCGCATCAGGTGGCCAAAGAATTGCAGTTTCAGCTTCAGCATCAGTCCTTCCAATGAACATTCAGGGTTGATATCCTTTAGGATGAACGGTTGGATCTCCTTGCAGTCCAAGGGACTCTCAAGAGTCTTCTCCAACACCACGGTTCAAAACCATCAATTCTTCAGTGTTCAGCTTTCTTTGTAATCCAACTCTCACATCCATACATGACAACTGGAAAAACCATAGCTTTGACTAGATGGACCTTTGTTGGCAAAGTAATGTCTCTGCTTTTTAATATGCTATCTAAGTTGGTCATAGCTTTTCTTCCAAGGAGCAAGTGTCTTTTAATTTCATGGCTGCAGTCACCATCTGCAGTGATTTTGGAGCCCCCCAAAATAAAGTCTGCCACTGTTTTCGTTGTTTCTGCATCCATTTGCCATGAAGTGATGGGACCAGATGATATGATCTTAGTTTTCTGAATGTTGAGTTTTAAGCCAACTTTTTCACTCTCCTCTTTCACTTTCATCAAGAGGCTCTTTAGTTCTTCTTTGCTTTTTGCTATAAGGGTGGTGTCATCTGTATATCTGAGGTTGATATTTCTCCCAGTGATCTTGGTTCCAGCTTGTGCTTCATGCAGCCCACCATTTTTCATGATGTACTCTGCATATAAGTTAAATAAGCAGGGTGACAATATGCAGTCTTGACGTAGTTGTTTCCCGATTTGGAACCAGTCTGTTGCTCCACATCCAGTTGTAACTATTGCTTACTGACCTTCATACAGATTTCTTAGGAGGCAGATCAGGTGGTCTGGTGATCCCATCGCTTGAAAAATTTTCCACAGTTTGTGGTGACCACACAGTCAAAGGCTTTGGCACAGTCAATAAAGCAGAATTAGATGTTTTTCTGGAACTCTGTTGCTTTTTCAATGATCCAGCAGATGTTGGCAATTTGATCTCTGGTTCCTCTGCCTTTTCTAAATCTAACTTGTACATCTGGAAGTTCACAGTTCAGGTACTGTTGTTGAAGCCTGGCTTGGAGAATTTTGAGCAATTACTTTGCTAGTTTGTGAGATAAGGGCAATTGTGCGGTAGTTTGAGCATTCTTTGCCATTGCCCTTCTTTGGGATTGAAATGAAAACTGACCTTTCCCAGTCCTGTGGCCACTGCTGAGTTTTCCAAATTTGCTGGCATATTGTGTGTGTGCATGCTAAGTCATTTCAGTCGTGTCCAACTCTCTGCAGCCCTATGGACCATGGCCTGCCAGGCTCCTCTGCCCATGGGATTCTCCAGGCAAGAATATTGGATAATTGAGAGTGAATCCTGATTTATATACCAAGCTTCCAAATCCCAATACACACTAACAAATTTGTTTGGATGAAGATTAAATAACCAGAGGAGCTATAGCTAGGTTTCAAAGTCAGCTCAGGATATGTCATGTGCTCAGGAAGTGTCAGTTGTGTGTGCTTCTTATATATCCTCCAGGTATTAAGCAGGTACCAACATCTCTGAAAACATCACTGGTTAATTTTCATACAGAATGTCAATTTTATGAGGGTGTTCTTTATGTTCTTTTATTGTAAACTTTTCAAAATTATTTGTAAGTGTGTGAGTACATAATGGATTCCAGAATTTTACTCTTTTATGTCCAAGTTCATTTCCACAGTATTGGTATAAATAGTTCACAGTATATATAACTGATAAATAAAGTATATTAGTTAACTGTTTTTATTTTTTTTTCAGTTTATTTATTTATTTATTTTTCATTTATTTTTATTAGTTGAAGGCTAATTACTTTACAATATTGTAGTGGTTTTTGCCATACATTGACATGAATCAGCCATGGATTTACGTGTGTTCCCCATCCCGATCCCCCCTCCTGCCTCCCTTCCCATCCGATCCCTCTGGGTCTAGTTAACTGTTTTTAAAAATTACAATAGGCTTGTGTTGGCTTTGCATCTTGCTGCCATTTTTAACCTACTGAAAAGATTTGTGGAGATAGGAATGTAGCTGTACTCTGGGGATAAACTCTTAGGGATAAAATAAAAGATTAAGTTTGGACATGAAAAATAAAGTAAATAATGATTCATTGATTGCTTTGAAAGTTTTACAGAAATGAACACTGAAGAATCTTTTAATTAATTTTTATTTTTAACAAAATGTTACGGGAAAACCATTTTTAATTTTTAATACAATTTTTGAAGGTTACTTTCCAATTGCAGTTACCAAATACTCATCTTATTCCCCGTGTTGTACGCTACATCCTTGAGCCGGTATTACATCCAGTAGTTTGTGTCTCCCCGTCCCTCACCAGTATATTGTCCACACCTGCCCCCTACTGGTAGCCACTAATTTGCTCTCTATATATGTGAGTCTGCTTATTTTTCTTATATTCACTAATTTATGTATCTTTTACATTCCACATGAAGTGATAATCATACAGTATTTGTCTTTCTTTGACTTTCTCTGCTTAGCATAAGCAGCAGTACTCTGCGGATAAAATCTCAGGGATAAAATAGAACTTTTTATCCATTATTTGTTTTTAACATTATTATAGCATAATGCCCTCCAAATCCATCCCTGTTGTGGCAAGTGGGAAAATTTCATTCTTTTTTTGTTTTGAGAGTTTATTCTAATTTACTCTAGAACTGGTCATTCCTAGAGCTGCCTGCCTTCAACTCTGGTTTCTCTGAGAAGGGGAGGAATCAGGCAGACATAAATAATGGTGATGACATGCTATGGTTGGTTAAGAATGAAACTGAAAACAGATAGAGATCAACCTAGAGGTATTGGGAAGAGAGGATTTGGAATGAGATTACTTTAAGACTTAATGACACAGATTCTCAGCTTGAGGAGAGACTTGGATGTTATCTAAGCCAAGATGAAGAGTGTGTGTCCTTTGAGAGATATTACCTAGATTTTTTTTTTTTTAGTCACCATATTCCAACTCTATGAGAAGGAAGAGGGCTGGTGTAGTTGAGTCCTGTCCAAAGATATTAACTTAGTTATGTTATTATGCTATGCAGTGGTAAAAGGAAGAGAGCAAATATCCTTTGCAAAAACTCTTTTTTTCTTCTTTGGAATATTTCCCCCTGTATTTATTTTTCTTTGGCACTGAGTTAGTTGTAAGGACAGCTATAAATATGAATTTGTGATTTTTTGAAATTTGGATGGAGATATAAGAAGTAACTTAGTGTATAAATCTTTTTGCTCTATAGGGTTTAAATCTGCCCTTTAATAGCGTTCTATTTCCTCCTTTGATAAATGAATAAAAGTACCTAATGCCTATTCTGCTAATTTTAGTCATCTTGACTGAGGTCAGCAGGTAAAATGAGGGGCTCTGTGTTCTGTATATAGCATTCTGATTGTGCAAGGATTTAGAGACGTAGAATTTTGAGAAGAAGGGAAGCCCAATCTGGGGAAAAAAAAAAAAGAGAGACTTTTTCGTTTGGAAATGATACTGATTCTAATCATCTTTGCTTTAATTCTCATGAGGGCAGAAATCTGTGAAGACCTACATGTGAGTTACTATTCTTTTAAGTTTTTGCCTTGAAGGCACATGAATCCATTTGTTAAAATTTATCCTGGAAGTAGGTTATCATGAAAAGACTTCAGTTACTTGTATATTGTCCCTCTGTGGTCTTCCGAAACTTTTTTTTTTAAGATTTAATGTGACTTGGCTAAGAATCAGAGAGAACCAGATGCATGTCCTCAGGTAACATTCCCTGCTTGGAAGTGGCCACAATCAGGGCACTGTGTCCAGCAGGGACCTCGGATTCTGGTCTGCAAGCATCCTCACAGAGGCGCTGAATCGTCCTGGAAAGCCAGGGAGGCGCTTTGTGCCAGCAGCTTCCCTGAACTGTCTTTGAAACTGACCTTATTAAATTTCTGCTGGGGTAATTTGCTCTGGGGATCTCCTGAGTTACTTGAATGGATAAAAACAGGCTGTCAATCTTTGACCCGACTCTAGTTACTAGGACAGGGTTCATGAGGGGTTAGCAGGGCCTCTGCTTCAGGCTGAGAGAAAGCTCATGCAGGTTTATATGAAGCAAAAGTCCTTTCCTGCCTGAGCTACAGAGTCCTCACTTGCCTCTTCCTGTTATCTCCTGTTCCCATTTGGAAATACGCACGTTACAGTAACATGCAGAAGAAAAAAATGACTACTACATAATTTTTTGACTTTGCACCGGGGAGCATATGTTGTGTTGGAGACCTGGTTGGACAAAACTCCTTTCCAAAACTTAATGTGTGCATGTGGGCTTCCTCCTTTGATTTTAACTGCAACACCCAGCTATTCATGAGCTTCCTTGGTGGCTCAGACTGTAAAGAATCTGTTTACAGTGCAGGAGACCTGGGTTTGATCCCTGGGTTGGGAAGATTCCTCTGGGGAAGGGAATGGCTACCCACTCCCGTATTTTTGCCTGGAGCATTCTATGGATAGAGGAGCCTGGCAGGCTACAGTCCATGGAGTCACAAAGAGTTTACAGTATTGAGCGACTTTCACTACTACTTCACTATCCAACTGTTCATATAGAATATTTCTGAACCTCAGTCACTGGTGGCATTATTCTGGCTATTTTCCCAGGATATTCTTCTTACCCTGTGCATGTCCATGGCTGTAATGGACACTACTTGATGGAGGCAGGTACTCTCTGGATTCTCACACAGAATCTTCAATTAAAGTTAACCAGGAAAAAAACTGATAAATAGAAAGACAAAGATAAAGGTAAAGATAAAGAAAGACACAGATAAAACAAGATCCTGAGTAAGAATAAAATGATACAACAATGTGTGAGGACACAGCCCTTGGAATGACCTCCCCATCAGGGTCAGATGAGGGCCACTGGGTAGATATTATGGTGGTATGGTGGACATACATGTTGATATCCTCTAAAGGCCAGACGTCCCTACTGAGCTCCCTGGAAGGGACACCTAGAAGAAAGACCCGGGGACACCTGGAACCTGGAAGTGGTAAGGACTCTTGGAAGCAAGACCAGGTGGAGAGGCCAAGGTCACGCCCATCTTTGAGAACATATACCACTGAAGCAAGGACTTGCAGGAGTTGCCCCAGAGTCACACTAAGATCAGTGTCTCTTCCTGCCCAGTTTTGCTTGCTGGTGAGTGTATAGTGTTAGGGGCTCAGTTGTCTGATTCTTTGCTACCCCATAGACTGTAGCCTGCCAGGCTCCTCTGGAATTCTCCAGACAAGAATACTGAAGTGGGTTGCAGTGTCCTTCTCCATGGGATCTTCCTGACCCAGGGATCGAACCCAGGTTTCCTGCATTGCAGACAGATTCTTTACTATCTGAACCTCCAGGGAAGAAAGTGGGATTTAAATGAGGTGAAAAGAAATTTGGAGAGCTACCCTCCTGCCCCAAATCCTAATGAACATTTCTTGAATTCGAGGAGAAAGGGGTAAGAGGAAAGGAAGAGAGAAGAGGAAAAGCAGGAAAGGACAAAGAATAAATAGAGTGGCACAAGTGAGGGCATGGAGGATGGTTCTAGAAGGTCTCCCAGGAGAGGATGCAGAGGAGGGAAAGTACGACTTAACTCTGCCATGTGTCAGTTTTGTACTTGGGGAAGCAGTGTCATAAAATTCAATCCAGTTAACAGGATAAGAGGGGATTTATTCTATGCCAGACACCATGTTCCATGCTGTGAGAAATAAGAAAATGAAAGAATGGTCCCTCCTTCTCAAGGTATTGAAGTATGGCCAGGAAGATGACACATTCACAGGAAACAATCATTTACATCCCACTGATGAAAGTGAAAGAGGAGAGTGAAAAAGTTGCTTAAAGCTCCACATTCAGAAAACTAAGATCATATCATCTGGTCCCATCACTTCATGGGACATAGATGAGGAAACAGTGGAAACAGTGGCTGACTGTATTTTCTTGGGCTCCAAAATTACTGCAGATGGTGATTGCAGCCATGAAATTAAAAGACACTTACTCCTTGGAAGGAAAGTTATGACCAACCTAGACAGCATATTAAAAAGCAGAGACATTACTTTATCAATAAAGGTCCATCTAGTCAAGGCTATGGTTTTTCCAGTGATCATGTATGGATGTGAGAGTTGGACTGTGAAGAAAGCTAAACACTGAAGAATTGATGCTTTTGAACTATGGTGTTGGAGAAGACTCTTGAGAGTCCCTTGGACTGCAAGGAGATCCAACCAGTCCATCCTAAAGGAGATCAGTCCTGGGTGTTCACTGGAAGGACTGACGCTGAAACTGAAACTCCAGTACTTTGGCCACCTCATGCGAAGAGTTGATTCATTGGAAAAGACCCTGATGCTGGGAGGGATTGGAAGCAGGAGGAGAAGGGGACGATAGAGGATGAGATGACTGGATGGCATCACTGACTAAATGGACATGGGTTTGAGTGGACTCCGGGAGTTTGTGATGGACAGGGAAGCCTGGTGTGCTGCTATTCATGGGGTCGCAAAGAGTCAGACACGACTGAGCCACTGAACTGAACTGAACTGAAGTAAGATCTAATTAAAGATGGAAGCGAATAGCAGCCTGGGAGCAGAGGATGAAGTAATGAATGCTGTGTATGGAAAAGCCTCATGGAGCAGGTGTGGTTATAAAGAACAACCAAGTAGATGAAGCAGACACAGAAGGGAACAACTTTCAGACCGAGGAGAGAGCCTAACAGAAGAGGCATGGAGCTGGGTAGGGCTGCGTATCTTTGGAGAAAGGTGAACTTTCTCCTGACCCTGGAGCAAAGGGTGACCAGTAGATACAGTAAGTCTGCAGGGGAAGGTGAGGCCTGGTTTCACAGATCCTGTAATATCAGGTTAGGGAGGTTTGACTTGGTTATGTTTGGAATGTGGATACACTGTGGCTAATCAAGAAGAGACTGACAAGGTCACAGTTGTCCTTAAGGAAGATGAATCTACAGGTGTTATGCAAGATCCACTAGAGAAAGCTGAGTCTGGAAACAAGGAATGTCACCCAGCAATCTCCCAGGCATCTCTTGCATTTATGCATATCTTGCAAGCAGAAGTACAGATTGTTTTTTTCTGAACTTTCTTTTCAAGGATGTTTTTTCATAGTGAACAGCCTTGGAAGATAGAGATAGTGTCTTCTTAGCAAAAACTAGGCAGACCTTCTTGTCCCTTAATAAAAACTTCAGTTTTCCCAATATCTATGCAGAAATTGATCTAGGTCCATCCTCAGTGCCCTATAGAACTTGGAAGTAAAGGGAACTGATATATTGCTTGCTATGTTGTGCTTAACAAAATATTTATCTCTGACCCAAAAGTCCGCTGCCTTCAGCTATAACCCATGAAACCAGGGTGGGCTAGCTTGTTGCTTTAAGTAGTGTAAAAATCTCAAATCCATCATAATTTTTAATGAAGGATATACCTTTAAGAAACTATTTAAGGACTTCCTTGGTGGTCTAGTGGTTACGATTCTGTCTGCCACAAGTCTGTTCTCTGTTTCTCCATTGCTGCCTTGCATAAATTCATCAGTATCATTCTTCTAGATTCCACATATATGTGTTAGTATATGATATTTGTCTTTCAGGGAGAGGGGAGGAGAGGGTGAGATGTACAGAGAGAGTAACATGGAATCTTACTGTATCATATGTAAAATAGATAACCAATAGGAATTTGCTGTCTGTCTCAGGGAACTCAAGCAGGGGCTCTGTGTCAACATAGAGGGGTGAGAGGGGGAGGGAGATGGGAGGGAAGTTCAAGACGGAGGGGACATATACACCTATGGCTGATTCATGTTGATATTTGACAGAAAACAAAAAAATTCTGTAAAGCAATTATTCTTCAGTTAAAAAATAAATAAAGTTTAAAAAATGAATCAAATATCATTAAAAAAAAAAAAAAACTGACTGCCAATGCAAGGGATACGAGTTCAATCCCAGGTCCAGGAAGATTCCACATGCTGCAAGGCAACTAAACGCGTGTGCCACAACTGCTAAGCCAGTGCTCTAGAGCCTGTGAATTGCAAGTACTGAGCCCATGAGCTTCAACTGCTGGAGCGCGAGTGCCCTGGGCCCCACGCTCTGCAACAAGAGAAGCCTCCACAATGAGAAACCCATGCACCGCAACTAGAGTAGCCCCGCGGCAACTAGAGAAAGCCTTTGTGCAGCAACGAAGACCCAAGACAGCCAAAAATTTTTAAAAAGCTACTTCAGTAACCCTAATAGTAAAATCTAGGGCAGGTATATAATTTTATTTATTTCAGTATCCAGATATTTGACATCTGGGTTTCCCTGGTGGCTCAGTGGTAAAGAATCAGTTTCTGCCACATGCAAGAGACATGGGTTTGATCCCTGGGTTGGGAAGAGCCCCCTGGAGAAGGAAATGGCAATCTACTCCTCCAGTATTCTTGTCTGGGAAATCCCCTGGATAGAAGAGCTTGGTGGGCTACAGTCCATGGGGTCACAAAAAGAGTCAGATGTGACTTAGTGACTAAACAACTTGACATCTACATAGACCAAACAGTATAGAAAATACTGTTTCTTTATTGCAAAGGTAATTAGGGCAAAAAAGCACCCCGATCCAACTCCATGAATGAGCATCAACTATTTCTCATTTTTTTCCTGAGTCTCATTCACTAGAGTCTCAGAGGGGAAGTATGGCTCCAGGAGAGGGCAGGTGGGTATCAGGGATTCCTATCATGTATAGAATACTAGCTCTTTCAACATGTCTAGGTAGAGCCAAAATAGCTGTGTCAAAGTGGCTTATTAAAACTATCCAGAGGTTTAGCCAGTAGCCTGGCACATAGTAGTTAACCAGTAAATATTTAGAGCCTGAAAGAACAAGTGAAATAAGGTAATTGAGATTCCAAAACAGAACTAGTTGGGAAATTCTTGTCTTTTATCACCTACCTCAATTTCAAAGATAGAATTGTGCTCAAAATTATTTAATCCATTGTCTGTGTACAATATGACCAATACCAGATAGATATTTTTAGGAGTGGTTCTGCCACGTAATATTTTTGTGACCTTTAACCTCAGCACTCTTACCATGAAGTGAGAGAGTTGGACTTGATTCTCTTTAGAGTCTCTGCCAGTATTGGATTCCAGAAGTATAGTTCATGGAGCTGAGTTATACTGTTATCTCCACCTTCTTTCTACCTTGAAAAAATAGCCAGAAAAGTTATTTCAATAGGAAAAAGGAAAGGTGAACAATTTGAGTACGTGAGTATGTCAAATAAGCTCCTTAGTTTTTTTTTTTTTTTTTTGGTTTCTGGCCCTATTCTTCACTTTTGAAGCAAAACTTAAATGAAAAGGTAGCAATTCTTTGACTTGTAAATTCATAGTGTCTTTAATCTCTTCCAAAGATGCCAAAGAATGGGGTTTGGATAAGAATTCTTTCACATGGTCATAAGGGTGCTGATATTCTCACCAAAATACAGAAACGCAGTTTCAGTACTGAGACTTCAGCTGGCATCATGATTTGCAACTGGTAATTAGCTTCCATTGTTTGCTGGAAGTGTGAAGAAGCAGATAGGAAAAATTCTTCACCGTTGGAAGGAATGGCCTATTAATTGTGATTGCATGAAAACAAAAACACCGAATGGTGCTGTTTCTCCTGCCAAGTGTAAAGATGGACATATGGCTGGGTGAGCTCAGTTGGTTGGACCATTGTGTTAACGAGGCCAAGGTCACAGGTTGAAGTCCAATATGTACCAGCCAGCTCTGCTCCCTTCTGCCCTGCCAAGCATCTTACCAACAGAAACTTTACTGGTAGTCAGACCCTATTGATGTTATGTCAGTTAAAACTTCATACTTGATTAATAGTGAAAAGAAGGTCACCAAATCCACTCTGTTCTGCCTAATTTGAGTTCATGATTTCCTTAAATCAAAAATATGAAACATACTAATACAGTTTCATTTAAAAAATATTCATTGCATTATTTTATGCTTTTAAACCATAAGCTTTAATATGCTTGTAACCAAGGGACTTGCCTGGCAGTCCTGTGGTTAGGGCTCCATGCTTCCAGCACAGGGGGCTTAAGTTCAATTCCTGGTCTGGGAACTAAGATCCCACGTGCTGTGAGAGGTGGACAAAAATAAAGAAATAAAAATTTAAAAAAAAACACATGCTTATAATCAACAGTTTGCCCTGGGGGTATGATAAACACCTGTTTTGTAAAAGCTTATTGTCTTGAGTGTCTCCAGTGGCTGCGCGGCACTGGAGTGGGTGAGAGGAGATACCCCACGTCTAAGGTCAGTAGTGGCAGCCGTGAGTAGATGCCCCATGTCTAAGGCAAGGAGCAGTGGCCGCGCTTTGCTGGAGCAGCCGTGAAGATATACTCCATGTCCAAGGTAAAAGAAACCGCAGTAAGACGGTAGGCGCTGAGAGAGGGCGTCAGAGCGCAGACAGACTGAAACCACAATCACAGAAAACTAACCCATCTAATCACATGGACCACAGCCTTGTCTAAGGGAGGCCTTAGTCTAGTTATAGGCCTCTAGGGAGGCCTGGCATGCTGCAGTTCATGGGGTCACAAAGAGTTGGACATGACTGAGCGACTGAACTGAACTGATTGTCCTGAGTGAAAAGAGAAATTCATGAAACATTTGACAAAAATAAAATAACATAGAAATAATAGAGAAGAGTGTGTGACTAAGACCCTGGAGCAAGAGTTAACATGCACGTTTCCTTGAAATAATTTTACAGAAACTATATTCATATATATGTTTAGTATCAGTGACAATTTTTAGAACTTCTTTTTCATCAGCTACTGTTGATCAAAACATCTTTGCTTCCAACTAAACTGTAATTAGCCTAAAGGTGAATCTGTGTATGACTGTTCCCAGAAATGTTATCCGGACTATGAGTACCCAGTCTAGGGCCATACCCCTTGAACGTGCCTAGTCTCATCTGAGTGTTGTTGTTGTTCAGTTGCTAAGTTGTATCTGACCTTTGTGACCCCATGGACTGCAGAATGCCAGTTCCTCTGTCCTCCACTATCTCCTGGAGTTTGTTCTAATTCCTGTCCATTCAGTCAGTGATGACGTCCAACCATCTCATTCTCTGCCCGTTTATATAACACTGGGACCTTAAGATAGGCTCGCTTCCTCTGTGTGTGTATTTTTTTAATCTTCCCATGCAGTTACTTATCCAGTTTCTTTATAGTTTATCTCTCAAAAGCTAGTTTTCAATGATATTCTTGAAACTGTAAAATAATATCCTCAGGATAATATTATCTTTTCTTTCTTTCTATCATTTTCTTTCTTATTTCTACCTTTCTTTCTCTTTTCTTCTAATAATAATATCCTTTTTTTCCTTTTAAAAAATTATTCTTTATATTTAACTGAGCTAACCTGACTTCCATAAAATTTTCACCAACTCTTTTACTTCTCCACACACATCTGGATTCTGTTTTCCTGATTTACGCCAAAGAATGTTCTAAGATCTAACTCAGACTTGTGCACTTATCCTTTGCTTAACAACTTTAATTTTTTCCAGAAAATTCTGCTCTTAAGTGAAAAGTTGTTAAATTATATAAAAAAAGGCCCTTTAGAGAAAGATCATAATTTATTTCATCTCAACATGAGCTATCCAAACAATTCACAGATAGAAACATTTGGCAACAAAATGACAAAAGCAAGCTTATATAAGCAAACAGTTTGCAAGTTACAAAATGTAGATTGTATATAAAATGAAATGTACTGAAAATTTATTGTGTGTACCAAATAAGACAGAGAAGCCAAGATGGCAGGTTTTGGAGATGAATGAATATAAGCTAATCATCATTTGAACGTAGATTTTTTTCCCTGCAGTGTTTTCTTCATCAGTTTTCCAAACACAATGAGGCTTATGGTTATCTTGCCACGAACTGCACTGAGAAGCAAAACTTGTAACTTAGAAAAATCAGTTTTAGGGCAACATAAAGACTTAACCACAAGAGTGCTTTGAAGCCTGTGGAAAACATGCACATGCACATTTTCTATGAAAAGTCATAGAAAATTCAAACTTGTCATCCCACTCACTTGACTTACACACACAAAGAAAAATGCTTTGAGTTCTTATAAATGTGGCACATAATTCAGGTTTATTTCATGGATAATCTCTGAGTACTGACTTTTATGTTGAGTAAACATGGGTGTCTTAACCTGAAACTACAATTTTAAACTATTACTTAGTGGAGTTAAGTAATATGGAGCATATTTTGGGGGGCATGTTTCTGGATGAAAAAAAAACAATGTAAAGAAAACAAAGAAACCCTCTGAAAAGTGATACAACTTTGAGTTGTCATTATGAAAAGTTACTGATGAGTAATTGTGTGGAATGAATCTTTATCCCTGGTCTCAGAGCCCATCTTTGGACACCCAGCAGGGTGAGGGTTCCTTCCCTTCACTCTACTCTGTGTAGACTTTTCCATCCCTTCAACATTGCTTTTAATGATCTCTTTGTGTATTTCTACTACTGTATCATAAAAGATCTTTGTGTCTCTAACACTTAACCCTATCCCTGGCCTATAATTCTCAAATAGATCAATAAATATATATGTCTCCAAATTCCCTTTAACCACTTGCCTCCAGATGCAGGTTACTTCTGGAAGTAGTATCTGTGTTACCTACTCAATCAACTACTTATTGGAAATAGTTATCTGTCTTCAATTTGTTGTTTAGTCACTGAGTCGTGTCCAACTCTTTGCAACCCCTTGGACTGTAGCCTGCCAGACTTCACTGTCCAAGGGGTTTCCCAGGCAAGAATCCTGGAGTGGGTTGTCATTTCCTTCTCCAGGGTATCTGCCTGACCCAGGGATCAAACCCACGTCTTCTGTATTGGCAGGCAGATTCTTTTCCATTGAACCACCAGATAAACCCTTTCTGTGACATGTCTTCAGCTACTTGAAATCAATAGAGCATTTCACATCTGGAAGAACATTTCCTCTATCAAAATTATATCTGATAATTTGAGTGGAAAATTACTACAGTGATCAAAAATTCACCTTTTTTTCCTTTGAATTTGCCTAAGTGTTGGTTGGAATAAAATACTGGATTTCTCATTTAGTGATCTGAGACTGTTTACTCTGGGCACCAGATGGTTGCCTCTTCCACTTGAAAATGAAAACATCTGACAGACTCTGTCAGGGCATGTGTCAGCAATGCCACTCATGGGGAAAGTCTTCCAAATGACACACTTGTCTTGGAGGGTGTTTATCTGGAGCATGTGTTACGTCTTCAGATGCCTCAAGTTCACACATTAAAGACATTAGTTCAGCTGTAAATTGTGGCAGGTCTATAGGCTCAACGCTTGGAAGAGATCCTGCTTTGGGAAAATGAACATTTTCACTCTTCTTTTTCTTGTTCAAGTTCTAAAATATATTTATAAACTGAAAGGGGAAAAGAAATTCATATTTTCTTTTGGAAAAACAATTCACCTTGCACTGATTTTTGGTCAGCCAACCAAATTTTCTTGGAGACTAACATCTGCTAATATATTGTGCCTGGGAGAGCATCCAGATTACTTTCTGTCAGGCACTGCCCCACACTCAGTAGCAAACAACCCTCAAAACATCATTTCATAAAAAGCAACAAAATAGGGTCATTTGTAGAGATGTGGATAGACCTAGAGACTGTCATACAGAGTGAAGTAAATCAGAATGAGAAAAAAAAATACTGTGTATTAACACACATATGTGGGATCTAGAAAAATAGTTCAGATGAACCTATTTTCAGGCCAGGAATAGAGACGCAGATAGAGGGAACAAGAGACCAAATATGTGGACACAGGGAAGGGTGGGATGAATTGGGGGAATAGGATTGACATATAAAATAGATAGCTAGTGGGAACCTGTTCTGTAACATAGGGAGCTTAGACAGGTGCTCTGGGATGACCTACAGGGGTGGGATGGGGGTGTAGGCGGCAGGTGCAAGAGGGAAGGGATACATGTACACATATGGCTGATTCACTTCTTCTAGCAAGACATTGCTAAGCAATTAGGCCTGTGTGCTCAGTCGCTCAGTCGTGTCTGACTCTTTGCAACCCTGTGGACTGTAGCCCGCCAGGCTCCTCTGTCCATGGGGTTCTCCAGGCGTGAATACTGGAGTGTGTTGCCATGTCCTCTTGCAGGGGATCTTCCCCACCCAGGGATCGAACCTATGTCTCTTATGTCTCCTGCACTGGCAGGTGGGTTCTTTACCAGTAGCACCACTTAGGGAGCCCCAGAGCAATGATACTCTGACTTTTTTAAAAAAGATCACAAACAAAAAAATCAGGTTGTACTGTGACAATGTGTAAATGTCTAGCTTACCTGCATCACAGCTGAGTGCCCAACAATATTTTAATGCTAAAAATATGTGTGCTCAGTTGTTTAGTATTGTCCAACTGTTTACAACCCCATGGACTGTAGCCCACCAGGCTCCTTTGTCCATGGAGTTTTCCCAGCAAGAATAGTGGATTGGGTTGCCATTCCCTTCTCCAGGGGATCTTCCTGACCCAGGGATCAAACCCACATCTCTTAATTCTTCTCCATTGGCAGGCAGATTCTTTACCACTGCACCACCTGGGAAGTCTCAATAATGAAAATATGTTTTAATTGTCACCCCTCGTTTCCACCCTGTGGACAGCTAACAGCCATTAGGAAGCCAAGTCTCTGGTTATAGAGATTGTGATCCTGGAACAATTTATCTCTTTACAATACTGATAACACAGTCTTGGCCTCATTAACACTGTGTCCATCTCTCAGGAAAATTATGATTTGATGGATCATCATTTCCCGATGGCTCAGGGAGTAAAGGATCCGCCTGCAGTGCAGAAGACACATGAGATGCAGGTTCGATCCCCGGGTCAGGAAGATCCCCTGGGGAAGGAAATGGCAGCCCACTCCAGTATTCCTGCCTGGAAAATTCGGAGGGCAGAGGAGCCTGGTGGGCTGAGATCCATCGGATTGCGAAGAGTCAGACAAGAGGGAGCAAAGAAGCATGGAGTATCATATCAGTGTGTAACGTCAAGAAAATAAAGAAAGAGGAGAAGAAGGAAGAGGTGGAATACAAGAGGAAGGATTTCCAATAGATAAAGTGATTTATTGTAATTACTGTAGTAATTATGATAGTATGAAAGTAGTGAAGGGTCAAGAAACAGTCCAGTTTTAAAGAAACAGAATCACAGTATGACTTAGTATGACTTAATTGTTGCTTTGACAAAACTGAGGTAAAGATAAAGAAGAGGAAATTGTGTAATATTGCAAAGCCATTTGTCACCGCTATAGATTATACCCTCAGTAACTTTTTAGAATGAAACTTACACCAAAGCAGTTCTGAAATTGTAAGCTTGACAAGGCTTCTTTCACTATTGAATTGCTCATCTCTCTTAGAATTCTGTCCTTGAGGTGAAGAAGAGTATATCTATGATTCTGTACCATTAGTGAACCGTCTGTCAGCACTGTATAAATAATTAATTATTATTAAAAACTATCATCACTGTCTCCTCTTTGTCTCTCACCCCTGAACGTGGCCAGCACTTCTCTGATAAACTGCAGGGAACCGGTTTATTATTTGGCTGCTGTGATGAATAGGACATGCCAAGTATGGGCCACAGAAAAATTCCAATAATAATAATTGGGCAAAATAACTTCTGTGTCACATCAAAACAGGATTATTTGCAACTTAACTATTTTTTCACTGACTTGAAAAGCATAATTAGAATATTGTGAGTTTTAGCCTTTATGAAGAGGCAGGAATTAATATTTCGAGCTTTAATCAATCAGCAAATATTTGTTGAGTTTTTCCTACTTGTGAAGTGCCTCAACAACTCATTCAAAAGGAGTACCCGCTCTCCCTTTCTGGGTCTGAAACTAATCTCATGTCAAAGAATGGTCTCCTCCCGTCTGTAAAGTCTCCTGTACTAACTATGATAATTATTTCATCTTTATATTTGATAAAAATGAAAAAAACTGGCACTTCTAGCTATAAAACAATTCTAATTATATTAATATTTTCCTCCTATTTTATCCAAACAATTCTCAAAATATATAAATATTTGATGAAAAAAGAATTAAATATAAATGTATATATCAGTCAGTCATTCAGTTCAGTCACTCAGTTGTGTCCGACTCTTTGCGACCCCATGGACTGTAGCACTCCAGGCTTCCCTGTCTATTACCAACTCCCAGAGTTTACTCAAACTCACGTTCACTGAGTTGGTGATGCCAGCCAACCATCTCATCCTCTGTCGTCCCCTTCTCCTCCTGCCGTCAATCTTTACCAGCATCAGGGTCTTTTCAAATGAGTCAGTTCTTCGCATCAGGTGGCCAAAGTATTGGAGTTTCAGCTTCAACATCAGTTCTTCCAATGAATATTCAAGACTGATTTCCTTTAGGATTGACTGGTTGGATCTCCTTGCAGTCCAAGGGACTCTCAAGAGTCTTCTCCAACACCACAGTTCAAAAGCATCCATTCTTCAGCGCTCAGCTTTGTAGTCTGACTCTCACATCCATACATGACTACTGGAAAAACCATAGCCTTGACTAGACAGACCTTTGTGGACAAAGTAATGTCTCTGCTTTTTAATATGCTGTCTAGGTTGGTCATAACTTTCCTTCCAAGGAGTAATGGTCTTTTAATTTCATGGCTGAAGTAACCATCTGCAGTGATTCTGGAGCCCCCCAAAAATAAAGTCTGCTACTGTTTCCACTGTTTCCCCATCTATTTGCCACGATGAGATGGGACCAGATGACATGATCTTAGTTTTCTGAATGTTGAGCTTTAAGCCAAGTTTTTCACTCTTCTCTTTCACTTTCATCAAGAGGCTCTTTAGTTCTTCACTTTCTGTCATAAGGGTGGTATCATCTGCATATCTGAGGTTATTGATATTTCTCCCGGCAAACTTGATTCCAGCTTGTGCTTCAACCAGCCCAGTGTTTCTCATGATGTACTCTGCATATAAGTTAAATAAGCAGGGTGACAATATACAGCATTAACGCACTCCTTTTCCTATTTGGAATCAGTCTGTTGTTACATGTCCAGTTGTAACTGTTCCTTCCTGACCTGCATACAGGTTTCTCAGGAGGCAGGTCAGGTGATCTGTTATTCCCATCTCTTAAAGAATTTTCCACAGTTTGTGGTGATCCACACAGTCAAAGGCTTTGTCATAGTCGATAAAGCAAAATTAGATGTTTTTCTGGAACTCTTTTGCTTTTTTGATGATCCAACGGATGTTGGCAATTTGATCTCTGGTTCCCCTGCCTTTTCTAAAACCAGCTTGAACATCTGGAAGTTCATGGTTCACGTATTGTTGAAGCCTGGCTTGGAGAATTTTGAGCATTACTTTAGTAGCATGTGTCAGTTCAGTTCAGTTCAGTTCAGTCGCTCAGTCGTGTCTGACTCTTTGCGACTCCATGAATCGCAGCACGCCAGGCCTCCCTGTCCATCACAGACTCCCAGAGTTTACTCAGACTCATGCCCATCGAGTCGGTGATGCCATCCAGCCATCTCATCCTCTGTCATCCGCATCTCCTCCTGCCTCCAATCCCTCCCATCTCAGGGTCTTTTCCAATGAGTCAACTCTTCACATGAGGTGGCCAAAGTATTGGACTTTCAGCTTCAGCATCAGTCCATCCAGTGAACACCCAGGACTGATCTCCTTTAGGATGGACTGGTTGGATCTCCTTGCAGTCCAAGGGACTCTCAAGAGTCTTCTCCAACACCATAGTTCAAAAGCATCAATTTTCAGCACTTAGCCTTCCTCACAGTCCAACTCTTACATCCATACATGACCACTGGAAAAACCATAACCTTGACCAGATGGACCTTTGTTGGCAAAGTAATGTCTCTGCTTTTTAATATGCTACCTAGGTTGGTCATAACTTTCCTTCCAAGGAGTAAGCATCTTTTAATTTCATGGCTGCAATCACCATCTGCAGTGATTTTGGAGCCCCGAAAAATAAAGTCAGCACTGTTTCCACTGTCTCCCCATCTATTTTCCATGAAGTGATGGGACCAGATGCCATGTGAGATGAGTGCAGTTGTGGGTAGTTTGAATATTCTTTGGTATTGCCTTTCTTTGGGATTGGAATGAAAACTGACCTTTTCCAGTCCTGTGGCCACTGTTGTATTTTCCAAATTTGCTGGCTTATTGAGTGCATCACTTTCACAGTGTCATCGTTTAGGATTTTAAATAGCTCAATTGGAATTCCATCACCTCCACTAGCTTTTATTCATAGTGATGCTTCTTAAGGCCCACTTGACTTCACATTCCAGGATGTCTGGCTCTAGGTGAGTGATCACACCATCGTGATCATCTGGGTCATGAAGATCTTTTTGTACAGTTCTTCTGTGTAGTATTGCCACCTCTTCTTAATATCTTCTGCTTCTGTTAGGTCCATACCATTTCTGTCCTTTGTTGAGCCAATCTTTCATGAAATGTTCCCTTGGTATCTCTAATTTTCTTGAAGAGATCTCTAGTGTTTCCATTCTATTGTTTTTCTCTATTTCTTTGCATTGACCACTGAGAAAGGCTTTCTTATCTCTCTTTGCTATTCTTTGGAACTCTGCATTCAAATGAGTATATCTTTCCTTTTCTCCTTTGCTTTTGGCTTCTCTTCTTTTCACTGCAATTTGTAAAGCCTCCTCAGAGAGTCATTTTGCTTTTTTGCCTTTCTTTTTCTTCGGGATGGTCTTGATCCCTGTGTCCTGTACAATGTCATGAAGCTCCATCCATAGTTCATCAGGCACTCTGTCTATCAGGTCTAGTCCCTTAAATCTATTTCTCACTTCCACTGTATAATCATTAGGGATTTGATTTAGGTCATACCTGAGTGGTCTAGTGGTTTTCCCTGCTTTCTTCAATTTAAGTCTGAATTTGGCATTAAGGAGTTCATGATGTTAGCCACAGTCAGCTCCCAGTCTTGTTTTTCCTGACTGTGTAGAGCTTCTCCATCTTGGCTGCAAAGAATATAATCAATCTGATTTCGGTGTTGACCATCTGGTGATGACCATGTGTAGAGTCTTCTCTTGTGTTGTTGGAAGAGGGTGTTTGGTATGACCATTACATTCTCTTGGCAAAACTCTATTAGCCTTTGCCCTGCTTCATTCTGTACTCCAAGGCCAAATTTCCCTGTTAATCCAGGTGTTTCTTGACTTCCTACTTTTGCATTCCAGTCCCCTATAATGAAAAGGACATCTTTTTTGGGTGTTAGGTCTAGAAGGTCTTGTAGTTCTTCATTGAACTGTTCAACTTCAGCTTCTTCAGCATTACTGGTCGGGGCATAGACTTGATTACTGTGATATTGAATGGTTCACCTTGGAAACGAACAGAGATCATTCACACACACACACACACACACATACACACACACAGACACATTCTGACAGTTACTTTAAGTGTGATGGAGAATAGGCAATGGATTTTTATTAACCATTATTTCATATTCATGTTTAAATCTCTTTTCTTAAAAAGTACACATATACATGTATATGTGTATACATATACATGTATGTATATATACACATACAAATATATATATTATATATACAATGACAATATCTAATGAAATGAAAAACACTTGAAAATAGTGAAAATGAGTAGAAAATTTACCAGCAATGATGGAACACTGAAAGGTTCTTATCTTAAACCTCAAGAGATGGTCAAGACAAGTGCTCGGGCCTGCTGCACTGGGAAGACCCAGAGGAATCGGGTGGAGAGGGAGGTGGGAGGGGGGATCGGGATGGGGAATACATGTAACTCCATGGCTGATTCATGTCAATGTATGACAAAACCCACTGCAATGTTGTGAGGTAATTAGCCTCCAACTAATAAAAAAAAAAAGAGAGATGGTCATGAGAACAGAGTCCATATATTCAGGGGAGCATCCTAGCCCCACTTCTATTACCATCTGTTAGAAGCACTATGGGTGAGTTGACAGCATTCTGAAAATTCTCATGAATAGTGCAAAATTTGAAGAAAAGTGACAGTGGTGATTTTTCTCATTGTTTTCCCATTTCAGATGAGGGAGGGCAGAAATAGCTTGTGGGGAGATGGGGATGAAGCAATCAGGGCTAAAGATCTCTCACAAAAAACTCTATAGTTATTTGGGGGGAAGATTTGAGCTACAAGAGTACCCTGGACATTTCACGCATGCTAGAGAGGAGAGATGGGCTTCCCAGGTGGTGCTAGTGATAAAGAACCCACCTGCCAAAGCAGGAAATATAAGAGATGAAGATTCAATCCTGGGTTGGGAAGATCCGCTAGAGGAGGGCATGGCGACCCACTCCAGCATTCATGCCTGGAGAATCCCATGGGCAGAGGAGCCTGGTGGTCTGTGGTCCATGGGGACATAAAGAGTCAAACATGACTGAAGAGACTTGGCATGCAGACAGAGTGGAGAGATGCAAGTTCTATTAACAAAAGATTCACAAAGCTTCAGAACTGCCTTTTCTTCTTCCTCATCCCTACTCTCGGTTTGTGGAACTATAGAATACAATACTTCAGGGGTGTTACAGCCTAGGGGGCTATCAAAGAGAATCTATCTATATATCAGAGCACACAGAAATTTTGAGAAAGAATTCTGTATTAAGCCTGGCCAAGATGATAACAAATGGTTTGTTAATTGTGGAGATAAATGATAACACAGAAGCACATTCTATATGCAAAAGAAAAGTATAGAACTTTCTAAATGAAAGGCAACATGAAGAATGTATTTTTATTTGTTTTTACTTTTTTTTTCAGTTTTATTGATATAATCGACATATACCATTTTATAAGTATAAGGGTTGGGCTTCACTGGTGGCTCAGTGATAATGAACTTGTCTGCCAAAGCAGGAGACATGGGTTCGATCCCTGGATCAGGAAGATCCCCTGGAGAAGGAAATGGCAACCCACTCGACTATTCTTGCCTGAAAAATCCCATGGACAGAGGAGTCAGGTGGGCTACAGTCCATGGGGTTGCAAAAAGAGTCAGACATGACTTCATGACTGAACAACAAAATACAAGGCGTGCAGCATGATGAGTTGATACATGTACATATTACTAAATGATTACAACAATAAATTGACTTATGATCTCATCCCCTCCCAGAATTATCTTTTTCTCTTTTGTGTGTGTGATAAGACATTTGAGAGCTACTCTGTTAGCAACTTTCCAGTATACAATACAATACTGTTAACAATAGTCACCATGCTATAGATTAGAGTCAGAATTTATTCATTTTATACTTGGAAGTTTTTGTTTTTGTTCTAAAAAAAAAACTTCATAGCACCATAAATTATTTTAATGCAACATAAATTTTATGATCAACTTAAATATAATAAATCTTAAGATCAGAGATTAGATGACAAAACAACTCCTGGGGGTAAAAGAGAGATGGTAGAGTCAAGGAAACACCCTGAGACCCCAAATTGTGCCAGTGTAGAGCTAACAATTAGACAGTACAGGACACAGGGCACCTGGCAGATCACTGCTCTCCACACTGTGTGCTTCCCAGCTGGCGTCCTTGCGCTGTGTCCCCAGGGGTCAACCAGAATAAGCCACATGCCTCAAAGTGATGCCTTGTTCTGAGGATTCCAGTTATGTGAAGCCACTGGAAAGCAACAGCACAGACTGGAGGAAAGGTAGAAGGAGGTTTGAGGATGTTACTCCTGGACGACTCCTTAAAGGACCAGGGTGGGCTAGTTGCTTCCTTGTTCCAAGCCATAGACCCTCTCCAAAGTGAATATTCTCTCTCTCTCTCTGAGTTTCTCTAACCATTTTCCTCTCCTGATTTCAGGCCCAGGGCAGGTAGTTATTCTCCCCACCTCCACCATCCTATTACCAAGTCCCCTATTACAGCATTATCCCTTGTGGTTTTCTTACAATCTGCCCCTGCATTTATGAACTATTTCTTTATTATTAGACTCTTCTCACATTATCCGATTGGATAGTTCCATTTCCTGACTGGTAATACTGACACAGAACAAAACTTAAGACAAAATAAATGAAAGATAATGATATTAAGGTAATAGAGATACTAATAGATTAAAATGTAATATTATTAAGAAATTACTATGAGCCAGGTGCTTTTAATGTGCCTTGCATATTTCTTCACCAGATATCAACACAACAAAGGGAGTTATTTTTGTCATCCGTTGTCTGCATTTCTCAGAGGAAGAGGTCTGAAAAAGATCACTTGGCGAAGGCAAACAAGTAGGAAGTCGAGAAGCTAGAATTTTAACGTAGTAATTCTGAATGCCTTCACTCTCCACTGTATTCTGTTACCTTCTGTGAAAGATGTGGAGGACAGAGACAGTCTAATGAAGGCTAAATGGCATCTCAGAAGTTAAGAATCCAGTGGATGGGGCAGAAAAAGGATTAGCCAAAAATATAGCAAAGCAATGTTCTTTAAAATTAAAAGATGAAATTGCAGCCTGTTCTAGAAAAATGTACTCAGACCTACAGATGCCAAGACTATTAAACCTTAAGCATAAAACTACTCTTCCTTTTATAGATTTTTTTCCTCTTAGAGTGCCTTTTAGGAAATAACATCTCCTGTAGTAAAACAGAAAGCATTTATGTAAAATCCAGGATTCTTTCAGTTTGATTTTGCTTTCTTTGTGCTTTTCTTCCCCTACTATTCACTTCAGCATTAAAATGGTTGCTTTTAATTACCGATCTGTATTTATATTATGATCACAGTTTTATAACATTATTTCTATCTTTCTCTGTTTTCTACATATATATGTGTAGGAAAATTATGATTATCCAATGTTAATGGAGATTATTACTGAGTGGTGGATTTGGATATTTCACTTTTTTTCCTTATAAAGAGCATGGGTCATTTTTATAAGAATAATGACATTATCCTTTCTAACATGAAAAATATACATGATTTTTGCATTTAAAAATAATTTTAACTACAAAGAACATTTATTCTTTGCTATATATAGAAAGTACTATATAGCAAAGAAGGTAAAGAAATGGGATACATACACACACACACACACACACACACCCACTATTCTTGGTATCTTAGAGCAATTAAAGCAAGTATCTTTATGTTCCTAAAATATTAGTTTATTTTTCAATCTTTGTAGCTCTAATAAACTGAGTTTCACTTAATTTTCTCTTTTAAGTCTGAGTGTCTCATAGCAGTTAAAGTGTTCTCATGAGTTCAAATTCTTAATGATAATATGCTTGATGTAAAATTGTTAAGTATTGATCTAACTTTATCCTGCTTCCAGAACATTTTTGGATGTGATGAAAAGCAAAATGTCCTTACTTTTTCTAGATAGATAGATAGATAGATATTTTCTTTGCTAAGCTAAATTCTTTTTTTTTTTTTTTTAAGAAATAACAAGTTCTTTATTGGTGATGATTTGGTACTTGTAAAATAGATAAGTGATAATACTTTCTCCCTTGTCAAATCACTCAGACTTGTGAATTGGGCTTGGATCCACTTTTTAAAATACCAACACTTGGCCCACCCCAGAGATTCTGATTCAATTGGTCTAAGTATATCCTGAGCATAAGGATTTTTTTTAAAGAACTGTGCATTTTCTGTATAGCATTTCTCATTTTAAAAAATTAGCTAAATTCTTAAAAATAAAAAACCTAGGATATTAGTAAGATGAATTCCATTTCATTATTTTTCAGTAATACGTTTATTTTTTGGCTTGTGTTAGAAAATTATACATTAACCCAGTGACTTGTTATGAATCTATTAAAAATAATAAAGAATAATTTTTTAAATATTATATTTCTACTGAGCATCAAAGCTAATCTTGTGCTCAATGGAAAAAAATGTAGGATGGAAATTACTGCTTTGTCTTTATATGCTTAACTTGATGCTCATTTATTTATGAGCTGTATGTATGTTTCTGATAAAGATTTTAGGTTAAAATACTAAAAGTCACTTATTAAAAACTTGAATGAGTAAAGTCAATTCTATATTCTTGCTTTTCATAAGAGACTATTGAGATTGCAGTTCAGCCAACAAGTCATTCATTTAACAGATGTTTATCGAGCCCTTCCTCCTCAGACAGTGCACCGGGGTGCAGCCTTGATGAATAGGAGAATGCCCCTGTTGCATGGAGCTTACATTTCAGCGGGAGAGAAAGTCAACCAATTAATTGTGTTTGAGGTAGCTGGAAGCACAAATTATTGATGTTGTTTAAATGCAAACAAAGATTATGTGGCAATCTAGGGAAAAGCAGATTTAAAATCAAACACCACCACCACTACTTTTTGGGGGGATGATGTCTTGTGTTAAAATGTTTTCTTTTATGAGCCATTTCTTTAAAAGGTCCAGTTACAGTTGTATTAAAGATGGTGTCATTACAGGGACTTTCATATTTATTTACAAAACAGAAGCACTCACAGACATAGAAAACAAACTCATGACTACCAAAGAGTAAGGGGGTGTGTTAGCCATTCATTCATGTCCAACTCTTTGCGACCCCATGACTGTAGGGGTCCTCTGTCTGTGAAGATTCTCCAGGCAAGAATAGTGGAGTAGGTAGCCCTTCCCTTCTCCAGGGGATCTTCCCAACCCAGGGATCAAACCTGGTCTCCTGCATTGCAGGCAGATTCTTTACCATCTGAGCCACCGGGGAAGCCACCAGAGGAGGGAGTATTAGGAGTCTGGGATCAGCAGATACAAACTACTGGGTATAAAAGATATAAACAACAAAGTCTAACTGTATAGTACAGTGAACTATATCCAATACCCTGTAATAAACCATAATGGTAAAGAATATGAAAAAGAGTATATATGTGTATACACATTATACATATCTGAATCAGTTTGTTGTACACCAGAAATAAACACAACACTGTAAATCAACTATACTTCAAAAACAAATAAACCAAAAGAAACAACCACAATAATTAGTTCTTAAACCATTCCAGCCCTAGAAATTTGGGTGTCTCTTTTGGAGCAACTGAAGATTCTAACTTGATGATCACTTACACTTGTGATTATTTAAGGACAAAAATATTTTAGGAAAGGAAAGCTTTCTACTAGCCATAACAGAAAGTTATCTTTTATTTTCCATAGATATTGTCAGGAAAGGTTGTTAGATTTAGACATGGGCAAAGAGACTCCTGGGTGTCCTTTCAGAGGACTGCTGGATAGCATCAGTGGATCTCTGGGGAAATATCTGATTCTTCAGGGATATGCCCTTCTGATTGTCTTTCTCCTCAGTAGAGTGATTCATAGCTCTGTAGGGATAAAGTGGTAACCCACTCCAATATTATTGCCTGGAAAATTCCCTGGACAGGGAGCCTAGTCCATGAGGTTGCAAAGAGTAGGACACGACTGAGCACACACAGGAGTGAAATATTAAGTTGTAGGAAACTGAGAGTAATGCAAATTATCCTTGTCAAGGGTGATTTAAACTCTTAGAAAAGATGACTGAAAGCTTTACATTTGATTACCCTATGGGATATTAAACTGCTTTGCATTTATTAGGAAATGTATTTCAGTGTTTCCAGTTGCCTGTACTATACACATATGTCTGATCTTCAAATTCTCTTTAAACAGGTTCCAACATCTTACTCATTTCCTCACTAATTAATGAATTAAATAAAATCTTTGACATATGCTCATTTTATATTTGTATGAGAGTCATGATGTACCATTTGAAAATTGTACTTAAGCAGTAGGAGTGCTGACCTAAACAATATCTGAATTTGGGGAACATTTTCATTTTGTCTAGCTATGTTTTTAATAAGAAACAAAACATGAAGGCCTATTTCAGAAAAGTTTGTTTTAATGTACTAAATATAAGATTTACCTTGCTTTAAAGGATTTAATCTTGTGTATTTACATTTAAATTTGTTTAAATCACTCAATTTTTTTTCTCTATTTGAAAGACAAATCAGTAAGATATTTTATCAATGATATGGAGCACATAGAAAAAATAGAAAAGACACAGTTAAGAGACCCTTGATAATATGAAATGTACATTCTTTACGATTCCACCTAAAGTTAACATAACTTTGTTATAATGAAAGTGTGGATAAAAGTGTGGAACCTGAAATCAAATTTACACTTCCTTATCATTGTTATGCAATTTTAAAAGCACTTTCGACTTACTATTGTATTTATCACCTTGACAGCATCAGAGGCAGATGGATAATGTATCAAATTCTGTATGTTAAAAAGCACCAAGAGGTTAAATGACTTTTAATCCAATAATGGAACAATGAAGAGCTAGCAATACGATGAATAGGTCTCGGGTCTTCTGTTACATGACTGAGTTGTGCTCATCTCTTTTTACTATAATATATGGTGAAATTATGGATGAAATATCACTCGCCACCTTTTTTGGTTTTGCTCAATGAGTTACTTGGCTTAAGTTGGTGAGAGGATTCTTTTTCACTAAATAATGCAAGAGTTCCTAGTGACACAGAAAAGAACAAGGAGCTTTTGTTTCACCAGCAAAGCTTATGCAGAATTTGGTTATTTTGTAATTTAAACAAATTGCTAAATAGCAGCTTTGGTTTTAATGTGTTCCTCTCTTTGTGCACTTGAAAGCTTTTGGAATCATGTTCAATTTCTAATGTTTTTAAAGAGTGAAATAAAAAGCAGGGAGTTCCCAACAGTTTAGAGAAGGGATTTTTTTTTTTTAAATTCCACAAAGCCTTGAGATTTTAGGGTGGAGAAAAGTGAAGGTTAACAATAAAATCCAATAGTTTTTTTCCTTTTGATAATTTCAGCAAATTTCTGAGAAAAGGACATTTATTATTTTATCAATTTAATATATTTTCTAAATACTTCTGTGTCAACCATTTTGGTAAGTGCTGGTGGCATGAAGTACAACATAGAATAAGATTTGTTTTTTGAATGTAAGGGAATTCTAGAAAGGAAAACAGAACGAAGAGCAAATAAGAAAGAGGAGACAGTAGCTTGAAAAGTGCTGCAGCTGGGATATGTACAGAGCATATTGGGCTTCCCTCGTGGCTCAGTGGTAAAGAACTCGCCTGCCAGTGCAGGAGATGCAGGTTCAGTCCCTGAGTTGGGAAGATGCCCTGAAGGAGGAGATGGCAACGCATTCCAATATGCTTGCCTGGAGAATTCCATGGACAGAGGAAGCTGGCAAGTTACAGTCCATGGGTTGTAAAAAGTCAAATATGATTTAGTGACTAAACAACAACAGCAGCAACAAAAATAGAGCATATCGGAGCACAAAAGCAAAGAAACAATCCAGGTCCTGCTAGCCAGAATATGGTTTTTTCCGTCGTCATGTATGGGTGTGAGAGTTGGTCTATGAAAGAAGGTTGAGCACCAAAGAATTGATGCTTTGGAACTGTAGTGTTGCAAAAGACCCTTGAGAGTCCCTTGGACAGCAAGGAGATAAAACTAGTCAATCCTAAAGGAAATCAATCCTGTATATTCATTGGAAGGACTGATGCTGAAGTTCCAGTACTTCAGCATTGAAGTATTGGATGTGAAGAGTCGACTCATTAGAAAAGACCCTGATGCTGGGAAAGATTGAATGCGGGAGGAGAAGGGGATGACAGAGGATAAGATGGCTGAATGGCATCACCAACTCAATGGACATGAGTTTGAGCAAGTTCCAGGAGATGGTGAAGGACAGGGAAGCCTGGTGTGCTGCAGTCCACGGGGTCGCAAAGAGTCGACACCACTGAGCAACTGAACAAAAAGAGGCAAGGGATTTTAATCCTTGAATCCAACATATCCAAATCCAGAACCCAACATGTCCAAACCTGAACTTACTAAATCCCCCTAAAATCATTTTCTCCTCCTACATTTCTTTTTCCTTTTCTTTTCCTGCCTCCCAAGGTCAGTGAAGGATTTTTCGTCAGTGTCCTGGTCTATGGTGTGAAACTTAGAGGAGAAAGCAAGGTTGGAAATATAGATTTGACAGTTGTCACTGTATCTTTGTCTCTCTAAAAAATGTCTATGTGCATGCTTAGTTGCTCAGTCGTGTCTGACTCTTTGTGACCCCCATGGACTGTAGCCCGCCAGGCTCCTCCATCCATAGAATTCTTCAGGCAAGAATGCTGGAGTGGATAGACATTCCCTTCTCTAGAGGATCTTCCCAACCCAGGGGCTGAACCCAGAGCTCCTGGATTTCAGGCAGATTCTCTTACCATCTGCGCCACCTGGGAAGCCATAGGTCCATGGACCATGTCACATATTCCTGGAAAGTCTCATTTGTAGAAATGTAATCCAAACAGGAACTCCAATTTGTACTTGTGTCCTTTATCTTCTCTTTTATTTAACCAGAAAAATTCATTTGTTGCAAGCCTTGATCACTTTAAACCTTGAGCAATTAATAAACCACTTCAAAATAATTAGTTTGTAAGCAAAATAGAGAATTAATCTTTTTAGGTAATATTCTCATTTTCAATTAGGGATACGAACTTTTAATACTTTTTAGTTTTTAAAATTTTTTCCGACTCAAGTAGTGTCTCCAAATCTCTCATAATGTTTTTAATTGGTGATACAAATGAAAATTATATCACCTGAGACACCAATTGACTGACGGAGTAGTCAGAATTGTCAGGGACTGAACAATCACATGTCCACTTTTATTGCATTGTACATTATACTTCTAGTCACCAAACTGAGTGATACAGTCTATTAATTAGATCAAGTTAAATAAGAATTTGATAATCTGTAATGAAAAAAAATTCAAGGAAGAAAAATAATCACCAAAAAAGGAACAAGATGTTGGGACTCTATTTCTCCTAAGCACTTGTGTTGGAAAAAGAATGAGCAGTTATCTGTACGAGAAAGGAAGAAAAATTAAATGACCTCTGCTCATTTTCTTAACACATCTGCTGCTAAGTGAAGAAGAGGGTGTCAGTGGTGTTCCTTTCTTTTGGTTAAGATCAGTTTGTATACTGAGAATCCTAGGTGGATAAGAAGCATGGACAAGACCTTGAAAATATCAGGCTTTTATCCTGAAAATGTCATTTTCTCTGTAGGAGGTATTCTTTGGGAAACCCAGAGAGATTCATATTTCTCCTAGATAGCAATGAGGCTTCCTATAAATTTCTGCCTTTTAATTTGTCTTGTTCTGTATGATAACCACTACTTAGCTTCTGGAAATTGGAAAAAAGATTGCTCAGTTAATAAATAAAAGTAATATTTTTTCCTGCTCTGTTCAGTTGAGTATCTTTTCTGGCAGCTTGCTGGAATAAAAAATAATCATACTGTCAATACATGGTCTGTGATCTTAAATCAGGGCCAAAGCAAGATAGAACAAGTGGGACGTTAATTTATATTTTATTTTATGAAACTCTGTGACCCACATCCTTGTGTATGAGATATGCTAAATATATATTTTCAGAAGATGAAATGTGTACAGGGACTCTTCTCACTGTGCCTTCAGAGGCTAAAAAATACCCTTCCTGATGTGATTAAGTAAAGTCCATTAAAACATTCCACACATGGTTTTCTCTGAAATTAAAATTCCATAAAAAGAGATTCTGTGGTTTAATCTCTCACTGGTAGGAAAACTGACTAAATTGATTTCATTTTATATGAAATTTCTCTCAGGGTGGCAAATGCGTGATGGAAGTGAGGCCACAGGATCTTTAATCTTAACAAATGATTTTCAACTTTTTGGTTAGTTTTGATACAATCACTGATAAGTAGTTGATTAACTCATCTCCCTTTATTCATTCAAACAAAGTCCTCACCAAGCTAAGAAACTTGGAACTATTTTTAGGAATCAAAGTCTCCAGAATTTTCTTGTGCTCCTTCCTTCCAGCTCTGTGGTCTTTCCAAATTAAAAAAAAATACCTAAAAATGGCATGCAATTCAAGTTAAATATGGCTGATTTCTAGTCATCCATTAATAAGTATTGTTCATCTTACCACCTAAATATTGAAAGTATGATTAAAAGACCAGGAATGATAAATTTTGCAGAAATTTGATTTTCATCTTCTAGTACCCATAAAGTAGGGGAGGGAAACACAAAAATTACATGAAGTATAATGACTGTAACATTAATAGCCCAGATGTTCTGGGAAAGCACATCTACATTAAGAACAGAGATAAATTTCTTCATGAGGGATAAAAGGAACCATATTAAATGATGACTTCATTAACACTTTAGAGTAAATAAAATAATGATCTGCATAGAGCTTTCTTATCAGATCGTATGATGCGGCATCATTTGAAACCGCATTGAGTAAAAGCGTTTTGCTGTTTGGAAGGACAGGATAGATGATGGGGTAGGGGTAATCTCTGGCACTATGATCTTTCAAGGATGGATGTTGGTCTGTGGGAGAGTCAGGCTCAAGGGTCCTATTTCTCTTAATGATGTTTCTGATAAGACCTGGGCCAGAGTAGCTCTAAGATCACACCCTCTAATTAATGAATATCCTGCGTTCAGTGACTCAGTGTTGCCAGTTAAGGGAAAGCTGTAAGATTTCACAGTCTTTTGGATTTTTTCTCCATGGGGTAAGCCTTCCTAGAAAGCTGCACCCTTCTGTGTAGGCTCAAGCTGAGAGTTATTTATCTACACCACCAAAATACTTCTTAAGAGATTATTTTGGATATATTCCAATAACGTATTTTCTTGTTTTGTTTTTCTAACTTTTTATTTTTGTGTTAGAGTACAGTCATTAACAAAGTTGTGTTAGTTTCAAGTATACAGCAAAGTGATTCAGTTATACAGATACATGTATCTATTTTTTTTTTTTTTCAAATTCTTTTCCCATTTAGCTTGTTACATAATATTGAGCAGAGTTCCCTGTGCTATGCAGTAGGTCTTTGTTGGTTATCCACTTTAAATATAGCATTGTATACATATCAGTCCCAAATTCCCAAACTGTTCCTTGCCTTGCAACCTCTCCCCTGGTAACCATAAGTTCGTCTAATAATGTCTTTTCAGTGAAGTGCTCGTGGTTTCACGTTTTTATGCTACAATCTAGCTATAATTATTTTAGCTTGGAATATTTTTAAATGCATATAATTTAATGGACATATTAATTATGATTTTCTGTTTAGTAAAAATATTCTTAGCATATTTGATGCTGAAGCATCCCCTAATTTCCTAGATAAATAGGTTATGATATATAAATTTCTGCAGTTTCTAAATGTAGTTTATTTTAGACTTATTAGTCATAGAACAAATACTTACAAATGAAGATAGCAGTTGAGAAGGAATCCTACAGAATTTTTTTCCTGAAAACTTATCTTTTTAATTTTTCTTTTTAAATTTAGTATTGAAATCACTCATATTCTTGGTAGATAAACATATGAGTAAAAGCAAAATATTTTTATTTTATTTATATCAACCATAGGAAATCACTTATATTTTTGTCTGCTTCCTTCTAGGCATTTTGTATATATTTAATTTATGCTTCACAACTTATTTCTGTTCACAGAATCAAATGCTGGGAAGAAGAAAAAAAATGTGTCTCCTAGTTTTTTGTGTTGTAGATTTTCCATGATTGTTAAAAATACAGCATATTTTAATAGACAGATACAGTACTTGTAATTTTCCAGGTCCCAGGGCAGACCATTTATTGGAGAAGCTTTAGCTTTTCAGTTTTTCAAGGAGAGAAAAGCATATATTGAATATTACTTGCCTGGTAAGCTAATGTGTTTCAAAATATAAGAGATGAATCCATTTTGAAAACATAGATAAACTATACTCTTTGTCTGCATAGATTGGAGATACCTGTAGAAATAATTGTAAACAAGTTAGCAGTGTTGAGAACTCTTATTCACTGGTCTTTGAATAATTCTGGGGTCGGAAATATTTCCCATGTATAAACAGATGGGTATTTCTCCCAATTTTACCTGAATAATGATTGAATTTTTATATTCCAGGAATTTTAAATTATGGATACAAAAGGCATTCAGTGTGTAAGATGATGTGTGTAAAATATATATGGCTGCCTCCACTTCCTAAGTCCCATAGGTTTTTAAGTTCTATCATGAGTAAGAGGAAAGGAAATAAGAAAATTATGAGCCCCACTGAAAATGACTTGACTCTTTCATATAATACCTCTGAGATGTTTTTTGGCTATGTCAAGATAGCAGCCATATGGAAGGAAGATATTTTGCTGAATCATAATACCTTCAGTTTAGTTCAGTTGCTCAGTCATGTCCAACTCTTTGCGACCCCTTGGAATGCTGCACGCCAGGCCATAATACCTTAGTATCAAGAAAATTGGATTCATGCAGAATCAGCAAACCTATGTTTCATAAATTTTTCCATAATGAAGCTGTGATGAAAGTCTTTGCTACAAAGAACTCAGATACCACATGTACTTTTGTCTCTCTTAATGTTTCATCGACAACTTTCTAAAACAAAAAAAAAGCACAAAACCTGCGATTGACTCAAATCTTGATTTGCTGAAGGAAATTTGAAATTCCGTGTTGCCTAATGCTTCCTGAATTAAGAACCATTTAAACATCAGATTCTGAGGACTTCGAATTTGTTTCATGAAATGGGCACTTACAATCACTGAATGTGGCTGGTAAATGCATTAAGACATGTATTTTCCTTTCCAGTTGTTTATAATCCCTCAGGAGAGACATGTGTATAAGAACATGTGTATAAGAACATGTGTATAAGAAGTTTGAAAGAAAGAAAAGTGTTAGTCACTCAGTAGTGTCTGGCTTTTTGTGACCCCATGGACTGTAGCCCACCAGACTCCTCTGTCCATGGAATTCTCCAGGCAAGAATACTGGAGTGGGTTGTCATTTCCTTCTCCAGGGGATCTTCCCGACCCAGAGATTGAAACCTGGTCTCCTGTACTGCAGGCAGACTCTATTGACAGGCCACCAGGGAAGACCTTATAAGAAGTATATGTAATAGTAATGAAGGAAAGTAAGGTGGGAGATGCTGATGATGGTCAGCTATAAAAAATAATCACCTTGGGACTTCCTGCATGGTCCAATGAATTAAGACTGTGCTTCCAGTGCAGGGGTGGGTTCCATTCCTGGTTGAGGACCAAGGATCCCACATGCCAAAGGCTGTAGCTAAAAAATAAATAAAAAAAATAAAACAATTTGAAGATTTTTTCATACTTTCAAAAATAAAAAATTCAGAGTTTTGACTGAGAAGCTCTGTGGACCATTTTTAACTTTTATTCCAGCTGCAAGTTTGATGGTAGAATTCCACCTGAGTCTAGAGGCAGGGGACAGGTAAACTGGAGGAAAGAGAAAGTGGGAGACAACGTGAGAGACCCTCTCCTGAGAAGATTTTGCCTGCTTAGAAGAGGTAGAAGCAAAATTACACACACACACACACACTGAATACATGCATTTTAAATCTTTTTATTCCTATTTGAAATGCTGCATTGATTAGTATTTCAGAATCCTGTCCCCAAATCTTAGTCCCATTACTATTTTTCTGGCATTGATGGAGTGGCAGTGGGAGGGTTTTCTACTTTGGCTTAAATGATATAAAATGCATTTGCTCCTCATATCATCATATAATGACAGATAGACCAGGATATTTGGATATTTGGAACAGAATTTTCAGCTTTCCCAACTTGGGTTGAATTTGGAACCAACTCTACCTGAATATGTCTGGAATGTGAGGAAATTTAGTCTATGGGAAGCCTGATTTTCATGAGGACCAAGGTTCCAAGAACATCTTTTTTTTTTTTTTTTGAATGAGTCACTCTAAGCAGAATGCATGTGCTATATCCGTGTGAGGTGCTACTGAATGATATCTAAGTAGATATGATAACTAAATAGCTTGAATGTTTCATATTTCAACACTGCCTAATTTGTACTGGAGTTCTAGCCACACATACTATTTAGTTTTACTCAGTCATGTCTGACTCTTTGAGACCCGATGGACTATAGCCCACCAGGCTCTTCTGTTCATGGGATTCTCCAGGCAAGACTACTGGAGTGGGTAGCCATTCCCTTCTCCTGGAGATCTTCCTGACCTGGGGATCGAAGCCAGGTCTCCTGCATTGCATTCGGACTCTTCACTGTCTGAACCATGAGGGAAGCCCTTTATTTTTTATACTACAGACCTATATACTAATTACTTATTCTTTCTGCCTGTGCATATCAATTCTTTGCTTATACTGTTTATCTATGCTTTTTACCTGTAATATTCCAACTTCCCCACCTCATTCACCTACTGCCTAATATTTCCACTGCTTATTCTTTAAGAAACAGGTCAAGTGTCACCTCCTCCAGCAATCTTTTACAACCTCATTAGTCTGGACTTTACGGCACTCTGCAAATCTCTTTCGTGTTCTTTACTAAGTCATTTGATGATGGTTTCTATACCACACTATCTCTGAACTCCTTGAGAGCAAGGACCATGATTTTACCTCTGTATGTTCAATGTCTGATTCAGCTTTCTGAATAAATAAATGACGAGTGCTACACTTAGAGACAAGTGGAAGGGAATCTTCAGGGCAGGCAAAGTTAGAGGTAATTCAGTGCATCTGTATTAAGTTCCTATTGCTGTTATAACAACTTACTATAAATTTAGTGGCTCAAAACAACACAAATTGATTACCTTATAGCTCTGAAGTTAGAAGTCCTAAAATCAAGTGTTAGCAGGGCTGCATTTCTTACAGAAGCTCAAGGAAAGAATGTTTCCTTGCCTCTTCCACATCCTTAGAGCCTACCTACATTCCTTGGCTTGTGGCCCATTTTTCATCTTCAAAGTCATCAATGTAGCATCATCAAATCTCTCAGGTTCTGGACTCCTTCTGCCACATATAAAGGCCTTTGTGATTATATTGGAGCCACTTAGATAATCCAAGATAACTTCCCATTTGAAGATCCTTAATCACACCTGCAAATTCTTTTTGTTATTTGAAGAAACATAGCCATAGGATTTGGGGATTAGGAACTGGGAATCTTGGTGGGGAGTATTATTCTGCCTACCAGGCTTCCCAGGTGGCGCTAGTGGTAAAGAACCCACCTGCCAATGCAGGTGAAATGAGAGAAGCAGGTTTGATTTTGGGGTTAGGAAGATTCCCTGGAGGAGGGCATGGCAACCCTCTCCAGTATTTTTGCCTGGAAAATCCCATGGACAGAGGAGCCTGGTGGGTTACAATCCATGGGATGGCAAAAATTCAGATGTGACTAAAGCGACTTTGCACACATGCACCCATTCTGCCTACCACGGTGTCTGTTTATGATGCCCGTTAGCACATCTGGTCTAGTGCACAGTGCCTGTTTAAGTTTGGAAGGGGGAGGCTCATGACCAAACAATATAAAACTGCATCTTGTAAATCTACCCTTAAAAGTTTGCCTTCTTGATTTTACATAGGGAAAACCATAGTTATTTATAGATATGTTGGAAGAATTTATAACATACATGATCCCTCACAGTGAGGAATCTTTCTTCTAATGTACTACGTATGATTTTCTAACCAAATGAGAAGAGTGAGAACAATATACATTACTACTTCCCTCCTTAAAAGCAAGAAGCACTGCTGCACCAATAACCTTCTATATCCTAGAACAGTGGCTCTCAACCGCACATTTATGTCCCCAGGTATGCTTTCTAACAGTGCTAATACGTTGCATTACTCTGCCCTCCAAAGATTCTGCTATAATTGACCTGGGATGGAGTCCCGACATTACTCTTTTAAAATCTATTAGGTGATTTTAATATTCCGGAGGTTTCTACTCTCATTCACAAATCATAAATAATGCATTATAAGTTATTAACATGGTAGTTATTCTGGTGTCAAATTGAAAAGGCTAAACTGTACAAACTCTGCAAGTTCAGCAGAACTAAACCACATTAAACTCTCCTAGACAATTTCTCATATTTCAAAAAGTAGCCACAGTTAGATATTTGAGATGCGATGCATTTACCTGTGAATTAATAATCTCACTTCACTTGTGATATAGACACCAGAGATATATTTCAGGAAAGTGAAAGTGTAGTTGCTCAGTCGTGTCTGACTCTTTGCGACCCCATTGACTGTAGCCCACCAGGCTCCTCTGTCCATGGAATTCTCTAGGCAAGAATACTGGAGTGGATTGCCATTTCCTTTTTCAAGGGATCTTCCTGACCCAGGGATCGAATCCATGTCTCTTATGTCACCTGCATTGGCACCTGGGAAACCCCAAAGCAATCATAGTCCAATTTTTAAAAATAAGATAAAAAGAAATGAAAACCATCAGGTTGTGCGGTGACAGCATGTAAATGTCTAGCATACAGGCGTCAGAGCTGGCAGCACTCAGCAATATCTTAATGCTGAAAATGTGTGTGCTCACTTGCTCAGTCATGTCAAACTTTTTCCAACCCCACGGACTGTAGCTCACCAGGCTCCTTTGTCCATGGAATTTTCCTGGCAAGAATACTGGAGTGGGCTGCCATTTTCTATTCAAGGAGATCTGACCCAGGGATTAAACCCACATCTCTTGATTCTCCTGCATTGCAGGCAGATTCTTTACTGTCTGAGCCACAAAGGAGGAATGATTTAAATGTATTGAGGATGTGATGGGTCCTGAGGACACATAAAATGGGAAGAAATTTATACTGATCTTAGTCTGTTCTGAAAGTGGATAAAAGGGGGGAAAGCCTCACTAATTGCTTCACAATTATTTTGTTGAAAAAGCGATGTAAGGCAACAAGGACTCGTGGGGTATTGTGCATCTGAGCAAACCAAGATGATTATAAATAGAAGAAAGCTTCAGACTATTCTATGTAAGGAAAATGACAAGCCTTCCCAATGCATCAGTGCTTTGGCAATGCACGTGTAATTACACTGTTCTTTAAAAGCGCACTGCAAGCTGCTTTCCTGTCAGAATGGTGGCCACTTCTTAAAACACTCTCTCTTGCAATTTTATTACACAGGGAGATGCTGTCTTCTAAACTCGTGGTTGTCAGGTTAATATATAAGTTGCAAGATATGTTTTTTCCTCATCCTATGAATCTAAAACACTAGACTCTAAATAGAACACCTACAGGTTTGATTATAGATCAGCGTGACATAACTTTTTAATTTTGATAATGATGTTTTAAATTCTTTATCCTTGATTAGAGAGTTGGACTCAGAGAGAGAATTCAAGAAATAGTCTCACTCTTCGTACTTAATCTTCTGACTCAATGTGACTGTTTTAGGAGTTTGGATTCCTTTTTTGTCTGAGTTTAATGATTCAGCTAGTAACTACTGGGTCCCTTTTAAAAAAGGCAGGGTACTCCCCAGAAACTCAAAGTAGTGTGGCACAGTAATCTTTCACAGGTTATAATGTTTAATATGTTTCAACCTATCCCTCTGAACTTTTCACTTAGGTGCTTGTTATAGGGCTCATGGCTCAGGAATAAAATAAGACTCATAGCAGCAATTTGAGACAATAGAACTTTAACAAATATTGTGTCCTTGATTCATTAGAAATGGAATGTTCTATATTAGAAAAACCATCTTATTTCAAGTTCAGTACTTTTTGAAAAAGCATCTGATTAGGTTTTTGCCTGTCTGGCTAATTCCCTTAGTTTAAGGGAAAAGTATTAATATCTTTGCTAAGCTAGATTTTGACATTTAATATAAACAGTACCTCTGTGGGTTTTTCTATAAATGAATGAACAGATATTAGACAAATGCTATTTTCCATATCTAGTTCTGCAGACATATTCAAGAAAATTTTTTCTTAAAAATCTGATACATTTTAAATGATTCTCTACTTTTTCACTCTCTTTATTCAAAAACATTTTATTTCTCCCATGGCTCTCCAGGCAACAAAGCAGCAGTGGGCATAATTATTATCCTACATATAGTTAAGTGAAAAATACAACATGTGTCAGACACAAAAGGCCCACCCTGCAGATAAGATCTGTCATGCACATTCTCCCTCTATTTCTAGTTCAACAGACTGTGGTCTCTATTAAATTGAAAGAAATGCTTTCATTTTCCCTCAATATAGCCACAATAAAGGGCTGAAGATGAAAATAGAATTTGTCTTGAAGCTGCTTTTATCCCTTTGCTTAATTGTAAGCCATAGAAAAGGTGAAAGCGCATGTCGGGGGGCGAGGGACCCTTTCCATTTCTCTAATGCACGACAATTTCGAGACACTAACATTTGCCACTGCAGTCTCAGTGGTTTTATTGGTAAGAAGGGAAAAAAAACTGTTCTAATGGTGTCTCCTGGGCTCAACAGTAAAGCTTGTCAAAAAGACAATGCCCTGTCCTCCAAATGAGGAATGAGGCTTTTTATTCTGCTTATGAAGGGCATTTATGCTTCGTTATGAATACATGGTTATTTATGTGTGCCCTTTTACTGTAAAAGGTTTAAAGCTTTGCCACCCATAGCAAACACAATTAAAGGCAAGAGGACACCTCTTTAAACAAACAAAGGCAGGCAAACAGAAAAATAGGGCTTGCCTAGATTGAGGGGAAAATGAAATGGATGGAGGTAATTTCTAGAGCACTACCCCCTCAACCCCCACTGTATGGTTTACATTGTCTTAGATCTTCAAAATTTGTTAGGGTTTTTAATTCTCTACCTTAATTTTTTTCCCTGGGATTCTTGTCACATATTCTGATGTTGGAAAATGAATGAATGAAGGTGTGCTTCTTAAAGTGAGCAGCTGTACATCTGTGCCTACTGAGACAACTCCGCCTATGTACTTAAATGCCGAGTTCTGATGGCCTGTGTGTTTACAGAACCATGCTATTTTAGAATTGCAACAGATTGGGAGATACTCAAGTTCTATTCCATTGTTTTCTTCCTGAAAAGTAAAAAATAAAAAAATGGAGGTCGTCTAGTGAGAATTTTTTAGTTACGCTTTTAACTTCTGAGTGTGTTTTTGGCAACATACACTGAGCTAGGTGATGGCCTTAAGTGGCTCCCAGGAGCTATTTTGGCAGAACTGGCCTTTTCTATAAGCAGAAGTGCACATATATACTAAAAAAGCCCTTGGTCTAAAGTACAGTGATGGAAACATGCATTGATTGAATTAATTGATTGAATTAATAAAATGAAACATGATTCCTGATGGATTGTGTGACATAGCTGCTGGAGCAAAGATTCTATTGTGAACTGACATTCTATTTCCAAGCACTCCTCTCTAAGAGGCTAATACATAAAATCAACAGATAACGTGGGAAAGCAGTATTCTACACTTGCTACTATCTGATCCACATGGATTAGAGTAGTGCTTGTCTAAAACTATCTAAAGAGTTGTGTCCATTCACAGTTGAGTTTTTTTTTTTTAATCCGCCCAAGGATAAATGAAATTTTAATAAAATAGAAAAAAATTAATACTTTAAATTCTTTCAGTTTGAAATATAGTCCTTTCTCCTGACATGAGCTCCTTTCTCTTTTTCTTCTATTAAAATATCTAGTTTTAGGAAATAATCACCCTGCTGTATGGTAGGTTTTTTCTTCTGTCATCTTTATTTGGGAAAAAAAATTGATAGCGCTATATTTAATTGGCCCTATGAAGGCAAAAGCTTGCTACTTCTTGACTTCTATATGCTGGGTGGGTTTTGACGTATTAAGAGCAGGAGCTTGTGGTGAGTACGAGGCCGTGTAGCCTGGCTGCTGGGGTTTGACAACAAGAGCGCTCACTGCAGGGAAAATAGTGTATCACTGTGAACTGCCACCCTTTGACTGTCCAGAGCACGCAAAGTCCCCAGGTCATTCCTCTTCAGCTGTGTCTTATGAAACATCGTCTCTTCCATCCTTTTTGTTCCATTCTGTGCTGTGCAGGTATAATGTCCCCAGGGGCCCTTAATACATGACTTTATGCTGCCCGCCTGACCCAGATGTCCTACGTCTGGATTTCTAATTCCAACTTCAGGACTCAGTACCAGTTGTGAAATTGTATGAAACTCACTTAGCTTCTTTAAATCTGTTGCCTCTAATGTAAGTGGAAATAACATTAATAGCCAATTTATAGGGTTATGCAAATTATTGAACGACATTATGTGTTAATGCCTAGAACATAGAAACCCCTTAACAAATGGTAACTGTCTCCTACAAAAAAACTGTCTCCTTAACAAAAACTGTCTCCTAAGACACTGTATATGTGGTACATACGTATCATATATAATATCATGTATTTATAAATACATGACACTGTATATAAGTTTTTTATATTTGTGCATATGTGAGTCACATATATAAAGGTGATATATACACAGTGTATACATATATATATTACATAGTATATACTACATACTATGTGTAATACATACTATATGTACACACACTACAAGTATATATATATATATCTTCTATGTATAGGTGTGTATGTATATGTACATACACATAAGTGCATTTATGTGTGCAATGTATATACACATATATGACATGCTGCTGCTGCTGCTGCTACTAAATCACTTCAGTCGTGTCCGACTCTGTGCGACCCCATAGACGGCAGCCCACTAGGTTCCCCTGTCCCTGGGATTCTCCAGGCAAGAACACTGGAGTGGATTGCCATTTCCTTCTCCAATGCATGAAAGGGAAATGGGAAAGTGAAGTCGCTCAGTCGTGTCCAACTCTTCATGCCCCCATGGACTGCAGCCCACCAGGCTCCTCAGTCCATGGGCTTCTCCAGGCAAGAGGACTGGAGTGGGGTGCCACTGCCTTCTTTGCATATATGACATATTAAATAATTATACAGTAGTATTAAATAGTAAGTTTTACAGGCTTAAAAAAGGAGAGATAATGCCACACAAGTATAATATATACTTATTTAAGAACCGGTTGAGATTCTTCCCAAACCTTGAAGGGTAGAAATCTGGAGAGAGAAATGAAGCAAATGTTCAGAGAGATGGGATAGTGCAGAATGACCATGGGATCCAAAGTTGGAGGGCTTACACTTGATAAAATAAATGACTGGCATTTATTCTTATTCTCAAAAGTTGGCACAACTTGAATAATGAACCATCTTTTCAAAACTAAGCCCTTCTCAATTATTTTAGTTAAAAGTTTAAAAGGATAAGTTGCCTTTATGCCATGGAGATTTTTTGTTCTGTTCCTAACATTAAAGTTCATAGATATTAGAATGAATTCAAAAGACATGCTTTAAGCTTGTTTTATTAAAAGAACAAAAGTCACGTTCTTTGAAGACTTGTAGTTAGTAATACACAAATGCATCTGTTTTACATTTCATTAATGGCATCAAAGGTACTTTTTCAGGATTTTTTGATTTTTGCCTTCAGCTTTTGAGATATGAAAAAGCATTTGAAAATGAGCTTTTATTTTTAGAATGTTTTAGGCTGCTAAAGTGGTAGGACACATTTAAGGTGAAGGTTTGGGGTTTGATTAGATTTTGTTTGGATGTTGCTAAGTCAAGCTCTTTTCTAAGGTCATCAGACTCTAACTCCATCGTACAGTGGGATTTTTCTTAAATCCTTTCTTACTACTTGCATTTCCATGTGATGTGTGGGTTCACCTCTTCCATAATATTGCTAGAGAGATAAAAATTAGAAAGTTCACCCCCTAACTCTGGACACTCTTGTGTCTGCTTCAATACGTGCCACTTTTAGAGTATACTAGTTTGCACAGGACTATCTAACTATGGTACTTTGAGGACAGGAACCAGCCACAGGGTTAGTTTGCAGAAGTTGATGTTTTCATTGTTTTATTTCAGAATAAACTGCAACTGTCATACCTCTTGTTCACTTTTATGGAGTTAATGATAGCTTCTCAGCCATCTACTCTAAGTTTCCAAACATGAATCTCCAGATATGACATAGTATGTCGACTCTCAATTGTATTTCTTACTACTGTTTTCTGGGTTTCTCTACTCACTATTGTATAACTATTTCAATGTTTATCTTTCTAAAATGGAACCTTCATATTTCTCTTTCTAAAGAAAACAACAACAGCAACCAAAAAAACCAATTCTGACTCTTCATCTTAATTATTCACTTTGTCAAAAGAATCATTGTTTTCACTGGCCAGAAAATTCTAATTCCTCTTTGCTACTTCCCTTTTCCTGGTTCTTGGAAGTGTCTTTCAGATTTAGCCCATTCTTCCAATGACTTTAAGCCTCCCCTACCTCCAACCCATTAGACAATAGTAAGGTAGATCCTTTGAAAACACATTTTCAGCCTGCTGTACTTAAGCATTTAGTAATTCTGTTACTTAATCCATGGACTCAGATTCCTTTGTCTGATTTTCAGGGTTGTCTATTCTTGTTTCCACTCAATCTATCAACTCAATTTACTCCCAGCCCCAGGCCACCATGCTCACACACATGAATGCTCACCTATCCAAGTCAAACCATCCTACTCCCTTCTTTTATACAAGCCACCCTCAGCTTTCTCTCCCTCTGTGTATTGATTCACACTGCTGGTGGTCTGGAAGTAGCCTCTTTTCCCCTTCTCCTATACAAACATCATGACTTAGTTTGGGGCCAGATCAATTATCAGGTCAGTTGCTTGTCTTTGATGCAATTTCCCTGACTACTCAAGTTCATCTCAGTTTCTTCCTCCTTTAAAATTGGTTTGCCAGTAAAGTCAGAAACTCACAAACTATTACTTAGTTGTTCCCTCATTGTTTCTTGTACATTGAGTTCGGGGAACTCTTTGCTATCAGAGAAAATTAAGTACCTGTTTTTGCACACAGCTAAGTACTGATGTTGGGGGGGCAATTAATTGGTTGTGGTTCTCTTTCAGGACTTAAATATCATTTTAAGGTTCTTGGAAACTATAGTCTTACTCACTCTAAAATAATTTGTACAAAAAAATATTTCTTTAAAAAGATTTCAAAGCTAAGTCAGTCCTTTAAGAAGAAGTGGCTTTCAGTCTGGGTCTAAAATAATCACATTCTTTAGAAAGCTATCCATGAGAAATTCTGAAGAGAGTGCTTTAGAGGATATATAATAAAAATCTACATTTATGGTTTTATCGTTATCCAAACACCTCAGTGCTGAAGCAACAAAACCATAAATAAAAAAGATCCTGAAGGCAGCAAAGTGAATAGGAGCAATGTGAAAACAATGTAAGAAAGTGACTGTGGGCCACATGCCAATCATTTGAATCATCTTTTCAGTTACAGGAGAGCAATTCATGCCACAAATACTTATCAACACTTATATGAAGAGAACCACTGTCCAGGTTCTACAAATTGGAGAAAAGAATTCACTGTCCAGGTACTGTGGATGGGAGAAAATAAAAGACTGAGATAGAATGTGTTGACTGAAAGAGTAGTCCCAACCTAGAAGTTGAGAGTTACATTTTATTTGGTGGGAATTTTTAGGACTTCAAGCCAAGGAGATAGCATCTCAAGTGACTCAGAGAGAACTGTTCCCAGGAGCTTGGGGGAGGAGTCAGGTTATACAGAAGCTTGCAACGAGGGGTGGGTAGTATGAACATCAAAAGATTATTGTTAATTAAAAAAACCCAGATATTTCTGGGTTTCTGTGGTGGCTCAGATGGTAAAGCATCTGCCTGTAATGCAGGAGACCCTGGTTTGATTTCTGGATCAGGAAGATCCCCTGGAGAAGGGAATGGCTACCCAGTCCAGTATTCTTGCTTGGAGAATCCATGGACAGAGGAGCCTGGAGGGTTACAATCCATGGAGTTGCAGAGAGACAGACAGGATTGAGTGACTGACACTTTCACTTTCAGATATCTCAAGTTAAGGAATTTAGCACTTGTAAAGGAAGATGCAAGAGTCTGGGCTTACTGAAATCACTCCTTTCTCATGCATCTCAGCTATCTGGGGCTACCATCCTGCAATTTGATTATTCACATCTTTAGTTCCTTACTCACTGTAGGGTGGCAGCTTGATGGCTCCTGGATAGCAGGCATTCTTCTTCATGGGCTCAGAAATTCATATTTGAAGGGCAGCAACTGCTGATGGCTGTGACATGCTTGTTTACTGATATGGCAGGAAATACTTTATTTTGGGGGGCTCCAAAATCACTGTAGATGGTGACTGCAGCCATGAAATTAAAAGACGTTTGCTCCTTGGAAGGAAAGTTATGACCAACCTAGACAGCATATTAAAAAGCAGAGACATTACTTTGCCAACAAAGGTCTGTCTAGTCAAGGCTATGGTTTTTCCAGTAGTCAGGTATGGATGTGAGAGTTGGACTGTGAAGAAAGCTGAGCTCAGAAGAATTGATGCTTTTGAACTGTGGTGTTGGAGAAGACTCTTGAGAGTCCCTTGGACTGCGAGGAGATCCAACCAGTCCATCCTAAAGGAGATTAGTCCTGGGTGTTCATTGACAGGACTGTTGTTGAAGCTGAAACTCTAATACTTTGGCCACCTCTATGTGAAGAGCTGACTCATTGGAAAAGACCCTGATTCTGGGAAAGATTGAGGGCAGGAGGAGAAGGGGACAACAGAGGATGAGATGGTTGGATGGCATCACAGACTCAGTGGACATGAGTTTGGGTGAACTCTGGGAGTTGGTGATGGACAGGGAGGCCTGGCGTGCTGCTATTCATGGGGTTGCAAAGAGTCGGACACAACCGAACTGAACTGAACTGAACTGACTCTTATTTCACAAATGCAATAGAGACCTGTGTGTGTGTGTGTGTGTGTGTGTGTGTGTGTGTACTTGCAATCATACTTGATTGAAATAATTCAATCAATTAATACAGTGGTGACTATTTCTTAGGGACCCACTATGTGCCATGCACTATGCTAGGTGTTTAATATACTACCTCATCTAAAGATCACAGAAATCCTAAGAAGTCCATATTTTTTCCCTAGTTAACAGATGGTAATAAGATTTTGTTTTCTTACCCCAAATTACACAATGATGAAAACCTGACTGAAGTCATGTCCTGCCTGACTTCAGACACCATCTTATATTGCCTTTTGAAGTAACAGTGAGAAAGCAGATGCTGACTCTGAGAAAAGGGGAAGGCTTCTGAGGGAAGGAGTCCTTCCCATGTGTTTAGAAGGAACAGTGACCTTTTGGGCAATGGAAGCAGGTGTAGTGGAATTATTGGAGCAGTTTTAGGCAGGGGTATCTGCATAAGACAGAGAAGGCAATGGCACCCCACTCCAGTACTCTTGCCTGGAAAATCCCATGGACCAAGGAGCCTGGTAGGTTGCAGTCCATGGGGTCGCTAGGAGTCGGACACGACTGAGTGACTTCACTTTCCCATTTCCCTTTCATGCATTGGAGAAAGAAATGGCAACCCACTCCAGTGTTCTTGCCTGGAGAATGCCAGGGATGGGGGAGCCTGGTGGGCTGCCGTCTATGGGGTCGCACAGAGTCGGACATGACTGAAGCGACTTAGCAGCAGCAGCAGCATCTGCATGAGAGATAAAGCAAAAAGGCAGGAATTTGATAGAGTATGTTAATGTAACTATGGATTGTTCAGGATTGTTGAGGTTAGGGGATAGATGAGAGAAGCAAGGGTGTAGGCTGGTCAAAGTCATACTTTGCCCAGAGTTTGGACTTTATCCTGTAGATAATAATGCCTCACTGTAGCTACTAAGTATTGCGGGTGGATTCTTAACCTTCTGAGCCACCAGAGAAGCCCAGAATTTACAGAGCTAAATGCATATTCATAGGAGCTCACCCTTCCCCTTCCAAACTCTGCTGAGTACCTGAGACCACAGATTCCACGCCCAAGCCATTCCAGTGCTACTGCATGAACAGGCTGTCACCAGGATCCGTCCTACAAGGGTGAACCAGACCACTGTGTGTATCCTGAGATCTCAGAGGTGGACAAGGTTCTGCTGTTTGGGGGTGGGGAAACCTAGATTGAGCTTGAGGGGTGGGGTCTTAAGGCGTGTGGGCACATGACCCATTATAATGAGTGGGGGAGGGAGTTGGAAGAGTGAGGGGTGAGCCTCAAGGCTGGAACTTTCTTTTGTGACTTTCTCCTGGACCCCACAGACATCAGGAGTGAGCCTACCTTTGGGTTACTGGCTTAGGTAACAGGAGGACCATTAAACCATTCTAAATATAGATGGAGAAGCCTGTCTAAGGGAAAAGAACCCAATAACTTGGCTTGATGTAACTGGGTATAACCCAATGAATGATGCCTCTTTTGCAGCTGGGAAAAAATTATCATATTTCTGCTTTCGTCTGTTTTTGTTTGTATGTGCAATAAAGAATCTGACTCCATCTTGGATGTCTGACTACTAACATCTTTTAAACCCCACCCCTCCTCATTCTCCTTCTGCCCTGACAGCAGGGCAAGCTGAAAAAACAAGTTTGGTGTTTCAGCCTTTGTCACCGGAAGGAAATTCAAATTTCCCAACCCCCCTAGCCCAGACTCCCCTCCATCCACGTGAAGAATTCAAGACAGTTGCCTCTCCCTGCTCTTTCTCAAACCTTTTTAGATTTGCTTTGGATCTGGCACTATTATCTCAGCACAACTTCATTATGTGAGTCAGAAATCTTTTCATATCCTCTTGGTGCTTATGTGATGTCACAAAACCAGATTTGGGGGGAAAAGGTCAGGCTGGCTCTGCGTGGTGGCCATAGCACTGTAATGTCTTCAAATATTCTGCACTAAAAAGTTTTCTATCATTTCTCTGATGGAGGCTCTACTGATCTCCTAGAAAAACCCTTGCCTTTCTAAGAGTGTGTTTATGCTCAGGGCATTGTTCTGTCTGCAGTGTATTTTCTGTCTGTGCGGAGGACAATTCTGGAAAGATTGGAACTATAAATTACTCAAGGGCCTTCAATGTTCTGCACAACTGTTCTGAATGATGTGCCAGATGAAAATTTGAAGACTGAAATTAAGATATTGAAAATTAATTTCAGAAATGGTGATGGAACAAATAGATATTGCCAAAGTTAGTTTCCTAAGTGCACAGGAGTTAAATAATATATCTTGATATTTGATATTTGATGAAGTACTCCACTTCTCCTGGTGAAATATTTAGTTGAATTATTACCTCGATTCCTTCCCTGAACTTCTAATGAATCTTCTAATCTTTCTAATGAGTGTTCTTTATGAGTATCCTTGTTCCTAGTTTTTCTTTCTTTTTTCCCCTAGATCTGGGGTCAAGATCTTACTTTAAAGGTCTTTAGTATAGTTTTTAATTTGATGTTAATCTCTTGGTGTAAGCTTTGTCAATGCAGAAATATTTGGAATTAGTTTCAGCCTGTAAGAACCAGTTAAGAAATGAGGGGAGAGGGAAATGGGGAGATGTTGGCTAAGGGTACACATTTTTTTTCAGTTATTAAGACAAATAAGCTCTGGAGACCTAATGTACAGCATGATGATTATAGTCAACAATACTGTATTGTGTACTTGAAACTTGCTAGAGGGTAGATCTTAAGTGTTTTCACCATAAAAAAAAAGAAAATATTAACTGTATAAGTTGATGGATATGTTAATTAATTTGTTTGTGGTGATCTTTTCACAGAGTATACATATATCAAAACACCAAGTTGTGCATCTCAAATACATACAATTCCTATTTGTCAGTGAACACCCCAATAAAGCTGGAAAAAGGAATCCCGTATAGAAACTTCTATTTTTTCTATGTAAATGTTCCAGTCAATGTAATAAGATGGCTTTTATTTTCAGCACAGCAATTTTTAGTTTTACTCATTTACTTTTGTTGTTTCTAACATGGGCTTCTTTCCTATAATAGTTGTTCTTTTAAATTTGTTTAACTCTGTTTAATTCTCATTATGTTGTCTACAGTTTCCTTTAAACTGAAAATAAATATTTAAATAAATGACTTCCACAATAACTTTATTAAGGTATAATTGACATAATAAAATGCACATATTTAAAATGTGAAGTTTGGTAAGATTTGGCTACTTACAGTTATGAAATTGTCATCACAATCAAGATAATGAATCTATCCATCATTCCTCAAAGTTTCTTCTTACTCTTCTGCAATTCCTCCCTTCTGCCACTTCCTGCTCCCCTCCTCCACCACCAGGCAACCATTGATTTCCTTTCTGTCTCTATATATTAGTTTGTATTTCCCTGAGTGTTAAATAAATGCAGTCATACCATGTGGACTAGTTTCTGTTTGACTTTGTTTACTCCACGTAATAATTTTGAGCTTTATCCATGATATAATGGGTGTCTATAGTCCATTCCTTTAACAAACCATTTTTATTTTGTAGTAATTTTAGATTTATAGAGAGGTTGAAAAGAATGTGCAAGCTCCTGTATACCCATTATTCAGTTTCCCTAAATGTTAACATCTTACATAACTGTGGTACCTTAGCCAAAACTAAGATATTAATATTCTTATACCAATAATGACTAAACTATAAACTTTATTTGGAATTGACCATTTTCCACTTTGTGTGTGTGTGTGTTTGGATGCAGTCAAATAACTACATTGCATTTAGTCTTAATGACTCCTTAGTTTCCTCTGATAATCTGTCAATTCCTAGCTTTAAAAAAAAATGATTTTTATAGTTTTTGAGAATACTGATCACTACAAGGCAATACATGATTTGGCCCTTAAGGAAAAACAAAAAAGAGTACTGGTCAGATATTTTGTTGAAAGTTCATTTCTTTTTATTTCTGAGTTGTGTTTCATTGTAAGGACATCTCATACTTTGTTTATGCGTTCACCTTTGGTGGAATTTTGTGCTGTCTCCAGTTTTGGGCTGTTACAAATAAAGTTGACGTGAACATTCATGAGCATATGAATGAACCGACATCAGTTCAGTTCAGTCTCTCAGTCATGTCCAACTCTTTGCAACACCATTGACTGCAGCATGCCTGGCTTCCCTGTCCATCAACAACTCCTGAAGCTTGCTCAAACTCATGTCCATCAAGCTGGTGATGCCATCCATAGGCTTTCATTTCTCTTGGGTAAGTAGGAGTTGAATGGGTAAATTATATGGGACATGTAACTTCAACTTTTAAAAAATTGCCAAACTATTTTCTAAAGTGAATATCCTAGTTAACATTTCTACCAGCAGTGTATGAACCTCTAGTTTCTTCACATCCTTGATACACCTTGCTATGGTCAGACTTTAATTTTTGCCATTTCTGTAGAGGTGTATTGTGGTTTTATTTCCTTTTTCCTAACTACTAATAATGTTATGCATCTTTTTATGTACTTATTTACCATTTCTTTATATTCTTTGGTGAAATATTCAGTCACATCCCCCTACTCTTATTTTGCTGTTATCATGGGGTTGCTTGTTTCTGGTCCTGCTTTATATATTCTGTATATTAGTCCTTTATCAGATATATGCTTTGCAAATATTTTCTCCCGGAGTCTGTGTTTTGTCTTTTCATTTGCATAACTCTCTTCCCAACTTCATCTTTATCTGTATATTTATGTTTCAGTATCACTTTGCTTTGGGTAAATTTATCCCATTTTGATTGCTGATGAGTCTGGTCCCTCACAACATTATGTAGTCTCAGAGTTTTCTTAACTCCTCCTTATAGCTTTATTGCTCACATTAACATTAGCATTCACTTATATGTAGTTTAAAAATCTTACTCATATTTTTAATGGAAGTATACTACACTTTTGATTTATTTTCAAGAAACCAGCATCTTTGTGATCTTGAGTCTTTTCCAATAACATGATGTGTTAGATTTGTTCAGATCTTCTTTTTGTGTTCTTATGCAGCGTTTTAAAGTTTTATTCATATTGATCTTATGCATTTTTTATTATGTGTGTTCCTAGATAATTCATCTTTTTTGATATTATAATGGTATCTTTTCTTCCAGTATATTTTCTAACATTTTGTTGTTTCCATATATGAAGGGTATTGACTTTTGCTTGTTAATTTCTAACCTAACCACCCCACTGAATTCTTTTATCATTTCTAATAGCTTTTTAATTGATTCTTTTGAGTTTTCCAGGAGGACAATTTTACTTTCTTCTTTTCAATTTCTATATCTCTAAATCTTTTATATTATCTAATTGTGTTATTACTTTCAAGAAGTCACTAAATAACAGTAGAGATAATGATCATGGTTTTGGTTTTCTGGGTTTTGTTTGTTTGTTTTGACCACACCATGGAACACATAGGATCTTAGTTTCTAGACCAGGGATCAAATCCGCACCCCCTGTGGTGTAAGCAAGGAAGCTTAACCACAGGACCATCAGAGAAGTCCTGGTTTTCTGTTTTTAATAGCCTTGCTTCAAGTATTTGACTGTTAAGCATGACACCAGCTTTGAAGCAGAGTTAGACTTAATTTTACTATAATGAAAATATTTCTCATCTTTAGTGCCTGCTGGCTGCTAACATGTGGTCTTGGGGTGGGAGAGAAAAAGAGTCACCTAGGACATTGCACAGCTTCTTCTTAGAACATGCATGAAAGCAGTTATGTCTTTTGTGGAGTAGATAACTTTTTCTTCTTTCAAGCCTTTGACAAGAGTCGTAGCTTACACCAAAACTCTTCAAAGTCAACATATCTCCTCTCACTCCTTCTTCCTTGTGCTTCTCACTCAGCAGGCCCTTCATCAAGGGAGTGAGTTTTAGACAATACAAATAACATGTGGACATGAGTTTTGCCTCAATCTCACATTCCCTGATGCTCTGTGAGATCACACTGGGCTTTCAGTGGTGGTTCTTGTTACACTTATGCTGGCTCATGATTCTGCATCCTAGCACTGTACCTAGTGGATAGCTAGGGGTTCATCTTTTGAACTTTCTTAAAGTCTAAGTTGCAAATGTTGGTTTTCAGATTTGGGATTCACCTTCTCGGCTAGACATGCTTTTCTGCCTGAGGTTTGAAAGTGAAAGTGTTAGTCACTCAGTCATGTCCAACTCTTTGTGACCCCATGGGCACAAAGAGGAGCCTGCCAGGCTCCTCTGCCCATGGAATGCTCCAGGCAAGAATACAGGATTGGGTTGCCATTTCCTTCTCCAGGGGATCTTCCCAACCCAGAGATCAAACCCGGGTCTTCTGCAATGCAAGCAAATTCTTTACTGTCCGAGCTACTCTGTTTGGGTAGTAGCAAATGACACATCACTTCATGGCAAATAGATGGGGAAACAATGGAAACAGTGAGAGACTTTCATTTCTTGGGCTCCAAAAATCACTGCAGATGGTGACTTCAGCCATGAAATTAAAAGACACTTGCTCCTTGGAAGAAAAGCTATGACCAACCTAGATAGCATATTAAAAAGCAGAGACATTACTTTGCCAACAAAGGTCCATCCAGTCAAAGCTATGGTTTTTCCAGTAGTCATGTATGGATGTGAGAGTTGGACTATAAAGAAATATGAGTGCTGAAGAATTGATGCTTTTGAACTGTGGTTTTGGAGAAGGCTCTTGAGTGTCCCTGGGACTGCAAGGAATCAAACTAGTCAATTCTAAAGAAAATCCATCCTGAATATTCATTGGAAGGACTGATGCTGAAGCTGAAGCTTCATTACTTTGGCACCTGATGCAAAGAACTGACTCATTGGAAAAGACCCTGATGCTGGGAAAGATTGAAGGCGGGAGGAGAAGGGGATGAGAGTGGATGAGATCGTTCAATGGCATCACTGGCTCGATGGACAAGAGTTTGAGCAAGCTTTGAGAGTTGGTGATGGACAGGGAAGCCTGGCATGCTACAGTCCATGGGATCACAAAGAGTTGGACACGACTGAGCGACTGAACTGAACTGAAATGAGACATGAACCTTATCTGTAGTATTTTTTTCTTCATTTTCTTATACTCTGTGTTTTCTCTTAGGTTGAGAAGAATAGGTTAGTCTACATTTATTGTCTTCTTTTGATTCTGAAATCTCCTGGGTTCATTTCAGATGAGCAAAATGTACATATTGCCTTTCAAAATAAATACTTTAAGAGAGAATATGTTAATACTAATGATGCTGATATTTTCAAAGGTTTTTTGGAAAAAAAAATCTCTCCTTTGCAAATAGTTCAAGGTTAACTTTTGTGATGTATAAAATCCACCTAATTATTTCACAGTTACATTGCATTTTTTGATGTCAAATAACCCCCACTAAATCACCCAACTTACTCTTCAGTCACTGAATAATTCTGGATCATATTTGAATGTTCAATTAATTACCAAACACCGAAAACTTAACACTATTAAGGATTTCCAAATAAATGTCTCAAGTAATTTCTTCTTTGTTTTTCCCATACACAGTTCTAAAGGCATATTGTTGTTTTTTTTTTTTAATTGTCCCTAAGGGTACAATGGTTTCCCTTAGAATTTAACATTAGGCATAATTATCCATTCGTTTTTATGAGCTATTTCACTTCATGAATATTTTATGAATTAGAAACTTGTCACTCACCTTTAAAAATCTTTTAATATTTTCAGTATTTCAGAACTGTATTTTAGCTGATACATAAAAAGAGCCCTAATGGTAAATAATTTTGAGAACTATGGATAAACAAAGTTAAACAAATTTCTTTGTGTCAGTACTTTTGAGAGTCTTTTATATGCTAATATGCACTGTGAATATCCAAGACCAATATAATACATAACATTTTCTAGATCAGGCTAGCAATCTAGATCCCCTCCCTTTTTTTTTACAATTATATTCCATCCTTCATAAAGTGTATAATATTCAAGTAACAGCCTTAGTATATAATGTAGCAAAGATATTTTTTGTCTCTCTTTATTCTTCTTTATTCTTTTCCTTCTCTTGTATTAAATCATCATCTGATTCATCAGTGGAAGTCAATACAGAGATAGAGAAACACAAATAAATACTAAAGCACCCTGAAAATTCACACTGCTTTGTTGACTTTTTAAAAAATCATTGCTCTATAATGTATATTTGCTCTTATTTCTCTTCTGCTTAAAACTCCTCAGTAACAATTCATTGCTAAAAAATAATTCTATGTCTATTTCTTACCTTTCTGAGTTCATCTACCACAATGACTCTCATGTCCCGAATGCTCCAGCAGCACCAGACAGCTTGCTCATTGTCTAATTGGCCAAACGTGCCAGACTATGCTGGCAAGACAGTGTAAGGAGCTTTCTAGACTAACTGCCCTGTGAAACTGTTTCTTTTAAAAAGAGCATTTTAAAGCTTCTAAAAACAACACTGAAGGTACACAGCAAATGAAGAAACATTTATTCGTGAAATTTCAATAAGAAAAGCATGAATATGTGGTATTCGAGCCAAGATGGCTCCCTTCTTTGTCCATTCAACACAGTGGGACACTACTCTGCCCCACTGGGGGCAGACTTATACTATTCTGGGGCAGACTTACACAGCCAAGGACAAAGATCTCTCTCTTGCTGTAGCCCCCAGAAAAGGGATTTCTTTTTGAGATTGAGAGCAATAGGACATCATCGTTTCTTATTCTGTCCCCAGCTACCTATTGCTGAGATTATGTTTCAGATGAATCTGGTTGTGAGGTGGGAGTTCCCTTTTGCCAAACCATTGCTCATGGATTGAAGACTCTATTTAGGGCAAGGAACTGCTGATAATATTGGGGTCTTTACTACTCTTTCCCTGGCTCATGAGGAAAGGCAGGCTGAGAAGTCCTCAGGATACTGCACCTCTCCATTAAGTGCTCAGGTCCTAAAGTGGGAATGTCATTCAGAGAAAGAAAGAGGCAGAAAAATTATTCTAAGAAATAATGGCTGGTAACATCCCTAATTTTTTTTTGAAAAACACTAACCTACACACTCAAGGAGGCTTCCCTGGTGGCTCAGATGGTAAAGAATCTGCCTGAAATGCAGGAGATCCAGGTTTTACCCCTGGGTTGGGAAGATCCCCTGGACAAGGAAATGGCTACCACTCCAGTATTCTTCCCTGGAGAATTCCATGGATCAGAGGAACCTGGCAGGCTACAGTCCATGTTGTCACAGTTGGACACAACTGAATGACTAACACTTTCACTATCACACATCCAAGAAACTCAACAAACTCCAAGTAGGATCTATAAACAGACACATTACATTAAATCACTGAAAGTCAAGAATGGAGAAAATCTTGAAAGTAGAAAAAGAAAAATGACTCATCACTTACAAGTTGTTGATGTTTAGCTGCTAAGTTGTGTCCAACTCTTTGTAACCACATAGATTGTAGCCTGCCAGGCTCCTCTGTCCGTGGGCTTTCCCAGGCAAGAATACTGGAGTGGATTGCTATTTCCTTCTCCAGGGGATCTTCCTGACCCAGGGACTGAACTTGCATCACCTGCATTGGCGGGCAGATTCTTTACCAGTGAGTCACCTGGGAAGCCCATCACTTGCCAAGGAAGTCAATAAAATTAACAGCCAGTTTTCCAGCATAGATACTGGATGACTGAAGGCAGTGTAATTACATACTCAAAGTGCTCAAAAACCCCCACCCAAGAGTCCTGAATCCAACAAGGCTATCTTTTAAAGCTGAAGGCTAAACAAAGATAGTCTCAGAAAAACAAAAAAGAATTTTTGACAGGCAGTCTTGCCTTATGAGGCATACTAAAGGAAGTTCTTTAGGATAAAAGTGGGTAATTCCAGATGGTAATTTGAATCCACTGACAAAAATCCAAAAAATGGAGAAAGGTAACTATAATTATAAATGACAGCATAAACTGATTGTTTTTTCCTTTCTTCTCTCAACTGATTTTAAAAGCAATTATATAAAATAATATGTATATAATATATTTTTGAGTGTTTACTGTATAGAAATGTAATATATTTGCCAGTAATAGCAGGAGGTGGGTAGAAGCAAAGCTGCAATAGGCTACAAAAATGACAACAGATGAACTGTGCAGATCCACTTGCTTGCAGATTTTTTTTCTTACAACAGTACTACACCATCCAAGTTTGGTTGAATTCACAGATACAGAACCATGGATATGGAGGGCCAACTGTGAAGTTTTATGTGGGTTTTTGACTGCATGGATGGTTAATTCACGGGTTGACTGTCATTAGAACAATGTATTACTAGGATTATACATTAATTGATGTATTAATAATAATACCACAAAAAGGAAAAAATAGAAACATATAGGAAAAATGTTTCTATGTGTCATTGTAATTTCATGAGTATAAATATAAAGCTGAGTCTATGTTAAGATGTATGTGGCAAACCTTATAGTAATAACTAAAAAAAAAAAATACTAGAAATTAAACACTTCAAAAATATATAGTGTAAAAAAATTTTTAATGACACATTAGAAAATATTTACGTAATGCAAAGAAGGTGGTAAAGTAGGAATAGAAGCTCAAAGAAAAGAGAGATACATAGAAAACAAAAAATAAAATGGCAGATATAAATCCAAATATATATATAATAGCATTAAATACAAATAGATTAATTAATCCATCAAAAGGAAGAAATTGTCAGGCTAGAAAAATATGCTTGCCTGTTTTACAGCTCTATGTATGTAAAATTCTCCCTCAAATGTCTTTTCCATCTTGTTCACCTCTCTCACACCATTTGAAACATAATAATACAAAAGTCTAACCTTAGCATTTGTAGGCCCTAGGGAAAAAGTGAAATGGATGTCTAAATGTCATATTATTGTTTTTGTTGTTTAGTCTCTAAGTTGTATGTGACTCTTTTATGACCCCATGGACTGTAGCCCGCCAGGCTCCTCTGTCCATGGGATTTCCCAGGCAAGAATACTGGAGTGAGTTGTCATTTCCTTCTCCAGGGGATCTTCCTGACCCAGGGATCGTACCCTCATCTCCTGTATTTCAGGTGGATTCTTTACTGCTGAGCTACTGCATTAAATAGCTATTAAATTTTTTTTTATTTTTAAAAGATAAACACAACATCCCTTAACATCACTTTGCTTGTCCCAACTGCTAATCAAGTCGCTACATGCCACAGCTGCGCCCAAAACTTTCTGTTGTCACGCCTCATTTCCAACTCACAATCAAGAACTCCTCCTTTTATTTCCACTCTTATTCTTTCCTCATGATTTTTCTCTCTCCTCATTGAACTTCTCCCCTTTTTGGTACTCTCTTTAAAGAGTACTGACATGATCACAACAAAATCTAAGAGATGTTAAGGGTTGGGAGTGGGGCAAATCTGAGCAAGCACTCCAGAAATATCCTTGGGATGCAGATTGAAGATGCAGTAACCTGGTTATTAAAACTGATTTAGGAACCATCTTTGGCCCTCATTTCCTCTTATCTTCAATATCCAATGAACTCCAACATCTTGATGATTTGGCATTCTAATCATGTGTTAGAGTCTCAGGAAGAAATACTGTCATATAAAATCATAGTTAACCTTAGCAAGAACAATTTCAGTTGAGGGGTATAAGAGGATGACATACTACAGAGAATTGTGTAATGAATGGAAGGGTGAGCAAGTGGAGAGGAGTAGATGAATGTAGACAACATTTTTGAAAAGTTGTGTGTGCAGTAGAGAACAAATGAAAGTATAAATGAATGAATGAATGGATGTACTGTGTTGTACCTTCTTACAGAATAGTTTACTTCCATGGGCACTGATTTTACAATTACAACAAGCTTATCTAATTCTTATGAGGATGTGTGTACTAAAATTCTGGATTTCCAGGGAAGATATCCTCAGTCCAAGTTGTGAACTTATTCTTTAAGCCTCCAGTTTGGTATCACACTTTTGCAGAACAGACTAACCACATGATAAGAGCTTATAAGGAGGTTAAGGTATCGGGTGTGTATTTTAAGTAATGATCACCTTTATGATCTTTTTCAATTCTGAGAATCTATTATTTTATAACTTAAATGGTCATTCAGGCATAGAATCGATTTTGTTCCCTAAATTTATTGTCGTGCTAATCACATTCTCAAACTGTAAAGTGGTAATACTGTTGCCTGATTTATAGACTCTCTAGTTTTATAGTACCTGACTGAGAATATTATATTTTATAAAGTGCAACTTCAGAGTTCTAGGTTAAAAACTTTAGATTTGAATACCTGAAAGAAAATTCCAGGCTGCCTAAAAGTATTTAATTGTTCCTTGTTCCTGGTTTTTAAAAAGCTTATATTGTATTAAGTTCAGTGGTAGATAAGACATAATGCATGAAATATTTGTTAGTAATTTTAAAACTTTAAATGATAACATCCTCACTCCCCAATTAAACTTATACTAATATATTTAGAAGGTAAAAGAGAAAGTATTCTAGTTAAGTCAGGGGAAATGGGCCTAGAGTCCTGCTCACTTAACTTTATCCTTTAGACTTTCCTCTTAAACACAAAACCACACTACATACACACAAACACATGCATATTTAAACATACATACCCTGGTGGCTCAGACGGTAAAGCGTCTGCCTACAATGCAGGAGACCCAGGTTCAATCCCTGGGTGGGGAAGATGTCCTGGAGAAGGAAATGGTAACCCACTTCAGTATTCTTGCCTGGAAAATCCCATGGACGGAGAAGCCTGGTAGGCTACAGTCCATGGGGTCGCAAAGAGTCGGACACGACTGAGCGGCTTCACTTTCACTTTTCACCCATTAGGGCTCTGCAGAACAGCATTTAAAAGTGGCCAGTTGGCTCAGCAGTAAAAAGAGCCCACCTGCCAATGCAGGAGACAAGGGGTTGGGAAGATCCCCTGCAGAAGGAAATGGCAACCCACGCCAGTGTTCTTGCCTGGGAAACCCCATGGACAGAGCAGCATAGTGGGCTACAGTCAACAGGATCACAAAGAATCAGACATTACTCAGCAGCTGAGCACGCATGCATACAATGCAAAATAATTTGTGATGAAATTCCAAAATGATGGTGTCATTCAGCCATGAAGGAGATTAATATCCACTAGGAGCATTTTATGAAGTGTGTATAAATCATCTATCTACTCCAAGACTTAGAGGCTTAAAACAACCCTTACTATCTTACGGTTTCTGTGGGTCAAGAATTTAAGCATAATTTAGTTGGGTCCTTCAGTTCAAGTCAAAGTCACTTACTAAGTTCCCAGGCAGGCATAAGCTATGACCACAGTCATCTCAAGATTCTGTTGTAGCAGGATCTGTTTACAAATTCTCTCTGTGGTTTTTGGTAGAATTCAGTTCATTACAGGCTCTTCGACTCAGGAGTTTAGTCCTTTTCTGGCTGTGGGCTGAAAGTCACAGTCTCAATGAAAATAAGAAGATCTATATACATTTACACTCAGTATTATTTAAGTTGTCAAACTTGAGAAATCTTTTGCTAGTTATATGAAATCATATGTTTCATGTTCTTATAATTTTTTAGAACTTTTCTCAATCTTATTTTTCCCCCAGAAACTTGATGAACATTAGCATTTATTTTTTAAATGCTACATTGCCTATATCTAAGTTTTATGGAGTATGTTAAGTATGTGTCTTGGGGAGGAGGAACAGGGAGTAAACGAGGTGTACTAAGGCCTCCAGGCACATCTTGCTGTGCTTCAGAAGAATACGTTTCTGTGTTTGAGGGGTAGCTGCATGTTGCCTTCACTCCTGCCACAACTTTGAACCCCACAATCATAGACTGCAGAAGAGCCACACCTCCTGTCCGAGGTACCTGTCACTTCAGAATGAATTATCCAAAAGAGCAAAACCAGAGAGCAAGTTGCTAAGCATTGAATCTTGATACGGCATTTAGATAATGTGGAATGAACATCTGTGGCTAATAGGATAGCTGGTGCTAAATGAGAATCATTAAAAAAAAAAAAAGGCACATTTTGAAAAGTGAGCTTTCACCTGCATACATCTTACTAAATTCCACCCAAAGGAATTCTACATGCAAGATGATGCAATTCTTCCAGAAGCACTTCAGTAATCATGCCTCATTTTCTCAAGGAGAGATGGGGAGCAGCAACGAGAGAAACCTGTTTTTTCCTAAAATTAAGGAAAGAAAGTCCTGGGTATATGAAGATTTTGCTGTCTATCAAATAATACACTAGAAACATCTGAAATCACACAGCTGGAAAGCAGCACTAGGATTTAAAAGAGTTCTATCTCAAAAAGAGGACTTTTTCTAAAAAACGGAAAAACTGAAGATGACTCCCTGGACTGCCTCAGCTTCCCAAGAGCTCTTAGTTGTATGGGGCCAGTGTTTAACTTGACCAACTCTATTCCACTCCTACTTTTGTCTGTTTACATCATGTGCAGGGCAATCTGCTTTATGTTTTACACCAAGTCCCCTAGTTTAAATGCTGTATGTGCATCATTTTCTGTGCTCAGACACTCAGTCGTGTCTGACTCTTCGCGGCCCCATGGACTGTAGCCCGCCAGGCTCTCTGGTCCATAGAATTTCCCAAGCAAGAATATTGGCATGGGTTGCCATTTCCTACTGCAAGAGATTCATCCAAATATGCCCTTACAAAAGCACTCAGAAGAACGTTTATCCACATGTCTGGGTAAGGTGGCTTAACCAACTTGACAGATAAAATTAACCATCTCTGATACTCAGGGTTTTTTTTTTTCCCTATAATCCCAGTGACAGTGGATAAGTCACTCCCTCATTCTTTGCAGTCCTCAGTCTTCCTTTTTGTAAAATGAGAAGAGATGATTTCTAAATTCCCTCTATTCCAATCTCAGTATATCCCTTTCCCTAATGTAATGTCTTTTTCACTTTTCTAGCCTTCTTCTGTACAAATATACTTTTATAGATATGTAAGTATACAAGCAGAAGCAATGATGATCAATTGATTCAATTATAAGAGACTGTCACATCAAACACTGCTTATTTTTTCCCTACAAGAAGATAGCATTTCCATACATTGTTAGAAGAATGAGCTGAGTTGCTTTTTGTACTCCACTGCATAGAGGTTTGAGCTCTGTCATCCTCATTTTCTCATCTGGTTTACCTTGAGGCTAAAGGTACGCATGATAAGAAAACTGGCTATTATTTTCAGTGTAGACTGTGCCCTAAGGACAAAGGTAACTGGCTTCTGGGGGATTTAATGACCTTATTTGCATTAGAAATGTGTTCTCTAATCAACTGAACCAACTAAGCTAATGATCTGAGGGTTTTGTGTACATAGCTAACACACTAGGATTCACGAGAAAAGGTCTTGTTAGGTAAAATACCAAACTCAAATGGCAAAGCGATGTTAAGCAGACTGTATCGAGAGCTCTAATTTAAGGCATGATTAATATGTTCAAAATTACTGGAAATGCTTGTCTTCCCTGAATTGAGAGTAGAAAAGTAGAGTGTTAAAAAGTATAGGTTTTTAAAATTTCACCTTTATGACGCAGAATTCTACCTTTCTAGTGTGCAAATAAGTTTTCACTGTCACAGAAATGTTCATAATCAGAATTTTAGAGGACACTATGAAGCCAACAGGTGTAATGTCAGTTATAGAACTGATCAAGTTAAATAAATACTCAAATATACATATATCTAAATTTTGATTTGTTTCCCTGGAAAATTAGGTTTATAAGATCACAAAATATTGTCTTTAAATCCAATCTAATGAGCATTTTTCAGTTTTTTCCTCCATTAACAACAAAAAAGTGCATATATTGACTGCAGCACTATTGACAGTTCTATTCAGTGTATCACTGTTGTCTTGAAGGTCAACCTTCACACTAGCACCCAGTGATACCCTCATTTCTGTGATTGCATTTGTATCTCTCTCCATCCTTGTTTCTTCTTTCCTGAGTGAATAGGAAGAGGTTTCTTTTCCCCTAGGTTAGGTGGCCTCTGCATTCCCTCCCTTAGAAACCTCATGTCTTACTTGGATTTCGTTATATAGAAATGATTCCTTTATCTAGATCTATCATCTTGATGAGCTACACTCTCAGTTATGAGCCATCTGATCAGTTATGAGTCATCAATTTTGCACATATATGGTTTTGTCTGAGCCACAAGGGAAGCGTGCTTACACCTTTGGCTGTAGTTGGAAAAGTCATATTGACAATATGTAATAAGATTCCAGTAAAAGAAAATCTAAACTTACAACAAATCATTGATTAATATTTCTTGTATTTCAAAAATCTGCTACAGGGTTCTTTGTGGAATTTCTATGGCAGTTTAAGTTCTCATTTCTATTATTTCATAAATAAACTGTTTGCATGTTAATTAGGAAGTTACTTATCACCAGCTTTCTATATAGAATCATATATATAAGGTTCTAAGAATTTGTAAAAATTAGAGATAAATAATAATGATGTAAAAATAGCAAAAAATTTGCTAATTAAGAAGTACTATCCTACATCACAGTGACACTCAATTTCCTCTGTGCAGTGCACAAAATGAGCATAATAAACAAAGTGAAGTTTTTTTTTTTAATGTCGGAATGTAGCTCATGTCTTGAAGTTATTATTGGAAATTGATAGAAAGGACTTAAGGTAAAGACTGGGCTTCCCTGGTGTCTCATTGATAGAGAATACACCTGCCAATCCAGGAGATGTGGATTAGATCCCTGGGTTGGGAAGATTCCTTGGAGAAGGAAATAGTAACCACTCCAGTATTCTTGCCTGGGAAATCCCATGGACTGAGGAGCCTGGCAGACTATAGTCTATGAGATCAAAAAAGAGTTAGACTTGTACAGCCACTGTGAAGAACAGTGTGGAGATTCCTTAAAATACTGGAAACAGAACTGCCGTACAACCCAGCAATACCACTGCTGGGCATACACACCAAGGAAACCAGAACTGAAAGAGACACGTGTACCCCAATGTTCATCGCAGCACTGTTTATAATAGCCAGGACATGGAAGCAACCTAGATGCCCATTGGCAGATGAATGGATAAGGAAGCTGTGGTACATATACACAATCAAACACTACTCAGCTATTAAAAAGAACACATTTGAATCAGTTCTAATGAGGTGGATGAAACTGGAGCCTATTATACAGAATGAAGTAAGTCAGAAAGAAAAACACCAATATAGTACATTAATGCATATATATGGAATTTAGAAAGATGGTAATGATGACCCTATATGTGAGACAGTAAAAGAGACACAGATATAAAGAACAGACTTTTGGACTCTATGGGAGAAGGCGAGGGTGGGATGATTTGAGAGAACAGCATTGAAACATGTATATTACCATATGTGAAATAGATCCAGTCCAGGTTTGATTCATGAAATAGGGCACTCAAAGCCGGTGCACTGGGACAACCCTGAGGGATGGGATGGGGAGGGAGGTGGGAGGGGGGTTCAGGATGGGGACATGCACACTCACGGCTGATTCATGTCAATGTACGGTACAAACCACCACAATATTGTAAAGTAATTAGCCTCCAATTAAAATATATAAAAAAAAGAGTTGGGCAGACTTACCAACTAAACAACAACAACATGATAAAGATTGATTAAATATAATGAAGACTGAGAAATCACAAGCTGATTCCTTTGAATGTAATAAATCTCATTTAGAGAAGAGGAGGGCTGTATCTGATCTCACCTTCTTCATCTTGGGACACTCTTGCTCTGAAGCTCTCTGCTCCAGCAATTCCTTCCCACACATCCTCAGAGGAGCCAAGCTCTTTTTTCCCTCAGGGTGTTTGCACATTCTGTTCCCTCTGACCGAAACTCTCTTCCTCCCCACACTTCACCTGGAAAATTCTCATTCACACTTCAGAAAGTCTGTTTATTCACCATTCCAACTAAGTGAAGTCCTTCTTACTGTTTTCTTTCATTGCATGTTTTCTTCTCCACTTTAGCTTTTTAAAAAGTTTATCATGTATTTCCTTATGGGTTTATCTACCTCTAAGTTGCAGATTCCATGAAGCCAGAGGAAATATCTCACCCTTATAACTGTAGTGCCTAATATACTGTAATTGCTTAGTAAGTATTTATTGAATGAATGAAAAAGTTAATAGTCTTGGAAATTTCAGCTCTCTAGTTCTTGTAAAGTGGTTAAGATGGATCAAAGAATAAAACCTTGACTCACTTTTTTGACGACCTCATTCCTCAAGGAGTAGATGAAACAGCATAGGTATCTGCCTTTTTAAATTTAGATGTTACAAGTAATTACATTTTTAGTGATAAAGATCTTGGAGAATATAGTAGTAGAAAAAGAAGAGATTATCAAACATAGGTATGAAAGTGTGATCACAGAATCCTCTGCAGAATGGGAACAAAACCTGTCTGCATGTATTATGGGAGTTCTTTTGAAGGTCAAATAAGCTAAAATAGGTAAGAAAGCTTGGAAAATTGTAAAGCCTTATACAACTTGTTTTTGTTCAGTTGCTAAGTCCTGTCCAACTCTTTGAACCCATGGACTGCAGCACACCAGGTTCCCCTGTCCTTCATTATCTCCTGGAGTTTGCTTATACAACTTTAAGACTATGCCAGTTTAGGGAGAGGATATTTCACATATTAAGTAAGTAATATCATTGCAGGTGGATTCTTCACTAACTGAGCCATCAGGGAAGCCCAAGTAATATATAGGAACCAAAAAGGAAAAGGGTATCTAAGAAAAAACATATAAACCAACCAGATTGAGGCATTTTATTTTAATTTTGAAGTAATAAATGTTAACTGTAGAAACATATATGGAATTAAGATTTAAAAATAAGATAAAATTCCCTTTAATTTTATCCCTTGGAAATAATCATTTTTAACATTTTGCAGATATTTTGACAGTTAATTTTTGTTTTTATTAACAAAAATGGTGCAGTTTTCTAAAATGACTTTGTAATATTTTCACTAAAAGATATACTTCTTAGTGGATGAATAGCTTTTCCCTTATTCAGTCTTACATCTGTTCACTGATTCAACATTATCTTTTGCATACCTGCTGTATGCAAACAACCATATTTGGTGCTGGGAAGACAGTGGAGGTCATGACAGAAAACAACCAAAAATTATTCCATTACACATTTGGTTCTAATACTGATAAATGCTAGGAGGAAAGTACCTGTATTTAATGGACTGTTTGACCTAGTTGGAGACGAGGAAGCCAGGGAAGGCATATTTTGAGGATGGCTTTGAAAGGAGAGAAGAAATTAACTATGCAAACAACCAAGAGGCTGGCATATTGCAGACAACTTACTGTAGAAAGATACATGCAAATATGATTTTAATGGGGGAACAGAGATTGGAGCATCATTAAAAAGTGAAATTCTGAAAATACTTTTAAACAATTCCAGCTAAGAAAAAAAACAACAACAACAAAATAAGAGAGACATTTAAAGAAACTGAAGAATAGGAAGTATTTGTACAATCAAATTTTAGAAGAATACCTAAAAATTATGAAAGAAGGGACAGAGAATAAAAAACTTTTACTATTCAAGGATCAATTTAAATGTCCTGCAATTTGGGGCACCTTCTCTGATCTCCTTAAATAATTCAATTGGGATATCAAATTGAGCTTAATACAGTACAGTCATTCCCTAAGAGTTAGAAATAGACCCTGATGGAGTAATTGTATAGACCCCATGAACTCTAAAGCATGTACACTATTGTCTTCATAAATGTGTCTCTGAATCATTTTTCACATGTACATATGTGGATGCCACGCTTAATGATATACAAGTAGTTTTAGAAGCACTATTTCTCCCTAACAACTATACCACCCACTTCTGAGTTGTATCACAGACTTGTAGGCCTTTCCTCTCTTATACCTCATTCCAGTTTCACTGGCATGCTTTCCAATTTCATCATTTTTTTGCCATAATTATGAAATTCAATGTTAACTTACAGAATCCTTTAACATCCAGACCTCTTGGTTGCTTGACCTAATTTTCCCCAGCCACCGTGTCCTTCATTCTAACATGGCTATTCATTCTTTATCTTTTTGTTGTTGTTCAGCCACTCAGTGGTGTCCAACTTTTTGCGGCCCCGTGGACTGCAGCACGCCAGGCTTCCCTGTCCTTCACCGTCTCCCAGAGCTTGCTCAAATTCATGTCCGTTGAGTCAGTGATGCCATCCAACCATCTTGTCCTCTGTCATCCCCTTCTTCTTCTGCCTTCAATCTTTCCCAGCATCAGGACCTTTTCTAATGAGTCAGCTCTTTGCATCAGGTGGCCAAAGTATTGGATCTTCAGTTTCAGCATCAGTCCTTTCAGTGAATATTCAGAATTGATTTCCTTTAGGATTGACTGATTTGATCTTCTTGCAGTCTAAGGGACTAACCAAATCTCATTAATTTCAACCTCTCAGATCCTTCCATGTGAAAAAGATCTCCATATGCTCTCTTGGAATATTTCTAAGAATTAAGAAATATATCATTAATTTAAATAGCGATTTGTGCCTTACAAAACATCCTCTCCTGCATTCCCTTCTGGTCTCCCACTAGACATTGAATCTAGTCCCTTTTGCAATCCTAATAATTGATGAAGTTAAGGTTTTAGTTCATTTTCCTGGAATATAGTGATATTAGATGAACTATAAATCATAAGAACCTTACTTATGTGTCAATATTTAAGAAAAATTTCTCTGTATTCTATTTGGCCACAAAAACCAACTTTTTGCAAGAAAATCATGCAAAACTAGACTTCTGCCTATTTAAGCATTGAGGTCAACCAAAGGAAATAAAGGAGAGAAGAGGGGTTTCAAAAGGTGAGAAGACTGTTGATATTTTGTTGCCAAACTTCTTAACACTGTTTTGTAAACTTTAAGACATCACTAGGAATGCTCAACTCTTCATCCTCACCAGCTTAGAGCCAGAAAACCTTTAATTCACAGAGTTAAGCATTCAATAGAATCTCCATAAATGTGGATTAGTTGGGTGATATTTTTCAGGATCCAACTATTTCAATAGTGAATGTCAGAATTGGACACTATTTACATAAATTAGTTCCTACATAGGAATAAATCTTAATTTCTAATGGCAGAGAGATGTCTTGAAACTGTCAAGAAAATATTGATGTGAGTGTGTATGTGTGTGTTTTCTTTCTAAGGCACAGATTGATTTTTTTTTAATGCCATTCTGCTAGCAATTCATTTATTCACCCACTGATTCACTCATTTGTTCATGTACGACATATTTACTGGAACCTCATTTTTTGCCAGGCAGTGGGATATATATATATATGTATATATTCTTAGGATATAAAGATGGAGAGAGAACTTTTCAAGGCTTCCAGTCTAGCACAGATAAGGAGGCAGACAGTTCAAACAGAAATGGCAGCATGGAGCTCTTACTATTATGTTAGAGGCATTAGAAGAGAAAAAGCAGGGAAAACAGCTAGTCTAATATAAAGAAATGCGAAGAGAAACTTTATCAAGAAAAGATATAACCTGAGATCCAAAGGAGGAGCGTCTGATAGCAGGTCCAAAATGGGCGTGGGAGTAGGGTGAGGAGAGTGGGTATAGCATAGCTTAAGATGGAGTTAGCCTGGAGAACAAGGGACATTGGACCACAAAGTTAACTTCACTCCAGCACAGCGTTTACGGAGTGGCAAAAGGTGAGATGGGAGACCCAGAAAGATACTGAAGAATCTTATAATGTATTAAGGAGGGCTCATAGGATATAGTCATGGAGTTTCAAGCAAGAATTTTGGCAAGATCATTATTAGATGCATTTAATAAAGTACTGCTGGCTTAATTGGGCTTCCCTGGTGGCTCAGTACTAAAGAATTCATCTGCCAATGCAGGATGTGGGTTCAATCCCTGGGTCAGGAAGATTCCCTGAAGAAGGAAATGGCAACCCACTCCAGTATTCTTGACTGGGAAATCCCATGGACAGACAGAGGAGCCTGGCAGGCTACTGTCCATGGGGTCGCAAAAGAGTCAGACACATGACTTAGCAACTAAACAACAGCTAGTTTAATTGTTTTCTTACATGTTTGTCACTATTTTGATCATCAGCCCTGGTTCAGCTAATCTTGCTGACTTCTGGTACCTCTCTCCTCACTCTGTGCATTTATCATAGGTTTTTAAAAGTACTTTGTAGACATTTCTTAATGAATTCTCCTAGGAATTTTGTATTTATAATTTAAATATTAATGCTAGAGCAAGACAATAAACTTCAAAGTAAAATGACTCCAGGGGAGGAGGCCAGGAAAGAAAGGTACCAACTCATTTTGCCTAATTATAATGGCCCTAGGAGGCTGATTAGTGTAATATGTGAAACCACCTAGGCAGGAAAACATGATGGTTCTCTAAGCCCTCAGAAATTGCAAATCAAGCATGTTTCAGAATTCATATAATGTAGACTTTGAGTCAAAGTCTATTAACTAATTTTTTTAAATGAGAACACAAGCTCAGGTGCTTTGCTTTTCTGCTCTGCTAAGGAACTTGTCGTTTCTTGTCCCAAGAGACTGGTAATTTTGTTATACACCATGGCTTCCAAAAAACCATAGAGTCTGGTTTTAGAACAGCGCAGGACATATGACTTGAATCACACAAGAAACAGCAGTTCAGATATATTGAGTACAACACATACCCAGTGGCTATGCAACCTGTAGAAGAATAATTTCTGCTTCAAGAATAATTCCACCTCTTAATCGGTTCCATCATGGGAAGAAGAAGTTTCATGGGATACTCTGTACCTTCCCCTAAGACAGAGGATTTTCCATCATGCTATCTTGCTTCCAAGTTTATGTCTCTAAGTACACACACACACACACACACACACAAATATATATATTTGCTCACTCACAATTAAAACTCTCCTCTGGGGTTATCTTTAACCTCCTTCACCTCCCCAACCCAGAAGGGAACACAAATTGTTCATTCTTCCTGAGGGCTCATTTCCATCCTCCCAGGAGGCACTCTGGTGCACAACCTTGTTAATGCACCCCTGAACTACTGTTGCATTTCCAGACTGAGGGAAAACGTAAGAGCGATATTTAAGTATCTGAAGAACTGTGATGTAGGAGTTGCAGACCCTGTTGCTTCCGAAGGCAGTGAGAGAAGCTACTCAGTAGAGCACTGGTTCAAATCAGGAAGCCTCACGAAAGCGTGAGTCCCTATTTCCTCCTTCCAAGCAGAACCCCGATGATTTTGTCAGCAAAACAGTAGAGATTTCTGCATTGGAAATGCGGTTGGATTTGAATATGAAATTCTATGATTATTTGATTAAAGAGTTAAAGACATGTCTATTGCTAGCATTTATCAAATTTTTCAACAGATTGGTAGGAAATTCAAGGTAGAATTAAGTACATAACGGGAAAATATGTAAACATGTTCAATGATATTTTAGGATAACATTTGACTCTAAGCATCTTATTAGGTACTATCTTTAGGACAATTAAAATTAAGCGCATATGTTCATCCATCTGCTTTATCATATTCTGATAATGATATGTTTATATCAATTTTGATTTAGTTAATCCCCATGTTCCCATTTTACAGAGGAAAGCAAAACAATGCCATAGGAATGATGACACTTACTCTATGACATTTTGCAGATATGTTTTTGTTGAGACTTTATAAAAGTCAGTAGAAGCCTTAAATATCAAGATTATCTAAGAATTCTTACATTACACTGAATCATTATGCAATTGCAGATGTCAGGTGAGATATTATAGGCAGGGATGCCAAAGTGGATGAAGAAGGGGGTTGCATTTGTAATTTAATATTACTCTGCATAGAGGTTGTATAAAAGGAACACAGATAAACACAACAGAGTTTTGGACTCCCTCTTTACCAAAGAATTAACTCTTATCACCTTTTAGAGTTTTAAATTGTTTAAATTATATAAATGCATACATCCTTGTTGTGGGTGAACTTCATGTTCCACTTCTCTTATTTGACTAAAATATAGTTATGGAATGCCTCCAATATACCAGGGTATGCACAATAAATATGGACTGTATTAATTTTTTTTTTTTTTCGTATTCCCCATCCCGATCCCCGCTCCCATCTCCCTCTCCACCCGATTCCTCTGGGTCTACCCAGTGCACCAGGCCGGAGCACTTGTCTCATGCATCCCACCTGGGCTGGTGATCTGTTTCACCATAGATAGTATACATGCTGTTCTTTTGAAATATCCCACCCTCACATTCTCCCACAGAGTTCAAAAGTCTGTTCTGTATTTCTGTGTCTCTTTTTCTGTTTTGCATATAGGGTTATCGTTACCACCTTTCTAAATGGACTGTATTAATTTTTTATGCGAATTTCTCCAAAAATCTTCTGGGCTCTTTCCTTGCCTCCAGCAAATGCTCCTTCCAATCCATCCTGCACACCACTACCAGAGTTATTTCAAAACACAAGTCAGATGGCATCACCGCCCTAGCTAAACCTTTTTATGGATCCCATTGGCAACTGAGTGAAACCTGAGCACCTTTTCCATCATCTGCTTGCATTTCCAGGCTTGTGTCCTAACACCCTTCTCTGCTTTATTCCAGCCATCATGAACTGCTTCTTAGAGACTTTAGCATAATTCTTCTTCCATGTCTTCACACATGTTACTTCGTTGATCTTGAAAGCACTTTCCTCCTTTTTCTTTTTTGCTCTAGGCTGCAGAATATGTAGCAAAGACAATTCCCACTGATTTTATTTTTATTTCTCTTGAAAATATTTTCTTAAGAATAAATGATTTGCTCTGTAATATCTTGCTTCTGATAAACCAGTTTGTGTTCATGCTACCAATACCCTTCCCTACTTATAGATACTCTGAGGAGAGTGGAGGAGGTAAGAAGAGATGATCAATGGGTTTAAGAAGTAGAAGGAGGAGGAAGGGAGTCTTTATGAAGAGGATTTAATCAAGGAGGCTGACAGAACACCAGGGAGGCCCTAAAGGAGGCTTCCAACTTTCATTGCCAGTATTGACTGATTGCACCACTCAAGAGGTCAGACAGATCACTCTAGCTTGAGACCTTGTACACATTTCTACCTCTTTTAATCTTCTTTAGTAGCTTTCTACCATAGTGAGTCATGAATAATTGTCATCTAGTATTATGTTTAGTGTCTCATATTTCTGCCTTCCCCACCAGCCTGGCATTTCCTGAGGATAACTAACTTAAGAATAGGCTCTTGATGTGCTTTATAGAATGAATAGTGGACTCTGCTTCCACAGACACTTATGAAAGAAAATAGTATGGCTTCATTTGTGGCAGACATTTTGATAGAGTTGGGCTATGAAGGAGAACAAGACAGATAAGATCCTTTCCCCTTACAGAGTTTAGAGTCAAGTATATGTTGGAGGTCAGGCAGGCAATTTTAATAATGGAGGACCATGGTAGTGGTTTAGTTGCTAAGCCATGTCCAGCTTTTGCGACCCCATGGACTATAGCTCACCAGACTTCTCCTCTGTCCATGGGATTTCTCAGACAAGAATACTGGAGTGGGTGCCATTTCCTTCTCCAGGGGATCTTCTCCACCCAGGGATCAAACCCATATCTCCTGCATTCCATAGACACATGTTATTGTAATTAAAATATAATATGATGATGGCAATAATAATATTATATACAAATGCAGTGTATATGGGCTTCCCAGGTGGCACTAGTGGTAAAGAACCTACCTGCCAATGCAGGTGATGTAAGAGACATGGTTTCAATTCCTGGGTCAAGATCCCATGGAGTAGGGCATAGCAACCCATTCCAGTATTCTTGCCTGGAGAATCCCATGGACAAAGGAGCATGGCGGGCTACAGTCCATAGGTTTGCAAAGAGTCAAAACTTAGAACATGAATGTGGTTAAGTATCCTTAAGAAATACCCAGGTGGATAAAAACAGATAAAGGCAATATAATTTATGGGAAAACATTAAATGACATAGAGGTGCAAGTGTATCAATACACATGTCTTCAGACCATGATTCAAATTCACTGTGGCTACAGTGAGGTTGGCATAGGAGGCATGGTATTTATTTAATGATCTTTCTGATACAGCATCATGGTGTTAGGGAAAAATAACCCTAGATAGGGTAGACTTTGGAAACCTGATGAAGCTCTGCAAGACTGTAAGCTCCATGGCAGCAGGGACTGTGCATTGACTTTGAGGTCTTAATGTCTCACAGCACGCTTAAACATCCTGTACTTGACTTATGTTTCTGTTCTCTCTTACCTGGCCTGTAAAGGCTTCCTCTGTAGCTCAGTTGGTAAAGAATCTGCCTACAATGCTGGAGACCTGGGTTCAATCCCTGAGTTGGGAAGATCCCTTGGAGAAGGAAATGGCAACCTGCTCAGTATCCTTGCCTGGAAAATCTCATGGACAGAGGAGCCTGGTGGGCTGCAGTCCATGGGGTCACAAAGAGTCAGGCACGACTGAGTGACTTACACTTATTTACACTTACCTGGCCTGTGAGAGCCCTGCTGTGATGGGCAAGGGCACTCCGCAGGTACTGTTCTGTAATTAACCATGCCCTGTGTGTTTAAGAGCACTCTTAATGTGTATTTACTACTGGGAGATTTGGAGGAAGAATGGGAGTTTTTTCTTTTACCTTCATCTGGCATTGATTACTCTGGGCATTATGAATAAAATGAGTCTGATATCTATTCTCAAATATTAAAGATGCTTATTTTCTGGAAAGTTGGATGTTGGATAATGCCAAAAGTTCAATGCTAGAGAGACTGTTTTTCCTACAACATATATAAAATTCAAACAACAGACTTTTTTGTATGACAAAGAAGATTGTTTTATTTAAGTAAAGTAACTTGATCTGTTGAAGAATTTGAAAGTTTTTCTATTTTATTATCTTTGATTTAGCAATATAATGCTTGGAAAGTGCTTCCCAGTATAAATATAAGCTTATACTCAAATCAACTTGAGTCACTTTGAATACTAGTTTAAACACTGAGTCACAAATATGCTTTTTGGAATTCCAGCATTTTGCAAATAAGCAGTATGATTTTCTTTTCCCAGATATTCATATCAGTTAAGAGAAAATAGTTGTTAAAAGTATAATAGAATATCAAGTAATCATGCAAACAAGTTACATGAAAATACTAATGAAAAATCATAAAAAACTTGAGTATTTGAGAGAAACTATCATAGTATTGGGGTTCTTGGTTCTCATTTATCTTTTTATCAGCCCTGTGACCAGTATGTACTCTTAGGTCCTCAAGACTTAAGTAATCTTTTTCTTATAGAGCATGAGACAATTAATTTATATTTCAAGTTGACATTTGTTCTCTATGGGAATACACTTTTTCATTCAGTCCATACATTTTGAGCCTGGATTGCTATATTCCCCTTATTTAGAGCCAAGGTAAATGAAGACTATCCTGAGGGAAGCCTTATGAAGCTTCTTAAATGTTATGAGCTTACCCCAAAGACAAGGGAGCCACCTTGGGGTTAAAACAAATTTTTAATACGAATGGGCTTGATTGGGACAAGTGATCAGTGTATTGTTAACATTAAAGAAACATGGCATTGCCCTTCCAAAATGAGTCCTTTTAATTCATTTTTAAAAACAAGGCCCACTTATAATGAGCTTAAAAGAAGTAAGCAAGTTTTTATGCGGGGTTTGCTGCACAAATTTGGGCATAATCAGAAATTCTAATCATAAAAGGCTGAGAGCATAATAATCGCAGAAGAAGGAGGGCCACCAAATGTCAAACCCTCTGGAGGAAATGGAGATTTATCATCTCGGTGGTGAGGCAGTGAAAGATGGGTAGGGTGGTTTAGTGTCACTCCAGTGAATTTAGTGAGGAAGTGAAGGACAGCCTTTGGGGGATATTTTGAGAAGGAGCTGGGATTTATGAACTGAAATATGTGTTATAACAGAATGGATTTCAGGAAGCTTACTCATTCTTCAGCCACAGTTGCGACATTATGGATGAGCCCCAGACAGTATTTTAATGAAACCTTTCAGATCAATTGAATGTTTATTATCACGAACAACCTCCACATGGACAGAATATGTAGGTTTTCCAAATCTCAACTCTAGGCATTCCAGGAAGGTGAAGATCTAATTATGCATTGAGGTTATCTTTCTGCTTAATAGAGATATTTTCTAAATAACAGGTTAATAAAGGTAGATGTGTTTTCTTCCTCCTGAGGTTGTGTACCTCTATCTATCGTTAATTTTTCACTATGAATGTTTAGAGGCAGTATAAGTGCCTCTAACAGATGGAGAGGAAAAAAATCCTGAGGATGAGACTAAGAATAAGGAGCCTCCTGGTTTTGCTGCCACCTCATCCTGGATATTTCAAAACATCGCGTTTGTAAGGTGAGCAAGTTGGATTACCAACCAATGAACTTCTAAGAGCCTTCATGTTCCAGGATTCCATGAAAGAGGAAGGGAACTGTGACTTTATTTCATACTAAAGCTAGACAGACTCCAGATATCTTCAGTGAACAAGAAAACCAAATATATAAAATAACATTGGCACTAAAATATATAGAAAATATTAATAACAATATAGTTTTACTGATTTTTGTTATATTTATGTGTCACTTTATACAAATATATTTTGAGGCACATATTACACTGTGTCTCTCCCTATATGAAAAAAATTTAATTATTCACCCAGGAGGACGCCTAGTTTCAAAAAAAAAAAAGAGAGAAAATAGCAAGTGTTGGTGAGGGTGTTGGAGTAATTGGAACCCTGTGTACTGTTGATGGTCATGTAAAATGGTGCAGCTACTGTAGAAAATGCTATGGCTATTTTCAAAAGAGGAAACACAGAATTACCATTATTGTTGCTGTTATTCTGTCAGTGTGTCATGTCTTACTCTTTACGACCACACAGACTGTAGCTCACCAGTCCCCTCTGTCTGTGGAACTCTCCAGGCAAGAATACTGGAGAGGATAGACATTCCCTTCTCAAGGCAATCTTCCCAACCCAGGGACTGAACCCGAGTTTTCTACATTGCAGGGAGATTCTTTACCAGCTGAGTCAACAGGGAAGCCCATGACCTAGCAATTCCACATTCGAATATACACCGCCCCAAAAAATGAAGGTTGAGACTAAAATAGGTATTTGTACACCCATGTTCATAGCAGCATTACATATAGTAACTAAAATGTGGACAAAATCCAGGGGTCCATTAACAGATGAGCAGGTAAACAAAATGTGTTACACGCATACAATGGAATATTTTTCAACATTAAAATGGATGGGAATTTGACACATGCTATGACATGGACAAACCTTGAAGACGCTATTCTAAGTGAAATAAGCCAGACGCAAAAAGACAAACATTGTTTGTCCCATGTATGAGATATCTACAGTAATCAAACTTGTAGAGACAGAAAGCAGAATGGTGGTTGCTGGTGGGAGCCAGGGGTGGGGAGTAGTGTTTAATGAGTTCAGAGATTCAGTTGGGGAAGATGAAAAAAGTCTGGAGGTGGTGGGTGATGAGTTGGACACGACTGAGTGACTTTGACTTTCACACAGTGACTATTGGTGAGATCATGAGATCCTTATTAGCGGTCACAGATGATCACAGAGCTTTTTTTTGAAGGAAAGAACATTTTAGTTATTTCCAGTAGTGAAATAATCTAAGCATTGTCAAGGAACATCTGCAAGCCTGAGGCTTTTTATGGAGTGTAATGTGAATAGATATCTTTTAAAAATAAAAATGACAGACCTATTCCTGTAAAAGAGAAGCTAAAATAGGTTTTAAGGGAAAGATAAAGTTTAAAAGAGATACTTAAGAGTATCTCTCTTCTAATAAAACAAAATTGGTTTAACCATTTTAAATGTGTTATTTTAGTTATTAATGTCAAAGAATGAAGTATGCCTGAGTTCCCAGTTTGAATGATTTTTCAAAAATATCTCTTCTTATAAAGCATGGCTCTATGGTGTGTTTTTGTGATCTAAGTCCAGGTTTATATGTGGATTTTTAGTGTATCAGACATACATACATGATGTGTATAATACTGCTGATTGGATGTACTGCTGCTAAGTCACTTCAGTCGTGTCCGACTCTGTGCGACCCCATAGACGGCAGCCCACCAGGCTCCCCCGTCCCTGGGATTCTCCAGGCAAGAACACTGGAGTGGGTTGCCATTTCCTTCTCCAATGCGTGAAAGTGAAAAGTGAAAGTGAAGTTGCTCAGTCGTGTCCGACTCTTAGCGACCCCATGGGCTGCAGCCTACCAGGCTCCTCCATCCATGGGATTTTCCAGGCAAGAGTACTGGAGTGGGTTGCCACTGCCTTCTCCAGATTGGATGTACACTGAATGGTAATTATTAGACAGCCTGTTTTACTCTTTGATTTTATAGTACCATTATGGCTTCCCAGGTGGCGCTAGTGGTAAAGAACACATCTGCCAATGAAGGAGACCTAAGAGACATGGGTTCAGTTCCAGGTTGGGAAGATGCCCTGGAGGAGAGCATGGCAATCCACTCCAGTATTTTTGTCTGGAGAATTCCATGGACAGAGGAGCCCGGGAGGCTACAGTCCATTGGGTTGCAAGAAGTTGGACGTGACTTAGCACAAATAGTACCCTTAAGATCTAGCCTAAAGCATCATTTCTCCAAAGGCCACAAAAGATATATAGTTGCATAGAGCCATTATCTGCACCTTTAACCTTATTTACTCTTGTCCAAAAGTGTCACATTATATTGGGCAAGAGAGTTTCTATCATGGAAACAAAACTAAATAGAATAGAAAGGACCACCATTCCATTCTCACTAGGCAACTCAAAATACATGTGCTGAATTGTCAGTAATATTTTTACTTTATTTCTGCATTTTTGGATACGACTATCAGTTTAATCATTGTATTCTAATTTTATTTATTTTTTTCCATTTATTTTTATTAGTTGGAGGCTAATTACTTTACAATATTGTAGTGGTTTTTGCCATACATTGACTTGAATCAGCCATGGATTTACATGTGTTCTCCATGTATTCTAATTTTAAAGTTGTTTTAATGAAGATTAACAGATATAAAGAAAAAGAATCACTGACTATATATCTCAATAACTCATTTTGAAAGGAACATTTCCATTTAACCACTCCCCAGGTAAGCATGATCTTGATTTCTAGGTCTGTAGTCTGTTTTTTTCCCCCTGTGCTTGGCTGTTATGAATAAATGTATACTAACACTTCTGTTGATACAAACGAAGGGATGGAAATTGCTGCATCAAAGGGTAGGCTTATGTTTAGTTTTAAAACAAAACATTAAATCATTTTTCCAAGTTCATTGTTTTATTGTTTAGTCACTAAGCCATGTCCGACTCTTTGGCGACTCCATGGACTATAGTCCACCAGGCTCCTCTGTCCATGGGATTTCCCAGCCAAGAAAACTGGGTTGCCATTCCCTTCTCCAGGGGAACTTCCTTACCCAGGGATTCAACCCCGATCTCCTGTACTGCAGGCAAAAACACACACACACACACAAAAAACAAAAACAAAAAAATCTCTGAGCCACCAGGGAAGCCCTTGTTTTCTTTCACACTCCTACTACCAGTGTTTGAGAGTTCCCACTGCCTACGTCCTTAACCAACCTTCCTATAAGCTACATGGAGCTGAGTTTTATTGTTGCATTGGTCTGCCAGACATTTTCTTCTCTTTGGAGTATCTCATACATTTACACTTAATATAGTCACTGGTCTTTTGTTATATAAATCTATAACCTACAATTTGCTTAATTATAATAAGAAAGATGGAGGTGCAGCTCTTCCTCTAGCTTATGTCTGTCAGATGCTGAGCTCCGCCTCTTCGCTTTTCAGTTTCCGCTTCTAGTTTAATCAGGGTCACTGGGGAAAAAATGAAGTCCCAATGATAATTTTTATAAGTACTTGACTGTAGCATCTGGTCCCATCACTTCATGGGAAATAGATGGGGAAACAGTGGAAACAGTGGCTGCCTTTATTTTTTTGGGCTCCAAAATCACTGCAAATGGTGATTGCAGTCATGCAATTAAAAGACGCTTGCTCCTTGGAAGGAAAGTTATGACCAACCTAGACAGCATATTAAAAAGCAGAGACATTACTTTGCCAACAAAGGTCCATCTGGTCAAGGCTAAGGTTTTTCCAGTGGTCATGTATGGATGTGAGAGTTGGACTGTGAAGAAAGCTGAGCACCGAAGAATTGATGCTTTTGAACTGTGGTGTTGGAGAAGACTCTTGAGAGTCCTTGGACTGCAAGGAGATCCAACCAGTCCATCCTAAAGGAGATCAGTCCTGGGTGTTCATTGGAAGGACTGATGCTGAAGCTGAAACTCCAGTACTTTGGCCACCTCATGCGAAGAGTTGACTCATTGGAAAAGACCGTGATGCTGGGAGGGATTGGGGGCAGGAGGAGAAGGGGACAACAGAGGATGAGATGGCTGGATGGCATCACCGACTCAATGGACATGAGTTTGAGTAAACTCTGGGAGTTTGTGATGGACAGGGAGGCCTGGCATGCTGCGGTTCATGGGGTCGCAAAGAGTTGGACACGACTGAGCGACTGAACTGAACTGACTGATACATATTTATATATTTAGTGCCTTTTATGTGTTAGGCATTTTATACACCTTATCTTATTCTCTCTTCTTTTTCTCATATAAAAATTTTATATGAGAGAGAGAGAGAAAGGGGATAGAGGACAGGAGGAGACTGGGGACGATAAAGAGGTTGTGTTGTGGCCAAGGTCTGACCCATAGATTTAGGGGTTGGAGAGAGCTTAGGTTCACCATTGTTTCATACCAACATCTACTGTTTTCAGAGCATCATAAATGCCTTTTTGGCAGTAGACTTCTCACTACCTGTTAAATATAAAAAGTAATCATAAAGCTAATAGATTTTATAATTCTCCATAACAAATGGTTATTTTTTTCTCCAAGAGTTTTTAACTATAATTTTCAAATTCTTTCAATCAGGGAATCTGTGTGTCTGTACACTAAACACACACATATGTGGCTATACCTACAATACATATATATATACACACATACATATAATTTGGAATGCATTTTTTCCCCTTTCATTATATATATACATAATAATCATATAACATTTAGAATGTATTTTCTTTCCCTTCCTCTCCTTTTAAAAAGATTATAATCAAAGTCAAGTAGTCATAAATATATGTTTTAAATTTTTTCTTAGATAAAAGATTTCTATAAGACCCAAGGATTTTTAATATAAAATTAAGATGATTTCAGGAAATCCAAAATATTTTCAATAGTAATACTGGCTTTATTTCTTAAAATGTGTTTCTTTTACCATGGCAGATGTTAACCAGAATTAAATAATTTATGTGACTTTGGATATATGATGTTGCTAAAGTCCAATACCTGAAAATTGTCAACATTAGCCAAAGTAATCTGAAGTCATTTTCAACTTCAAAATAGCAAAATAGCCAGTTAATATTGCTACTTCCATTTTGAATGTTACTATTATACTTTTCACATCCTCCATTTTCTTATCATTACAAATCATCTTAGAAACAATCAATTCTATTTCTACTATTTGTTTCCTACATTGGAAACCTTAGGATTGCACAAATTTAATATTACACTTGACAGTTAAATAGTGACTATGACTATGAACTCGATGTGAAATATTTCATTTTTTTTTTTTTTCTTGTTGAGTGTAGGCAAACATAGGGTATTAGAAGTCAAGCAGGATATTCTAAGAGGATCATATCTGTTTAAGATCCAGGAAGGTAAATATAGGACAGAGAGATGTATCAACATCGATATCAGAATAGCAGAGGGAGGGAGTTCCCTGGTGGTCCAGTGGTTAAAACTCCATGCTGCCAATGCAAGGGACACAGGTTCCATCCCTGGTTGAGGAACTAAGATCCCACAAGCTGCATGGACGAAATAAAAAGCTGGTTTTGAGACTCTATGGGAAACCTTAAAAAAAAATTAAGTTAAAAAAAATGAAAGGAAAGAAATTCTCGGAGAAGAGTGTGTTCTTGCTGGTCTGGTTCGGAGCCAGAATTCTTGGAGGGCTACACTGAGAGGCTTCTTTTCTCTCCTTCCTCTTCCCCTGTGCTCCACCTTGCACATCACCTCGCTCTCAAATTCCTGTGCTCAGGTTCTTTCCCTCTTTCCCTTTGCCAGAACTGTTACTATTGTTTGCAATAAACATCCCCAAGAGTTGAGCTGTGCGTCGCCACTTTAAAGGATTTTCAGGTCAATGCTTTTCCTGTGATTTTTTAAAATGCAATTTTAATTTTACTCTGGTGTTTAGTGAACATGTGATAAATATTTTAAAAATTCTATCTCTGAACTTAAGATAGAACCTGGATTATCACATTAAGGAGGACTAAGACATTAATTCAACTTTCCCATAGAAAGGAAGTTATGTATAGCTGAAAACATAGACAAGGAAAAATAATTATTTTTTGCCTATTTCATGGTTGTTACTATACATACATACATTACCTTACATAACACTTACAAAAACTTCAAAGTAGTTACCATCACCTCTGTTTAACGGACCAGTAAGTGGGTATTAAAGAAAGCAAATATCATGTTTTATAGCAAATGGCTAGAGATGAGGATTCAGAGGAACCTGCTCCTAAGGTCTGCCTTCTTCACAAAACAGTCACCTTCCCAGACTTGTAACTAATGTTGATGTCTATTAATATACAGACAAAAATAGAATAAATCTATGCAAGCATTTTTTTCTAATCTGTTTGTCTCCATGCACAGAAACCATAATGGTTCAAGGTAGATAAGAGCACAATTTTTGCTATTAAGGGAGCGTAGATTCTAATCTTGACTCTGGTGGTGGTGATTTAGTCATTCAGTCCTGTCTGACTCTTTGAGACTTCATGGGCTGTAGCCCTCAAGGCTCCTCTGTCCATCAGATTTCCCAGGCAAGGATACTACAGTAAGTTGCCATTTCCTTATTCAGGGTATCTTCCTGATCCGGGGATTGAACCTGTATCTTATGCATTGCAGGAAGATTCACCTCTGAGCCACCAAGGGAGCTTAATCTTAGCTCTAATACCTAATAATTACTTTCCCCAAATAGCAGCCCACTCCAATATTCTTCTTTCCTGGAAAATTCCATGGACAGAGGAGCCTGGCAGGCTACAGTTTATGTGGTTGCAAAGAGTTGGGCATGACAGAGCACACATGTACCTGTTAAAGAGTTAATTAAACTAAACCAGACTCTGTGAGGTTCTGTTTTCTAATTCATAAAATGGGAATAATAGCAGCACCTCCACTGTAAGGTTTTTAAGTTATAAATGAGATAGTGAAAATGAAGTGTATGACATAGCTTATAGTAAGAAGGCAAAAACATTAGCTATAATTATTAGTATATGTTGTGAACTTTGAACACATTTAAAAACTGCTTAAAACAACCTCCCTCTTAGTAGGGGGAAAAAGTAAGTCATGATTCACTACTGTGCTGGATCTAAAAAGCATAAGTGATGTGCTGACAATCACTAAGAAAGGTGTTTATCACCACTTAAAAAATAAAGTCTTTATTTTCGGAATAGAAGTGTCAGTACAAGTTTAATTGCATTTGCTTATCAGTTGGAGAAGACTTTTGAGAGTCCCTTGGACTGCAAGGAGATCAAACCAGTCAATCCTAAAGGAAATCAATCCTGAATATTCATTGGAAGGACTGATGCTGAAGTTCCAATACTTTGGCCACCTGATGGGAAGAGCTGATTCATTAGAAAAGACTCTGATGCTGGGAAAGACTGAAGGCAGGAGGAGAAGGGGACGACAGAGGATGAGATGGTTGGATGGCATCACCCACTCAATGGACATGAGTTTGAACAGGCTCCAGGTGATGATGAAGGACAGGGAAGCCTGGTGTGCTGCAGTTCATGGGGTCACAAAGAGTCAGACATGACTGAGTGACTGAACAATAATCAGCAATGAACTTTAGACTGAAAAAGAAACTAGAGATGTAAAATGTCCGTTTGCCTAAATCTATGCTTTAATATTTTCCTGCATCTCCTAAGGGTTACAAACCATGAACATCAGTTGTGAACTCATCCTTAATGAAATCCAGGCACTTGCATAAGACTTTGAACCACTTGTAATTGTTTGGTCTGGAGTCTTCTGCAAACAAGTGATGGAGGAGTAACCCTACAACATAACAGCCACAACAGTGAATTATTGATAAATAACTAGATTTGAGAAACAAAGGAACTCATCAAGTTTAGCATTTGATTTCAGCTCAGCAGCGATACAATTTCACACTGGTGTCATGGACTAAGATTGAGTTCATAGATTGTCACGACCGCAATTCCAGGCACTCAGTGTTGTTTTCAGCCCATTCATGCTAATACAAAAGGGGTAATTTTCTTATCATTAATTTTAATTCTTTTCTCTCTTTTTCTCTTTGGCCTCCCTTGCATAGGAACCAACAGAACATGTCACCTTCTTAATCTTACCTAGGTCATATTGTGTTTAGATAGTAGAAAATAAAGATTTCCAAATCTTTTGCAGGGTTGGGAAGCCTGGTGGATCCAATGTGGTTCCACAATAAAAATCTATCATTTTACCATCAAGATTAACCGTTTAAGTAAAACATATGTAAATGCTTACTCTCCCACCCCCACTATGTGAACACAAGTCTTGTGGACTTTTTTTTACAGTGTAACAAAGTATTTTGGATTTTATCAAAGATTGTTACATAATAATATTATGCTTAGTTTACATTTGTCATTATCCACAGAAGAACCTTGCAATTTAGGGAAGCTATTACCATGTGTTACATTGTTCCCATGAGGTATAATGTTTTACAAATGAGTGGACTTGTGTTGCAATAAAACTTTATTTATGGGCACTGAAATTTTAATATCCTATCATTTTTACATGTTGTGAAATGTTCTTCCAAGCATTTAAAATTGAAAAAATTCTTAACTCATCTACCATACAAAATCTGGAGAGCTGGGTTTAGCTCCTGGGTTGACTGCAATGTGCCAACTTCTGTACTAGATGATCAGATTGAAAGAACAGACACACCATGCTCTTAATATCTAAAAACAAAGTGCATGTCTGTGAATATTTATCTTATTTGTGCTGAAGAATTGATGCTTTCAAATTGTGGTGCTGGAGAAGACTCTTGAGAGTCCCTTGTACTGCAAGGAGATCAAAGCAGCCCATCCTAAAGGAGATCAACCCTGAATATTCATTGCAAGGACTGATGCTGAAGCTGAGGCTCCAATACTTTGGCAACCTGATGCAAAGAGCCGACTCATTGGAAAAGACCCTGATGCTGGGAAAGATTGAAGGGGAAAGGAGAAGGGAGCAGCAGAGGAAGAGATGGTTGGATAGCATCACAGACACAATGGACATGAATTTGAGCAAACTCTGGGAGACAATGAAGGACAGAGGAGCCTAGTGTGCTGCAGTCCATGGGGTCACAAAGAATCAGACATGACTTAGTGACCGAACAACAAAATCCTAATAATTCCTTAGAAAAAACATTCCCAAACTCTTCCACTAAAACTAATAGTGCAGTATGCTAACACCTGCTTGAAAAAGTAATTCCTTGGCAAAATATAGTTAAATCATTTTAAGTTACATACATGTAATCTGATAAGAAGATATCTATAATTATGGTGTGTATACGCAAATTACCAATGCATAATTTATTTTGATTTACAAGGACAAATTCATATTGCCATTAACAATATTGAATAATTCATTTATTAGTATAAATGATCCTATTATGCCCATGTATCAAATAACTATAATAGCAGATTTGCATAACAACAGAAAATTAATATGTTGCAGGATTTTTGTATGTTCATTAAAGGAAGTGAATATCTTCTTTGAAGTGTCAAAGAAGTATACTTTTGAAACAAACCTGGTGACAATGTTTTATAAAGTAAATAATAGTGGCAATAAAGTATGATGAGAATCATAACTTCATTTCTTAATCTTTTTGAGCCTCAGTATCTTCAATAATTAAAAAACAAAAAAAATGCCTTTTCATGGTTTTATGCAAGTTCTTTGTAAAAGGTGACTGGCTAGAAACATGTAAAGGATTATTACTTAAATAAGGTAACTATTTCAAAATTCAAAAATTGTGAGTTCAAGCACATATACATTTAAGTGAAATATACATAGGAGGTTATCAAATTTATTAAAAATTAAAAATTATTGCAAATAGGGATTTCTTTGCATGTGTGTCTGTTTGAGTATATGACATTGGATAGACATGTATATATTTGCTAAAAGTTTAAATTTATACTTTGAATATATAATTTCAATGAATTTGCCTAAAAATCTTTTAAACCTAGGGCTTCCCTAGTGGCTCAGATGGTAAAGAATTTGCCTGCAATACGGGAGACCTGGGTTTGATCACTGGGTAAGGAAGATCCCCTGGAGGAGGGCATGACAACCCACTCCAGTATACTTGCCTGGAGAATCCCCATGGACAGAGGTGCCTGGTGGGCTACAGTCCATGGGGTCACAAAGAGTCGGACACAACTGAGTGACTAAGCACACTTAAAACTAAGTCTTTTAATAAGAAAATATATATATACTTGTGCTAGGAAATATGACCCAGTTTTTCAAATTAGCATTCATGAAAGTGGTGGCTGAGTCTTAGCAGAACATATTGAAAATGTAGCTCTAATTGTTTACAACCCTTTCTACTCCTATATTTTGTAATATCAGCATTTAGAAAGCCCCCAAGGATGTATTTCTCTGAATTAAAAGGACCTAAAATCACACAGTTAGGTGACTGCCTTTTCTTTGCTCTGAATATTTATTGTTACAAAAACAAGTTTATGTTTTGTTGCTGATTAAATTAAAAATTAATGCATGTTCACTTTTCATTTATTTATTTATTTTTGCATGTTCACTTTTTTAAAAGTGGTAACAATGAAAGATAAAAAGAAAACAAAAATTTACACATTATTCCATTCATTCAAATAAAATGACAGTTACTATTTTGGTGAATTTTGGATCCATTTACATTGAAACTACTTAAATTTAAATTTGCATAACATTTGCATACTTATGGTTTTAACTTAATATTATGCCCAAGGCGTTTTTTCAGCGTTATCATACAGGCTGTTAAAACATCATTGTAGCAGTCAGGGCTTGATCAGAGGATAGAATAGGAAGGCATTTATTATCAGGATATGATCTTATGCAACTGAGAAAAATTAAACATCCTAGGTAAAGTTATTCTTTGTCTGGTGCAAAAACTTGAAGACAGTTGGGCAAGCAACCTAGAAGGAAGGATAGCCATGAAATAAAGGAGGAGCACAGTAAGCTGTGAGGATGGGCTGGGACTGATATGGCTAACCTGGAATGAGTGTGCCAAGTGCCAATACCTCTTTGAAATGAGATGTTCTATTCCTTTAGTGGGAATTACTAGAAGTGGGATTACTAAAGATCTAAATGGAGGGCATGGCAGCTATAGTCAATAATACTCTATTGTAGGGACTTCCCTGGTGGTGCATTGATTAAGAATCTGTCTTGCAATGCAGGGGACATGGGGTTTGATCCTTGGTCTGGAAACTAAGATCCCACATGCTGCAGAGCAACTAAGCCTGCTAGTCATAACTACTGAGTCCAGGAGCTCCAGAGCACATGCAACTAGAGAGTCCGTGCACCACAAAGAAAGATCCCACATGAAGGAACAAAGATCTCAGGAGCCACAACAGAGAGCCATAGAAACCAAATAAATAAATCAGTTAATAGCACTCTAATATATACTTGATATTTGCTGAGAGTTGATCTTAAGTGTTCTCAACCATACATGCACACACATACAATCATAACACTGTGAGATAATGGATGTGGTAGTTAGACTGATTGTGGTAATCATTTCACAAAGTATACATATATCAAAACATTACACTGTATACCTTAAATACAAACAACATTTATTTGTTGTGTACCTCAATAAAGCTGGAAGAAGTTTAAAAATTTTATCTGAAAGTGAAAATTGCTCAATGTGTTCTACTTTTTGTGACTCCATGGACTTTACAGTCTATGTAATTCTCCAGGCCAGAATACTGGAGTGGATAGCCTTTCCCTTCTCCAGGGAATCTTCCTAACCCAGGGATCTAACCCAGGTCTCCCACATTGCAGGTGAATTCTTCACCAGCTGAGCCACAAGGAAAACCCAAAAGTATTGGAGTGGGTAGCCTAGTCCTTCTCCAGGAGATCTTCCCAACCCAGGAATTGAACCGGGGTCTCCTGCATTGCAGGCAGATTAGGTTTTAATTACAATTTTTCTTTCATTACAAGGAAACAGGTGAATCTCAAAGTAAGCTAGAATACTCAAATAGCACTGGTAAAATTTTGATACATCAATTAAAAGCAAATGCATAAAATGATTAATTGCCTCCCTTTCTCACTGGATAATTTTATATTTGGTGGGCTCTAAAGGTCCGTTTAGTCAAGGCTATGGTTTTTCCAGTGGTCATGTATGGATGTGAGAGTTGGACTGTGAAGAAAGCTGAGCGCCAAAAAATTGATGCTTTTGAACTGTGGTGTTGGAGAAGACTCTTGAGAGTCCCTTGGACTGCAAGGAGATCCAACCAGTCCATCCTAAAGGAGATCAGCCCTGGGTGTTCATTGGAAGGACTGATGCTGAAGCTGAAACTCCAGTACTTGACCACCTCATGCGAAGAGTTGACTCACTGGAAAAGACCCTGATGCTGGGAGGGACTGGGGGCAGGAGGAGAAGGGGATGACAGAGGATGAGATGGCTGTGTGGCATCACCGACTCAATGGACATGAGTTTGAGTAAACTCTGGGAGTTGGTGATGGACAGAGAGGCCTGGCATGCTGCGATTCATGGGGTCGCAAAGAGTCGGACAAGACTGAGTGACTGAACTGAACTGAACTGAAGGTTTAAGATAAACAGCTGTGATTCCAAGTGCTCGTCTGTTTTAGATTTGCTCCTGCGATTGAACTTCACCGTGCTCTCCATCTCTGACAGTTAGATTCCAAGATCCCTTATCTCTGTCAGACCAGCTGCCTGGAGCCACAGCTGGGAGATGGATCTACCCTGGTGGTGGCAAGGTGAGAGACAGTGGGAAGTATAGGTGTGCCCGAAGGTACCCACCTGGAGACATCATAGCTCACTCTTCCTCAAATTTGGGATCTTTGTTTCTTAAGGAACAAGTCCCAGGGAAAGTGTCGGCCATTAAACTAGAATAAACAACTCAGCTTACCCAACTGTTGAATAATACAGTGAGATTTTTATTTTTATTGGAGTATAGTTGATTTATAATGTTGTGTTAGTTTCTGCTATATAGTACTCATACATACTGTATTATTCTGCTGATTGAAATTAAGTGAAAAGTAACATGAGAATTTGCTAAGATGGTTGATCTTGGACTATAGAACTTTGAAATATTATCTTTGTCACTTACGTATTCTCCGGCACATTTGTGCAAGATGGCAGAATAGAGGATGTGTTTAATTTTATTTAGAATTGCTTTTCCTCTAGGAGAAGAAGGATTATAATTTAGCAGAATAATTTCATTCTTCCTGTGCGGTTTCACTTGCACTGAGGGATAACTTCACTTTGGATTCACTTCATTTCATTGTATGGAACACCTTTCTGCTGTCTGGTACCTCAGAAGAGTGACATTTGGTTCTCAAAAGCTAGAGACGGATTTGCGGTATATAAAAGACTAGGGAGAAAAGAGTCAGGACAGCTGATGATTATTCCTGCTTCAGAGTCCAGCACTTTCATCTCCAGATCCGTATCTTATTTCTTTTTTATTCTCAACACATAGAGCATAGAAAACAATCAATAACTTTTTAAACAAGAGAAAGGGCAACAGAGCCTGGTAGAAAATAGGCATTACATTGAAAAGAAGCTTACTGCTGGTATTTCTGGGAATGTGGATAGTCTGATATTTATTCTTGAATGTTGGTGTTTTATATGGGCCGGGAGACAGGAGATAGAGCAAGATATCACTTACTCCATGCTGCATCACCCTGCCTGCCAGGCAAAAGTTGAAAACAGCAGGATACTGTGAAGACTCCTGGTCCTTCGTGAGGTGTGTACGTGGTACCACAGCTTTGTTGCTCTTCTACTTCTTCCCCTTACAGAATGTAGCATAGCTACATTCCCTCATCGTTCCCATCTACCTCCTTACGTATTAAAGAGCTTGATTTACATATTCAGAGACTTGATTTAGAGTTATGGTATAAGAACAGAGGTCCAAACCACTTTCCCTTTATCGTTATTTTTTAATAGGTAAAAGGTAGATTTTTTTTTTAGATTTATTTATTTTTAATTCATTAATTTTTGGCTGTGCGGGATCTTCATTGTCCTGTGTGGGCTTCACTCTAGTTGCAGTGAGCGGGAACCACTCTCTAGTTGTGGTGCCCGGGCTTCTCATTTTCGTGGCTTCTCTTGTTGTGAAACGTAGGTTCTGAGGGAGGGCGGGCTTCAGTAGTTGTGGCATGTGAGCTCAGCAGTGGTGATGCACAGAACCCGTAGCTTTGTGGCATGTGGAATCTTCCTGGATCAGGGATCAAACCCATGTTCCCTGCATTGGCAGGCAGATTCTTAACTGCTAGACCCTCAGGAAGTCCCCACTTTTCCTTTAAAATGCTGCTCATCTATATACACTATAAACTGGAAGAGAGGAGATACCATGGTCCACTTGTGACAAAGAAAGTGGGTAATTGGACATGAATCCACACATGTAATAGAACTACTAGGCCCTGGCTCTTCTTCCTGTTAATTCTCAGGAGAGCATGGGAAAATGATAGGGGCTCTCACCTATACATCTGATAAATTAAAACTAATTCAAATGCTGTTATTCTCAATTGCAAAACCTATTTCTAAAGGATTGGATGTAGTGCTCTATTTAGATTCTGAATCACTCCAAAAAGAGGTTTGATTTGGATTGCATATATAAGTATAATACAACCAGTTATATATAATGAGTGGTACATTAAGAGAAAATTGGCAATAAAGTTTGAAAAATAAGATGTAGGAGTAAGGATAGTCTACCTGCAGAGGATAGGGCCTTGTGATAAGATTTTTTTAAATGGAATTGTTAGAATTGATCAGTAAATTAGTCTCTTGTCTTCCCAATGGTCAGGATGTATAGCTTCATAAAATGAATTCCTATGGATTACCAAGGAAATAGACACATTACTGTTTCTGGTTTGAAACTTGTTAGACATTTTCTTATAAAGAAGAGATAGGTTAATGCATTTAACATTTCCATAATAAATGTAGTGATGAATTTCAAATAACTGGTCCTCAATGATGGCCCAGGTCACAATAGCAAAGCATGGTTTAGTGAAGGCAATTCCATGAGAGCCCAAAGAATTTTGGCCCCGCCAAACACCATTTTCCATATCTAGATTGATCCAAGGATAAATTTAGTCTATAATACAATGGTTAGTATTATATTTCCCTAAAAGTAGACAAATATCAGTGGAATATTAAAGAGTTCAGACATAAACTTACACTTAAATAGACCATTGATTTTCAACAAAGGCGCTAATGAGGAATAAAAGCTTTTTCAACAAATGGATATTCACATGGAAAAAAAAACTTTACCATTACCTCAACACTATATACAAAAATTAATTTGTGATGGTCATATACCTAAAGTTAAAGCTAAAACAGTAAAGCTTCTAAAAGAAAATCCAAGAAATTATCTTCATAATATAGGAATTGATCTAGGTTTGCTCTTTTTAGTCATTTAAAGTAATTACTGATAGAGAAGGGCTTACTATTGACATTTTGATCATTGTTTTCTGTCTGTCTTGCAGCTTTTTTGTCTCTCTCTTCCTTTGTGATTCACTGAATTTTTTTTTTTTTTTGTATTGACTAGCTTTGATTCTATTCTCATTTTCTTTTTTGCATCTTCTATAGGTATTTAATTTGCATTTACTATGGGGCTATATAAAACTATATATAGCCATGAGGCTACGTAGCCATAGTAGCGACTAGCACAGTAGCTCAGTCATGTCTGACTCATTGCGACCCCATTGACTGTATGTAGCCCTCCAGGCTCTTCTGTCCATGGGATTCTCCAGGCAAGAACACTGGAGTGGGTTGCCATTCTCTTCTCCAGGGGACCTTCCTGACCTAGGGATGGAAACCAGGTCTTCCAAATTGCAGGCAGATAGCCATGGGGCTATATAAAACATCTTATAGTTATAATAATCTATTTTAAACTGATAGCAACCTTCAGTTCAGTTCAGTCGCTCCGTTGTGTCCAACTCTTTGCGACCCCATGAACCGCAGCACACCAGGCCTCCCTGTCCATCACCAACTCCCAGAGTCCACCCAAACCCATGTCCATTGAGTCGGTGATGCCATCCAACCATCTCATCCTCTGTCATCCCCTTCTCCTCCTGACCTGTCTTTCCCAGCATCAGGGTCTTTTCAAATGAGTCAGCTCTTCACATCAGGTGGCCAAAGTATTGGAGTTTCAGCTTCAGCATCAGTCCTTCCAATGAACACCCAGGGCTGATCTCCTTTAGGATGGACTGGTTGTATCTCCTTGCAGTCCAAGGGACTCTCGAGAGTCTTCTCCAACACCACAGTTCAAAAGCATCAATTCTTTGGCACTCAGCTTTCTTTATAGTCCAACTCTCACATCCATACATGACCACTGGAGAAACCAAAGCCTTGACTAGACGGACCTTTATTGACAAAGTAAGGTCTCTGCTTTTTAATATGCTGTCTAGGTTAGCAACCTTAAATGAGCACAAAACTCTACACTTTTACTCTTCCCATATGAACTTATTATCACGCATTATATCTTTTGTCTTGTGTATCCATTAACATATTGTTATTGCTATATTTTTAGAGACTCAAATTTTCTAAAGCAGTTTTAGGTTCACAGCAGAACCGAGGAGGCACTGAGATTTCCCAGGTACTCCCATCTCCCACACATGCATTGCTTCCCTCACTATCAACACCCCCCAGAAGAGTGTTGCACTTGTTACCACAACTGATGAACTTGCATTGACACATCATAATCACCAAAGTCCACAGTTTCCATTAGGGTTCACTCTGGGTTTTATGCATTCTGTGAGTTTGCACAACTATATAATGACATGTAGCCATCATTATAGTATCATACAGATATTTTCACTGCCTTAAACATTCTCTGTGCTCCACCTATTCAGGCCTTCATCTATTCCATGCACCTCCCAATTCCTGGAAACCACGGATCTTTTCACTGCCTTGATAGTTTTATCTTTTAGAGAATGTCATAGAGTTGGAATCATTACAGAGACACAAGAGACATGATCCCTATGTCTAGAAGATCCCCTGGAATAGGAAATGGCAACCCACTCCAGTATTCTTGCCTGGAAGATTGCATGGACAATGGAGCCTGGTGGGCTACAGTCCATGGGGTAATGAGTCAGACATGACAGCATGCACACACACACACGTGCTTTCCTTCACTTAGCATTAAGTTTTTAAGCTTCCTCTGTGTCTTCTCAAGGCTTGATATCTAATTTCTCTTTAGTAGTGAATAATATTCCACTTACTAAATGTACTGTGATATATTTATCTATTCACCTACTGACAGACATCTTGGTTGCTTCCAAGTTTTGTCAATTATGATAAAAGGCGCTATAAACCTCCTTGTCCAAGTTTTTGTGTAGGCATAAATTTTCAGTTCCTTTGGATAAATACCAATGAGCATGATATCTGGATCATATGGTAAGAGTATGTTTAGTTTTATTAGAAACCACCAAACTTTCTTCACAGTGGCATTACCATTTTATGTACTCAGCAGCAGTTAATGAGAGTTTCTGTTGCTTTACATCCTCATCAGCATTTGATGTTTCAGTTCTAAATTTTGGGCATTATAGTAGGTGTGTAGTGATATCTCATTGCTGTTTTAATTTTCATTCCCTGAGATTCCAGGGGTTTCTCAAACCTTTTATGTGGATGTACTTATTGAGATAACATCCACTGCTGTTGCTGTTATTTTTAGTCCTTAAATTGTGTACAACTCTTTGCGAGCACATGGACTGTAGACCACCAGGTTTCTCTGTCCATGGAATTTTTCAGGCAAGAATACTGGACTGGGTAATCATTCTCTTCTCCAGGAGATATTCCTGACCCAGGGATTGAACCCACATCTCTGTCTCCTGCATTGCTAGGAGGTTTCTTTACTGCTGAGCCACCAGGGAAGCCCATTATTTCTACTACTCGCATCCAAATTCAAAATTAGAGGTGTTTGCTGGTTTCCATTTTCAGAAGATTTTAATCCTTGTTCTCTCTGGTGTCTATCTGCATTACTGTAGGTTCTCTGGAACTACCAAGCCATCTACCTCTCTTTTATTTTCAGTGTCCCCAGGCTTCCAGAATATGCTGGGTACCTTCAGGGGTCTGAGTGGAGTGAGACAGAAACCAGTCCCTTAGAGTGCCCCCTGAGAAGTCTGAACATTGGTTCTATAGTCAAGTCTTCTCTCTCTCTCCTCAGGGAGAATCTGGGAGCTGGAAGTTTTCTCCTAGCCGTGTGGTCCTGAGCTGGGGGATGAGACTAATGTGGATGAATGCCATGAATTCTCCTTTTGATTTTGATAAGGCTGGTGTCAAGGTCCCTGGGGTGCAGGAGCCTCTAAACTGGCTTTTGGATTTCTCACAAAGAGCATCAGTCCATGCATCATTGTTGAGTTCATGTCTCTCTGAGGGGATGGATGATCCTCCTCTATCAGAAGTATTGAGTGCTCCTTGGGCACCCAGCACTGTAGTCCTGTGAAGAATGGACTGGCTTTCTGGCTGTGTTATCACTGTGAAAATTTAGCAGATCCAGCTTCATCACTGTATGCTTATTTTACCCAGATCCTTACTCATGTCTGTGAATGAGGCTAGAGAAACTGGAAAATCAGAAGTATGGATTAACCATTATGGCTTTTTCTCAAACTGGACGGATAGGTTTTGGAAGTGAGAACCAATAGATCTCCTTTGGGAAATCAATTCCTATTTTTCATTAGGTACTAATGAGGCCAAAGTGAATAGCTTTTCTTTATACTTTCTTTAGTTTCCTTTTTAAAGTGCCTTTAGAGGTCATGGAAGCTTTTTTTTTTCCCTAAGAAAGCAAAGGATCTATATAGGCTAATTTAAAGGGATAATATGTATTCTAAACTCTAACCTTTAAAAAGTAAAACTTGTTATTAAGTGCCTGCTTCTCTCTCTTCAGTTGCTAGATCTATTAGAAACTCAATAAGTAAATGATTTTGTGACTAGCAGAAATTGGGGAAATAACATTTCTAGTGAGACCTTGAAGGACACAGCAGATTGGCAAATGAATGTGTGTCGGAGTAATATTTGTTTTCTAGAAAATTTTATATTCAATACATCTGTCCGCATTAGTAAAATGCAAGTTTCAGCAAGATTTGCAACACATCAGGCAAAAAATTAGAAAGCCAAAAATAATTCTAATAGCTTTAGTTATTTAAGGAAAACATGGCCACAATCTGAAAGTTAAGCTTAGAAAAATGTTTTGCCAAATTGCTTAAGAAATGGAACTTGAATGTCATTGATTTAGAATTCATCTACTAGCTTAATTGTTTACAAACATTCTTCCAATACTGTGTTTTTATTTAACCTCTTTTGAGGCTGTAAAAGCAACTTGAGGAATAATTCTATGATTCATATACAAATAACTATAATAACATTTCTAATGGCATTAATACCATGGGAAAAATATAATGTGTTACAGAAATTCAGAGGATGGAGTAACCATTCCACTGAAGTGAATAGGCTGTTAGCTTCAGAGGGAAGAAACCATATTTACGTTATATTGTATCACTGGTGTGTATCAGAGGAGTCCAGGAATGGTTGAACATCATGAATAACAAGGTACTTCTTTGATAAGATGGTTCAATTTAAACTGTGTTGTGAATTTCAGAGAAAGAGGAGGCACTTTAGGCAGAGTAAGTAGTATACTATGAGCCACATTAGAGGAAACTGTAGAACATATTCTGAAAGCAATTAATTCAGTTTAAGGGCACATTAGATGTGATAAGGCTGGCAAGGTAGATGAGAGCCACTTTGTAGAGGTTTTAAACTGTTGCTCACTAGGAAACTGGGGGGACTAGGGAGGTTTTTTAACATGAGAGTAACAGGACTAGGTATTCTTTGGAAAAGTTAATCTGATAGAAATTTATGGGATAGATTGGAGGTAAGAGAAACCCATTAGATAATTGCTTTATTAGCAGCAAGAGTTAATGAGGGCTGGAATTTAAGTGGTGCCTGGAGAATCCCAGGGACGGGGGAGCCTGGTGGGCTGCGTCTCTGGGGTCGCACAGAGTCGGACATGACTGAAGCGACTTAGCAGCAGCAGCAGCAGCAAGTAGAAGAGAAAGATATGTATGAAAGTATATAATGGAGGAGGAATTGTTAAGATTTACTAACCAACAGGATGTAGAACAGTGAGGATTGTAAAGTATCATGTATATCCTTATATATACATATATATATTTCCAAATACTATTAAGTATAATATTTTATTAAAAACAATTTCCGTGCCATTTGTTTCTTGCTTAAATTACATGCCAATTTTAAAAGCAAAATATTAACTCACAATTGATATTTGATATCATCCAAAAGTTTATCTACAGTTGTCTGTAAATGATTAGTTGTATTTTAATAGTTTTTAATCTAATAAAACAATAGTAATGTATATTTAATAATATCCTAAACACGCACCCAATTGTTATGAAAAGTTCATCAAAAAAAGGTCATTAGAGTTACTTTTTCATTTAATATTCACAAATCTGATTATTTATAATAAGCATTTTAACTTTAGATACAGCAATAGCCAGTAAAAAATAATGAAGAGTCTGAATAGACAGTGGGTACTCAAAAACACTGGCCTGGAAAAGTTTCTGTAATTGAAACCAAGATTTTCCTCTGAATCTTGTATTAGTCTAAAGAGATGTAACATTGAGTTACAATAATCTCGTTAGATGAGAGATGAAAGCATGACAATTCACTAAGGGAACTAATTCTGGTGTCTAAGAGAGATGTCATCATCTTCATATAAATTACTTTCAAATAAATTTACTACATATAAATTACTTTACATATAAAATTATTTATAAATAATTTTACAGAAGTATAAAGGCCATTCAAATGACCATTTTCATAGAGCCATTCTTAATACTGACCCTTATTGAAAGTGAAGAAAAATGGGTTTATTACAAAATTACAATTGTGCCAAGGAAGTTGCATGTTCAGTAAATTAGTGGTCCTAGGTATGTAGCTGTCTAGTATTCTGACCTTACACTGGGGTGAGACTCAGAACTCCATTCTAAAGGAAAGTGTCTTAACACTTTTCCTAGCCTATTCTTAGTTTGTTCTTATACTAGTTGAAACAATAGGATGTTTTCTCACATCCTATTTTTCAATGTATGTATTTTTTCCCTAACTACAAGGTAACTATGACCAGATATACAACTATCAAGAATTTACAGACATTAATGAATCTTGCATTCATTGGCCATATTTATCCACTAACATAGGGGATGACTATAAAATGCAACAAAAGCAATTCCAGTTGGATTGAGACACACTTCTTTGTTTTAAGAGTTAGCAAATAATGCAATGAGCAACTAAATGGGGGAGGGGAGAGAAATTTGCAGTTTTTTAAAACTGAAAAAGAAAAATGCTCAGTTAAGTGTGTTTTGGTGTGGACTTGTATGCCTGTGGCACAAGCAAGTCTTCTCCCTGGGAAGAAAACTTATTTATTTATTCATTAATATTTCTTAGGATGTCATAAGATAATCATAAGATTTAGCTCCTAAACTGAGACTCTGGGGAGTTTATGTTGTTGTTCAGTTGCTAGTGAAGTTGCTCAGTCGTGTCTGACTCTTTGCAACCCCATGGGCTGTAGCCTACCACGCTCCTCCATCCATGGGATTTTCCAGGCAAGAGTACTGGAGTGGGGTGCCACTGCCTTCTCCAGAGAATCTTCCCGACCCAGGGATCGAACCCGGGCCTCCCGCATTGTAGGCAGATGCTTTAAGTTGTGTCTGACTCTGCGACCCCATGGACTGTAGCATGCCATGCTTCTCTGTCCTTCACCATCTCCCAGAGTTTGCTCAAATACATGTGCATTGAGTTGGTGATGCTATCTAACCATCTCATTCTCTACTGCCCCCTTCTGCTTTTCTCCTTTGGCCCTCAATCTTTCCAAGGGACTTTATTAATTATGATGCCAAGGAAATAAACATCAATTGGGATTGTCATAGGCACATTTTCTGTGATCCAGAAAAAATGGTTTACTTTCAATTAATTAGCTATTTAAATAAAGTTTTTTGATTTCTAAAGCTTCTCTCTGAAGTGATTAGTTTATAGATGATTTAATTAGAGCTCGGTGGCAAGACTTTGAGCAGAAAAGAATGTTCACACTTTCAGTTCCCTATGCCTGGACCGCTCTTTCTGCATTATTTTCATCCTTTGTTCACAGTGAATTATCATCTTCCGTAAATCTCTCTTTCTCCTTCAGTCTGACACAGCCCCACAATTTGAGCTCCAAAGTAAATACAAAGAGGAACGCTCTCCTTTTCAGTAAAATGTAAACACACACATGTAGAAGCAGTGGTATAGTTAGGATAAAGATCTCTGGAACCATATCTAGAAATATATATGTGTGTGTGTGTGTGTATGTCTGTGTGTGTGTTTGGGTGTGTGTGTGTAGACAGAGCGAGGAGGAAGAAAAGATGGAGGAGAAGGGAAGGGGAAAAAGGGGGAGGGGAAGAACAAAGAAGGGGAGGACAGGGGAGTAGAGAGAAAGAGACAGAATAATGTGGCAAAATATTAACAACACAAGAACACAGGTGGAAGTGCCTATGGCTGTTTATTGTAATGGTTTTGCAAGTTTCCTGAATGGCTAAAGCTGAATTTTTTTAAAATAAAAATTTTAATAAAAAATTGAGCAGTTGCCTCTCATCTTATTATTGTCCCTTGCAGTGCCATATTGTCTTCCTGTAGCACTTACTACTCTTTGCAGATTATTTACTAGCTTATTTATCATTCATGGGCTATATTTGGTTGAAATTTTAAGACTCTTGTATGACTTTTTTTGTATTTCTTCTTTTGTGCTAGTTGAATGCCAGAAAAATTAAATGTATTTAGTGGTATTTACCAATCATACAGGAAAGGTTTGGATCCATAATTCTGCGATGGAAGTGACAGAGTCATAGTCACTTGACTTTACAAAAGACAAAAAGAAATTCAACTTTTTCCAAGCAGGAAAGTCTCCACTAATTTATTTTTCTATGTTGGGGTACAGACTGCAGTGATACATACTATGATTGTCTTTCTGCCCAGTTTGTGTAATTTCCCGTGTTAACAGTGTATCTCAGTAATATGTTTCATTCTTTGACTCTTTAATACACTCCCTGTGGAGACATTAAGTGAGGTCACCACCAGTGTTGGGAAGATCACTGAGTTATGGATTTGTAAATTACTTCATAATGTCTGAGACAGCTTTAACTTTTCAAGATTAAAGTTGATATTAAAGATTGTGTGTGTGTATTTGTGTGTTCCATTCTGTATCTTAAGGGTCATTTGCTTTAGTGGTTTCTAATCAGAGACCTCTGAACTGTAGTGAATTGTGGAATTAGTGCAGATTTTCCAAACTCCATCTGTGTTTGGCACATTGCCCAAGCACCAAATTAATACCTTTGTCACATAGTTTTTAAATACTAGAGAGATGCCATTAGAACTACTAAAATCCATTTATGAAAGTGCTACATAATTCAAGGCACCAGTTTACCATGAATAAATACTTAATTTCCAACTATGATCCTATAGTAGTCTAAAAAATTGAAATTTTTAAAAGAAGTTCTTTCATTTTTGCCTTTGAGGAGGGACAAAATGATGTGGTTTTGCAGTGGGGATATTTGTTTTAATATGAAGGAAATATGACAAACTGTTGATACTTGTTACAACTGTTGTATGGAGTGCTTAAAAATTAAACACAGTTTAAACTGTTAATCTTTAAAACTATACCCTTATTCTTAAAAACATGAGCACATGTATCCTTTTATCCCCAAAGTTCTCAATGTGTTGTCCTGGGATACTTGGGATCCCTGAGCAAATGTAATGGGGTCTACAAGGTCAAAACTCTCTTCATAGTAACACAAGACTGTGTTTCATGGTAATACAAGGCTTTATTTGCCTTTCATTCTCTTCTCTCAAGGGTTTGCAGAGATTGTATGGTATGTGATATTATAGCAAATGAAATGCAAAAGCACATATAAAGATCCACCTATCCCTTATAAAATAAGAAATAGAGAGGTTTGTGAAAATAAAAACCAATGCCACTACTTCACTATTTTTTATTTTAGAAAATGCAGTTATTTTAATAAATACATTGTTACATCAGCATATAATAGGTTTATCATTATTTTAAATAAATGGATAAACAAATGTTTTACATTTTCTCAGTTTTGATTTCTAATATAGTAAATATAGATATGTACAACAACATAAAGAATGCTTTTTTGGGTTGTCAGTGTTTTAAAAGGTGTGAAGGGGACCTGAGATCAAATGCTCTAGGACCACTTAAAACAGTTTATATAAATTTACTGTCTGTCACACTTTCAGAAAGAGGTTGACCCTGGTCCTTATTTGGTAATTTCAGCTTCAAGAACTTAGTTTTCAACGTTTTAAAAATAAATAATTCTATAGTGTTCTTGATTTTTGCATCTCAAAGTCCTGTATAATAATTTATTTGGTAACATGAGAAAGCAGTAGCTTATAAGCTTCTTTTTATTTCCAAAGTAACTCAGTAAGCAATCAAAATAGGATTCTCTACTAAAAATTCAACAGTCCTTTCATTCCACCAAATATACCTGTCTGCAAGAAGGAGGTGTTATATAGCTAGTGATTTCCTTTATTTCAACTTCATAGAGACTTGAGCATAGCTTTGTTATCCGGCTAATAATAACTTAATACTAGATTTCATGGTCATACAGCTTATTACTGATTAGATGTACTTTTGACATCAATTTACATTTACTCTGATGTTTATTGATGTCATAAATGATTCCAGTTCAACCTAATGGCTAAGGATAGACCAGATCAAATGGGTTAGGCTTGCCATTAGTATATGTGAGATGATGCTCTCAATTCAGAATGACTTACGTTCATGAGAGAATAAATGTGCTACTTTTCAGGAAAATGCAAGTGGAGTGAATTCTACCTTTCAGGAATTCCTCTGTTCTTGGTCTGCTGAGCAAAGAGATGATACATCTCCTTGTGTGATATCTTAGTACAACTCATCCAGACCATGGGCAGGAAAGCAAATGTGCAAAGAAAATGATACATTTCAGGTACAAACAAGAATGCCGCTGAAGATACCCAGGTGGTAGTTACTCACATGGGTAAGCAGCTCTGTTAAAAAACCATATTAAAGCCATTATAGAACACAGCTTGCTAACAGAATCAAGGCAGAGAAACAAAAGATCAAGGGCAGACTGTATACAACACTTAAGGCATGGCGAGTGGAAGAATTGTATGCTTACCACATGCTTGTAAACTCCTTTTGGGCAAGGGCTTGCATCATTTCTGGCATATCTTGAATGTAAAAATGAGTGAATGAATGAATGAATGAACTAAACGATTAGATAAATGCAAAACAAGGGAAATAAACTTATACAGGTCCCATGGAGAGAGGAGCCTCATAGGCTACAGTCCATGGGATAATAAAGAGTCAAACATGACCTAATGACTAAACCACCACCACTGATGAAGAGTTTGAAAAGCTAAGGGTGAGAAATGGGTAAGGGCAATCAACATTATTCACTATTCCTGAGAAGTGGCGCAAAATGAGCACTGTTAAAGATATTTTGGGATGGGGTTCTAAAGAGTTTATTTGTGGCTGGAGCAAACAGTATTCGATAGAATGGTGTGGAGTTTGAAGAGAAGCAAAAGAGTAGTAAGGAAAAAATGATTGTAAGGAAAGTGAATGACTATATCATGACTAAAGATAGTTCTCTCAAGAATCTTGGTGGAACAGTGTAACGGGATAGTAGCAATTTGCATATGCAGCAGGTACAAGGCAATTCATTACAAAATGCTTTTAAATTTTTAGAGTGAAAGATATAAGAAGCTTTTCTGTTGAAGTTTAAAAATTAGGAATCTTGTAGAAAATAGAAGGATAATGTATATGCAGTATTTTTAAACCTTTATAATCATAGCAATATGAAACTCTGCTTATCTAGAATGGGAGTTCAGGTAAGCATGCTTAGGGAAGAAAAACAGGATGAAGAGAAGTTTGGAAACTGCCTTATTAGAACTGCATACACTAGAGAAGGCTGAGAGTGTCATGGTAGTTGGTTTCTATTAATGATAAACACAATATGGAAATATTAGAAATTTAGATAACAGCTTTACATTTAGACATCCTAGTGGACAAATGAGAGGCTTCCACTCTTCAATTTCCAATTTTATGAAGAGGATTTGAAAGAATATGAAAGAACCATGTTAACTATGGTTGACATTCAACAATTTTCTTGGAGGGAAAACCCAAAGAATAATAAAATAAAAAATCCATTAGAGAAGTTTGGGAATTCTCTCCTGGCTGAAAGATGGTCCCAGTTTTCCGACTTCAATCTGCACATCAATTATTTCCCATGCAATCAGGTCACTCACTCTTCTCTGAGTCACTGGTGTCCAATAAATAAAACTGAACTTTAAAGTTTTTCATAATTTTCAGACTACATAAGGGTTTTTTGGGCTCCCCTGATAGTTCAGTGGTAAAGAATCTGCCTGCCAATACAGGAAAAAAACATGGGTTTGATCCCTGGGTCAGGAAGATCCCCAGGAGAAGAAGGAAAACACAACCCACTCTAGTATTCTTCCCTGGAAAATTCCATGGACAGAGGAGCCTGGTGGGCTACAGTCCATGGGATCACGAAGAGTCAGACACAACTTAGAGAGTAAACAGCAACAGAAAGAATTCTTTGGAGTATTAAGAGTTGCTGCATTGTTACTCCAATAAAATTACACAGTGGTTTGGCATTTGGAATAATTAGGTTTAGCTTGTTATTGTAGTCCTGCAAATCTTGGGTTTCTCAAACTAAAATATGTCAAAGTAGGAAACTATAGTCACCCAGGAGCTTTAATCAGAGTTTTATGCTTTAATAAATTTATTATGCCAATATTTAGATTTACAACTTGAAGCCCTAATTACTGTGAATACCTATGTGGTTAACAGTGTCTCATCTTTGATGCCTGCAAAGACCCTTAACTGAGCCAAAGGGACTTTTTCTCCCATGACAGATGTTTCTACTGCTGTACACAATGCAACAGGTGCAATAAATTATTGTGGCCAAAGAAAAGGTATTGAAATCCTAATTCCAACTTGATCTGATGACCTTCCATAATTTGCAAGACCATATTTAACTGCCATTGCTATTGTAGGTACCCCTTCATGTACATAATATAAATATTATTTAAAGTTAAAATTAATAGCTAAAAAGTAATAGTGCATCAAAATTTAGGACTATTTGAGTTTTTTATTAGCTTTCATTCAAATAAAATAATCATGCTTTCTTATAGACAGAAGTAGGCTTAAAATCTATATCTAATCATTTTACAGTTAAGTAAACATATCTAAATTTAAAAAGTTATTAAGTAACTATTATTTCTAGTATTATTAAGATATTATTATTAAGTTAAAGTTAAAAAATAAATTAATAATAAAAGCAGACCTTAAATTCTTATTCTTGAACTTTTTACTGATGGTCTTTCCAATACCATATACTGATTACTTTTATTTAAATGGAAATATTTTTCATCCTCAGGTCCCCTATTATTATTGACTTAGGAACAAAGGCTTAATTTAATCATCAAAGTCTATGAAATTTTAGCAAAGCATTTTGATAGTATTTCAGTTTTACTAGTTAAAAATATAATCTGTTATGAAAATGATAAAGCACAGTTGTTATAAATGATCCCTTATGTTTGTGACTAAACTAGCAATTCCACACATACAAAGATATGTATGCATGCATGTGTTTATCTTTCAGGAGTATCATCCTTGCATAAAGACAGAATTTTAAAATTAATATAATTAAGAAGTATCAGGCATGGTGCTTGTTGAAAGAAATCCTATACTTAGAATGTTGAATATTTAAGTAGGCTGATGAAACAGCTGGAAAAGCTGGGAAGGAGGTTTGTTCCGTTTTGTTTTCTTTCAAGGACAGGATGGAAAGTGAGGTGTGAAGTTCAGAGCTACATTTCTTGGTTCTGTATTGAAAGATTTTGGGATCACAAGTTGATGTAATTTGAAGAATGTGTATCATTTCCATCATTTAGAGTATTTTCGGGAGGTGTTTCCTCTCATCTTCGTCTGTTAACATGTTCACACAGCCTGTCATGCGAGAAGGAATTTTCCCTGGCGGCCATGACCTATTTTCAAGGTTCTGGCAGACAAATGCAGGCAACTGACAGCCCAGGTTTTCCTATTTAGCATATTGATCGCCTACATTTTTAGCATGCAGCCATGATAAAAGGAAGTGTGTGAAGACTATGCCAACCTTTTTGAAAACAAGCTAATGGTACCACTCTAGACTTCAGACTTTCTGTGCATAATTTCTTTTTGGTAAACATCTCTGAGCTTCCCAAGTTTCTGTCTGGTATTTGACTTAAACATATGCTGTGTGTAAAAGAAAGTGATTAGATTCTAGATGATGACAGAGTTTACTAGCATGTTGCCTATGCAAGATTCTGTTGATGACTTTTATTATTTATTTCCTTTCATACTTATTCCTGTAATCCAAGGTAAGGCATGTCTTTCTTCTAAGAGCAGAAGTAAATGCTTATGCAGAGGTGAATGAACCACTATGCTATTCTATTTTCTGACCATACGCTTTCTTAGTAACAGAATAGGAGAAATTTTATTGAATCAGCATTCAAAAACATATTACTTATGTTGGGTAAAAAGTCAATGTTCAAAAATGTTATGGAGTCTATTGTATGGGAAAACCATTGAGCTTTTTGGAATATTTTTCCTATTTGATTTCTTGGTAAATACTGTTAAATGTTTGCTTTTTTGCATTTACTGGTGATAGAAAATGAAACAGACCATTGTTTCCACAATAAACTATTGTTTTTGGACTCATTTTATTACTTTTGGCTTGCTTTGTTTGACATATAATCTTTAGTTAAAAAGAATTTTCCTCTTTCAAGTAGTCTTGGGCCATTAGTTCTCTTCAAAAGTAAGTTTAGTAATAAACATATCAGCATTTTAAACTACCAAGTTGAAGATTTTATTTCTGTTTGGGAGTTTAGCTAAAGGTCAGTGATAAAACTGATGAAAATGCAAAGGACAGCTCAGAGACGTTGTGTTCATCTTTGGCTTTGCTCCTAGAGGCATTTACAGAGGGAAATAAGGAGAAGGACTCACCACAGGGCCAATTTGAAGAGAGAGGTAGTTGATTAGAAAGAAGGCAGAAGAATTATCTGCAGGTAGTCCAGATACGAGAAGTTTTCTAGACATAAGAATAAAAGATTGGGTATGTGCAAGAATACATTTCTTAAAGATCACCAGCTAAAGTTTGTGATTTTTCACTCTCCTGTTCCCTAGGACCGTCATATGTTACCATTTTATACATAAATAAAAATGACTACCAGGCTTACTTGATTGCAGACTGAATTACTATGTCACAGGATGACAAGCCATGACAAATAGATTCCCTGTAATGAAATGTCTGGCAGACCCTGGAATCTCAGTAAGACATGGTAAGAGGAAGCAAGGCAGATTTCCCTTTTATTCACACTGTTTTACATGTGGGCTAGAGTACTGTCAATCTCCATTATATCATTAGGTCACCTGGAAAGTCTTAAGCTTGACAGGGCAATGTTAAGTCCCAGGGTAATTTTTCTGACTAGCAACCCAAGGCTAATGTGGCAAAATTTGAAAGATCAATTAAATTACAGGAAAGGCTTGCATAACATAAATGTGTTTTGCCCACTTGTCAACATGGGTAGAGACATTCATATTCTAATAAGAGCATTCATATTCTAATAAGAGTAATGACAGAATTCCATTGTCAGATTCTAGACGTTTTAACGGATGCCGTAAACGTCATTCAAATGATGAGTTCTGTTTCTTTATTAGTTTTTTATAAAACTTGGCAATCTTTCCGTACACTGCAAATATTCCAACACCATATTGACTCTATGCATTAGCTAAATTGCCTAGGCACTCCCTCTAAATACAACTTACTCCTCGAAGTAAAAAGACAGTGTGAGGATTGCAAGAATGGAATGTAGTTCTTGGAGGTAAAGGACTATCTCATTTCATGTTTGTGGTTTCCTATTTGCCACATAAAAGTGAATTAGTGAATATATAAATTTGTGAATTAATAAAGACATTTCTCTAGAGAGGAGGATAAGAGACCTGAATTCTTGTACACTTCAAGTGACAGTCAATGTTAAGTAGGTGAACTTGAGTAGCTTGAAAGTGAGGGTACTGAGGAAGAAAGGGTATTTTTACTGTTCTTAAATAGGAGATGCTGTTATGTAATATTTTCCATTTAGACTCAAAAAAGAAAAAGACTTTTTCTGCAAAAAAAGGAAAATGTAAATCTGTTTCCTTCTTCACCATATGCCACCAAAAAAAAAAAAAAAAATTCACAGATGTCAAGGAGAAAACAGGCTGGAGGGAGCAAGCTAGCTAGTTATAAGGACCAGGGTTCTTCCCAGTTACAGCTCAACAATAAATCAAAATTCAACATTTGTAAGTATATTAGACAGGAGGAAAGTTTTTGGAAGATGTGTGTTTAAAGTTTACCTGTAACATGTAGATGCATCTCCAGAGACATTACTCGGCCGACTAAGGTCTGTATCGTCAAGGCTGTGGTCTTCCTCGTGGTCACGAAAGGTTGTGACAATCGGACCAGAAAGGAGCCAGAACACCAAATAATTGACGCCTTCAAACTGCGGTGATGAAGACAACTCTGGAGAGTCCCTTGGATAGCAAGGATATCAAACTAGTCAATCTTAAGGGAAATCAACTCTGAATACTCATTGGAAGGACTGATGCTGAAGCTCCGGGATTTTGGTTACCTGATCGGAACAGCCAACTCATTGGAAAAGTCCCTGATGCTGCGAAAGATTGAGGGCAGAAGGAGGAGAGGGCGACAGAGGATGAGATGGACTGGATGGCATCACCCATGCAATGGACATAAACTGGGGCTAACTTTGGGAGATGGTGAGGGACAGGGAGGCCTGGCATGCTGCAGTCCATGGGCTCGCAAAGAGATGACAAGACTGGGCAACTGAAGAGCAACATGCATCTCTAGACCTTAGATTTACCCTTACCCCTTGGACTTTCAACACTTTTCATTTGTCTGAAAGTCAAGTTCTCTATCCTTCTACTGTTCTAACGTATCCTTTAGAACTCATGTCCTCATCACTTCCTGAATCCTTCCCTGCTTTCCTGAAGCTCCGTTTCCACATTCTGTAGCAGCATATTACGTATGCCTTTCTCCCTTCTTCCATGTTCTTTTACTCCATCTTTCTTATGCTTTTACTCCAACTACAATTTGGGCATCTTGAGGCATGAAAGTGAATGAAAGTTGCTCAGTCGTGTCTGACTCTTTGTGACTCCATGGATTATATTTCCATGTAATTCTCGAGTCAGAATACTGGAGTGGGTAGCTGGTCCGTTCTCTAGGGGATCTTCCCAACCGAGGGATCGAACCCAGGTCTCTCGCATTACAGGTGGATTCTTTACTGTCTGAGCCACGAGGGAAGCCCATCTTGAAGCATCGATTATGTCTTATTTGTAATAGCTCCTCCAGCTTCTAGCATGCCACTTGACACATCTAGATAACATACAAATGTTCATTAAATAGTTGTGTTTATTGAAGTAAAATCCAAAACTCAGAAACAAGAACACATAATCAAGGAAATGAAGATCCTAATGCTGGCAAAGGGGACACAGCAACCATTGGATACAAGTCTAGGAAAAGAAACCAGAACAGAAAAAATATCTTTTTTGTTCAATATAAAAATATCTTGATTCAAGTTAAAAATATTTTGATTCAATTTAAAAATTTCCCACTTCTCATATACAATTTTTTATTTGTGAGTATTTAGATGTGTATTTTAAATTCTAAACTATTGGCAACTTTCTAGCTATGTTATATTGATGCTGAACTTAATTCCATCACAGTCAGAGAACATACAATTTTGATTTCATTCTGGAAACTTACTGATATTTGCTCTTTTCTTAGCAAATGTCAGTTTTCTTCTTAAGTTTCTTGAAAAGATTTTGTAATGGGTTATTCTAATTGACTTTTTTGGTCTGCTTGTTCTTTCAGTGAGAAAAGTGAGAAATCCCCATATTGTTTTTTAAAGTATTTATTTATTTTTATGTTTTGGACACGAGGCATGTGGAGTCCTTGTTCCCCAACCAAGGATTGAACCCATGACCCCTGCATTGGAAGCATGGAGTCTTAACCACTAGACTGCCAGGGAAGCCCCCCATCCTGTATTCTAATATCCTGCTGTAATGTGGGGTATTCAAACTCCACAAAGGCTGAGATGCTTACCTGCTTATCTACTGATGGGTCCTAAGAGCTTGAAGACTATCTGACACAAAGTAGTTTTCAATAAACATTTGTAAAATGGATTAATGAAATACATTGACTGAAAATATCACCTGCTCCTTATAAAAAAACAGCTAAAAGTTAATATCAAAATGCTCAGGCCAGCATAACTTAGTTTTTTGGGGGGTTTGTTAAGAGATATTTTTTAAATTCTAGAAAGTAGGCTCACTTATTTTCAATAAATCATTTATTCCTTTTCATCAAATTCTGAAATAAAAAATTCAGAAGGGTTACAAGGATACCACTTATAGATATTTTCCTGATCATTATTTGAAGATTTTGGTACTCAGTGAGCAAAAATCAGGAGTCCAACTAGATAAGACTTGTTTTTGCCAGGATGAATTAGACATTATATTTGTAGCCCTGGCATCAATTGCCTGTGTAATTAAAGTAGGGAATATTCATTGAGTAACTTCTGTCAACCAGGCCTCACATCCTTTTACTTAAATGATTTTTTTATCAATAACTCCTTGAGATATGATTACTATTCCTGCATATAGATGAGAAATTCTGACTCAGTAGGACTTAACTGTGCCATCTGACATTTCCACATTTCTTTTTTTTCTTATTCTGCTAATGAGGGTTGTTCTTTGAACTCTCAGATTCTGAGTTTAGAAATGTAAACTTTAGCCTGGTTTGTCAAGAATGTAACTTGCCAAGAATGTAACTTTAGCCTGGTTCCTTAGTCTTCTCAGGCCATAGTTTTTCTTTACCTGTAAACAGGATTAAAACAGCTGCAATTTTTGTACAAAGATCATCCTGATTCCACCAGATCAGAACAGATGAAAAGAGTTCAAAGTCTGCCTCTATGTTTCATCTAAGTTTATTTTTCTTTTTTTCTAACTTTCTCTGGTTGCCATCAACTTTTCCATTTCCCCTAAAGGCTGGAGAAAAAGCTGGTGGGGGGTGGGCAAAAAATGATTCATTCAGAGTTCTCAATACACATATAATTCATCTTTTTATTCAAAGGTAATTATTTTATTGAATCCCAGACTGTCAGGACTTTAATTATAGCAAACAAATTCCAGCATTTTTAATCATTTAAAAATGGCTTTCTTTTTCTCCCACAATATTTTGTTTTAGCCTTTAAGTAGTCCTGTGAGGTAGCAGTTATTACAGTTGTATTATAGATGAGGAAACAGGCCATTTTATCTGCCCAAGACTTCACTATTGCAGAACAACTCCAAATATATCACTTTTTTGATACCACATGACTACAAATGGAAAATAAGAAATTGCTATTGGTGTGTCTGATTATGCTTGACATAGAAAGGAGGAAAATGAGGTAAGGAGCGGTTTTCTTAGAGAATATACAGTGATTTGATTGAGCTTTCCCAATTTTACTACCCAAAAGCCCTCCCTTTGTTTGATATGAATTTTAGAGCAGAGAAGGAAATAACTGATTCATTTTTGCTTTAGAAGTTATCATGAATGGCAAGCTGAAAATACTCTTTTGATAACTTTGTAACCACTTTCTTTATCCAATTTCATTTCTGAAGTAAAAATCAGAACACTTTGCCTTACTAATGACTAATAGTTTGCTGATTTTGTTTTTAACCTAGAGAATTTCTCCAATAGGGTATACTATTTTATATAATGTCTAAACTCATATTTAAGAGAATTTGGGGAAGTAATCCTGAAAATGATACTCATATGCTTTTCAGCATATCTATTCTTACATCAATAATCTTATATCAATGATCATAATACAGTTTGTGGAATTTGAGAAAAAAGATAAGTTTTGTCCTTATTCTCAAGCAATATTTCCTGTAAAATTTTTTTAAAACATATGTGAACAAAAATTAGAAAATATGATGCCAATATTCGTTTACATTAGGGAAAATAATATCTTGATGAATAATTATATACACCATTATAAAGATGGAATCCTTCTCTGCATACTGCTTTTTGATTTTCTTTTTTGCCTAAAGTGTATTTCTAACTTCTTTCTAAGTAATTACATATTTTTCTAAGAGTTTTTTGCTAAATTTGCATCTCCCAGTATTTTTCTTCTATGGTATTACTGTCTTGCTATCTGAGGTAACTGCTATGCTAGATTTTGTATTTTATGCTCTTTCTACTTTAAAAAACAAAAGACATTTGCATAGTAACACAGCTAGAAAAATGCATAATATGTAATGAAAAGCTTAAATGTGGTCTTTAAAAGTAATCTTACATGGAAACACCATATGTAAATACCACCTTGAGACCTCTCTGTTTAACCTCTAGGGCTCTGCTTAACACAGATGAAAGTGACTTGTTTATGGTAACTGGACACAGCAGCATAGGAAGGGTGTTTACAGAAAATAATCCTAGTTAAGGAACCTGAAAATCAATAGTCAGAAGGATAGGAAGAGAAGTTACAGGTGAAAATAGTGTCATGCTAGATGACAAAAAGGGCCAAAAATATAAGCACAGTAGCACAAAGCCTTCTTCCTGACCCAGGGATCAAACCCACATCTCTTAGGTCTCCTGCATTGGCAAGCGGGTTCTTTACCACTAGTTCCATCTGGGAAGCCTTTGTTGTTCAGTTGTTCAGTTGTGTCCAGCTCTTTGTGACCCCATGGGCTGCAGCACACCAGCCTTCCCTGTCTCTCACCATTTTCCGGAGCTTGCTCAAACCTGGGAAGCCTGAAATCCTCAAAGGAGTCAAGAAAGAGGAAGGCTGAGACTTTCCCACTGGATTTAGAAATTAGCAGGACACTGATGACATTTTTGCCAAGTAGCTTTGCTGAAGTAAATGAAGAGAGGCCATCAGATGGAAATTAGAAGGCATAAAGTTTTAAGAAGCTTAATAAAGAAGAAAAGAAAGAAAGAAGGCAGTATTTAGGCAGGACAATTTAATCACAGAAGTTTGTTAGTTTTGCTTGCTTGTCTGTTTTTTATGAGAAAAGAGATTTAAGTGTTTCTGTAGTCTGAAGGGGAAAGCCAACAAGTAGGAATGGTGCAGATGGGAACAAAAGTGCAGGGCTGGAGGGGACAAGAACCAGGCAGTCAGGGCAGGAGTTGCATCTGGAGGGTGCGTCACTGGTTTGAGAGTGAAAGGGAAAAAGAATATGGGATGTGTGTGATCAAGCTCCATTTGAAGCTGAGGGCATTTTCTACTGCATCCTGTTTGCTTGGTAAAATAACTTCCTAATGTTGGTAAGGGTAACCTCAATAATTTGGAATATTTTAGGAGAATGGGGGATGGTACAATAGAAATAATGTAAAAGAAGGAAAGACACATGTTAAAAGAACATAGCTGGAAAACATGAATTGGTATTTGTACCAACCACTTTTTCTCCTGCAGCGCTTAAGCCAAGCAGGGCAGTGAAGTGTGGATTTTTTTTTTTTTTCATGTTGGGGGTATATAGGCTAAGTGGGTAAGGAGACAGGGAATCTTACTTTACATGATTAGTCATGGAGTCTCAACTGGGTGGGGAACGATGTGAGGCCAGAAGTGTATTGACAGGGGGAAGGATCAAGAGATTTGAGATCTGTGTAACCAAAAATCAGACTCCTGTGTGAAGAGAGAGCTGGATGCAGATAAGTAAGCATCGTGGTTAGAGTTTAGAATACATGCATTCAGGCTTCCACATATTTTAAGGTAAAGCTGGTGCTATAAACACAGAAGAAAAAAAACTGCAGTCTTTCTCAAATATTGTTTTAAAAGAAATCAGGCTAAAATTGTTTTATAAATTGATAAGGCACTTGATTGATACCTATAGGTTAGTAATATATTTATTTCAATAGTATTAATTTCCTGGGAGATCAGAAACTTGCTAATAAGTTTGACAAATAGTAGTGTCATAAACAAAGAATTCTTGGCTTTAGAATAGTAAAATAATAAAAATGCTTAGGGGAATAAATAAAAGAAGGGTAGAGATCAGTTTTATTAACTTTACAATGTACTTTCTAGGCTGACTTTCTAAAAATCTCTAAAGTTGTCTCCTGGGAAGCTGTGTGTTGCTACTATATATTTGTAACATGCATAGGACAGAAGGAAATGCAGTTTTTGAACTTGCTAATTCAAGTTGAGCATAAAAATATTCACTGACCTGGCACCATTCTGTCAATTTTCCTCTCACTTGCTGTGATGCTAGAGATGTAAGTACCCTAAAAGGACAGGTGGAGGCTATTAGTAATCTGTCATGAAAAGAAATTGATCTTTTTTTTTTTTTTGAAATTTTAAAAATGCATCTCACCCAAGAGCTCTTTGGTACTTTACAGAAATGGCAAAGCTCAATAATTTATTTACAGTGAGTTCATAGCTAGGTAAGCTCAAAGAAATTTCTTCCATGGGCCCAGGATGATTTAAAAATAGGAAACTAAGAGAATGTTAGAAATAATTATTCCATGCAAATATTCTTATTCACTTAATATAACTATATCTTTTAACTAACTTCACAGGGTTTGATTATCTAGATACTTGGTTCAGTCACTTTAGAAAACCACCAAACATGACAAGTGTAAAATGTCACTACAAATATTTATCATTATAAACTACATAGTATTGGATTCAGTATCTAGGATCAAATACATATTATTAAGCAATGCCCTTTTTTTTTTTAATTAATTAATTTATTTATTTTATTAGTTGGAGGCTAATTACTTCACAACATTTCAGTGGGTTTTGTCATACATTGATATGAATCAGCCATAGATTTACACGTATTCCCCATCCCGGTCCCCCCTCCCACCTCCCTCT